>NC_142149.1:29640806-29946306 GCF_024610735.1 Ursus americanus
TTAAGAAAAGCCTTGTTTCTGGATAATGCTTATTAGCACTGGAAGGTATGGTGTAGAGCAGTCCCTAATATAAAAAAGTATAAAATTCAAACACTTGGGGAATATTAAAATCTTGTTCCAAAAGTAGATCTTATTTAAACAACAGTTTAAAAAGTTAGACTTGAGAATTTAAATATAAGACACAGACCAGTTCATTAGTTTGGAAATATCTGCCTCTGCTTTGTGCGATAAAGACCAAAGGCAGTGAAAATCTTGTTCTCTGAAGCAGTTCTGTGTACTAAGGACTGAATCTAAGCCTAATCCTTTCTCTTAAGCAAACAGCTTAAGCGACATTAATGAAAGTTTGCTTTCAAAATCAACAATCTCTTCAGCAATGCTGATACATGGGTTTTTTATTTTTAAAAAAAGACATTCAGCAATTGTTTTAATAAATGCATTTGCGATTGTGCCTCATTTAGGACACGTTACTACTAGAAGCATCATAGTTTTAGACTTACTGCCGTTTGGAGGGTAATTTTCTTAATCACAAAACACCTTCTGGGTGTTAAGGAACACCTGAAACTATCAGGAGTCCTTTAAAACCTGAGGTTAATGGGCATGACATTTGTCCGTGAATGCTTTTTTTTTTTTTTTTTAAGATTTTATTTATTTATTTGACAGAGACAGCCAGCGAGAGAGGGAACACAAGCAGGGGGAGTGGGAGAGGAAGAAGCAGGCTCCTAGCAGAGGACCCCGATGTGGGGCTCGATCCCAGAACGCTGGGATCACGCCCTGAGCCGAAGGCAAACACTTAACGACTGAGGCACCCAGGCGCCCCTTGTCCATGAATTCTTTCTCAGAAAATATTCCTTGATATAATAGGAGGCAGCGTGAGAGAAGGCAGGTTGGCATTCTATACTGGGAAGAGCCCAGAATCAGGCAACCGAAGCCGTGGGCCTTCGTCCCAGCTGTGTGTCTTTGCTGTGTCCTTGAACATGTAGTGTGGACTCTTGGGACTGCAGGTTCCTCGTCCTAGATGGGCACATGTTTTACTTGCCTTTTCTACCCAACAGGGTTGCAAAAAGCCTCCAATGAAATGATTTCCATGAAAGTACTTTATGAAGTGTAACAGTCTCTATCAATAGCCGGTTCCTGATAACACTTTCTGGCCTCCTCTCCACTGGTCCAGGCCAATCTCTTGTTGTGTTTCCAGGATACTTTGGGAAGGCTTAAGGGGTATTATTTACCCCTTCAGAAGATGTTCTAATGCTCAAATAAGACCACGATGGCAACAAATAAAGGCCATTGAGACTTCTAATGAAAATGTTCAAAAGCAAAAGCTATTAGGCTCTACAAACAAATGTTTCCATAGTGCGTGTTTCAGGGTATCCTTTGAAGAGGCAGGAACATTGTTTAAAAAGGATTTGTGATGTTAAGATCCTTATGTTTTTCCTTCTGTCCCAGGAGCCCCCGAGGTGCCAACCAACGCCTGTCTCATGGTAACCGGCAGCACAGCGCTCACTGTCAGCTTTCAAGAGCCTCTGAGTGTCAACGCAGCTGTAGTAACCAGATATAAAGGTACTCTACTCCAGATTGTTTTTTCATTGCTTCTTCTTCAAAAACAATCCATTGTTTGGGGATCAGTTGTGCATTTTGTATGTTTGTTTTTCCTGCTGATAGGATTTTTTTTTTTTTATCCCATGTACTTTTTGAGTTGAAATAGTTCCATAGGCACTCATGTACAGAGCAAAAGGTTAATGAGAATATGTCACAGACAGGATGGACCACAGGACCAGGCTTTCATTATTTCAAGCCCCTCCAAAATATTAATAATTCCATTCTTGTTTGCAAAGGCCTGTTTTGTGCATAGTATAGGGTTGGGGACAGGACTAAGTAGGGCACATGGAAGAATCAGCCTCCATCCAAGGAGCTCAGAGGGTGCGATATGGAACATACTAAGTAGCGGGGCATAAGAATTGACACATGTAATTGCAGGTAACTAGGGTTAAGGATTTTAAAACAAACAAACAAACAAACAAACAAACAAACAGATGAAGGACATTGGGGGTCAGAAAAGAAAGAGGGAGGTAACATGATAGGATCAGAAAAGCCCCAGGGTGCAGGTGGCATTTGGCTTTCAAGGATGGCTAGGATTTGGACCAGAAGATGCTGGGGGAAAGTAACCTCCAAGTGGAGAGAACGGGGCACAGGTTTATACCTGTGAAGCAAGAACATGCTAGGACAGGCAGAAGAGAGTGAGGGAACTAGTCGTGGCTCCAGGGATGGTGAGAGGTCATGAGACGGCGCAGTGAAATATAAGAGCAGAGAGAGAAATGAGGGCAGGAGGCTGGAGTACAGTAAGACTTGAATTAAAAATTAAGGAGTTTTGACATTATTTGATGAACTCTGCAGAACACTGAATAAGGTGGGGACAGGATCAGAGGTAGACTGTGAAAGATTTGGGTCCAAAGACTGTGTACGATGTACTGAAGAGATGTGGGCCAGGAATAGGGAAGTGAGTTAGGCAGCTAGCCAGGAGAAACCATGACAGCCTGATATGGCCATGAAAGGAGAGAGGGAGCCCAGAGGAGACTGACAGCAGAGTGATGCTGTGATGGGAACAGCCAAGGCTACAAAGCGCCTGCTGTATACCAGGTGCCGTTGTCAAGCCATCATCTGTACTAACTCCATGTGATCTTCACAACAACCCTGGAAGTGGCACTGTTAGGATTTCCACTTTGCGGATGAGAAGACTGAGGCATTGAGGTTATGCCTAAAGACACAAAGCAGTGCGAGAAGTGTCACATTATGTGGATTCTCGAATGTGGTGGACAAAAAAAAGAGCGAAATCGATTTTCCCGACTCAGGAGGACATATGGAAATAGGCTGAATGGTCCTAAAACCTGATAAAGTCCTCCATGCATATATTCCACGATGCCAGCCCACAAGGCAGAAGTCCTATGTCCAAGTAGTGTATGTGCCTCCTGTCTCCTTCCCAGCGCCTACTCCCGGGAGAATCTTCTAGATCTGCAAAATTTACTCTGCCCATACCCTGTAGCTTTCTGAGGTACTTGGAATTTTCCAGATAACTCCACTCTGTTTGTACTACCTTCAGTAAGGCAGCCTAGAATTGGTTACCACTTTGGGTTTTCTGTATCAAAGAGAAGGCAGCCTGAGGGTACTAGTGACAAAAAAACAAATGAAGCCAGCAGGGAAGCCTCCCACAGCCATCCTTTGATACAATTCTGATACTTTCTCTTGGTTGTCTGCTCTGCCAAGACTTCCTGAAATTCAGAGCCAGTGTTCTCAGGCAGTGTCAGACTTGGACATTTTCCTCTCTCTCTACCTCTCTCCAGCTCAGGGTTGTGATGAAGGGTTTCATCGGTGCTGCCAAACTCGACATTTTCTTCTTACATTTGATTAGTGAGCTATCGGGAGCTAATTTATCCAGACTGTCAGCTATTTAATACTCGACCATCATGCCAGCAAATTCTATCAGCATTCACATATTAACACGTCTCATCTCGGGAGACTTGCGTTTGGGCGAGGTTGAAATGAAAGCCACAAGTGGGTTCTGTTAGTGACTGGAGGGGATTAATTAAGCATTATAAATAGAATTGTCTGTTGCATTATGGAGTAGGTTTCCTTGTGTTAATTTATAAGGTCATAAATTGAGTCCTTAACCTGACCACTCTCAGGGGGTTATTTAAAACAGCTGGCAGCCTACTGTACCCAGAGACAGCAGGACAGCTTTTAATTCAGAGTTGAAGTAATTATTTAATTATGGAAATATTAGCAAAATTACCCTGAAACAAGGCTAATTATTTTGTTTGCTTTAAAAAAGAAGAAACAATTGAGAAATCTACAGAATAAAATGTCAGTTATCTAATTGGTTAGAGGGAAGGCTTAACCGTACAGTATTTAGGTTTTGGAAAACATCTCAAACTGCTCTCCAGAATTTCTGGGTTCAGAAAACCTCAAGTCTGTTTTGACAACTGGATGTTCTCCCCCTTCATACCGAAGCCTGTGTTTCAAAGAAAATCTGAATCCTTCCATTTCTCCCATGCGTACACTCAACTCACGAACATGTTCCGGTGTTTTAAAGAGTTTGTTGATGTCCAGAAATCTTTTTAAGAGCATCTCTTTAGTGGCGCCTGGGTGGCTCAGTCAGTTAAGCGTCTGCCTTCGCTCAGGTCATGATCCCAGGGTGCTGGGATCGAGTCCCACATCGGGCTCCTTGCTCAGCAGGAGCCTGCTTCTCCCTCTGCCTGCTGCTCCCCCTGCTTGTGCTCTTGCTCTCTCTGTCAAATAAAAAAATCTTAAAAAAAAAAAAAAAAAAAAGAGCATCTCTTTATAAGCCCTCTTTAAGCCCAGGAGCAATGCACCAGGCCAATTGCTGTCACAACTTGGACATTAAAGGCATGAATTTCAGTTTAAAACCCAGAAACAGTTTTGAGTAAGACCCACTGGAGTTTTCTGCCTGCATCTCCCCTAAATGCAGGAAAATGGGGCTAAGAGAGCAACTGTCTGTTTCTAGGTGTTTCTTCCTTGGATTCAAAGAGCACTGGCATCCTTTGGTCCCATCTCACCAATTTCCATGGCTTACAGAGCCAAACTAGAGTTATTTAAAATGCTTTGATGCTTTGGACAACTGCCAGAACTTCCCTCCGCATTTTCTCCCCCCTGCCGTGGGTAACCTGCTTGCAGCTCCCAGTGCCAGAGGATATGTCCTTTCTCTGCAGTCCCAAAGCAGAGAACATTTTCAAAAGTGATTTTGCTGCTCTTTGCCGGGTTGGGAATGGAAAGGAAAGTATCCTCTAACAGACGCAGTGCGGCATCTGTTTTCTATCCACAGGATGAATTCTTTTCTATCTTTATCTTAAAAGCAGGGCTTGACATGGTCACCCTTTGGAGTTTGCCGATGATGGGCTGCTCCAGTAGCTGCCCCAGTGGGTGCGGGCAGGATGCGGTTTGGGCGGTGCCCTGCCCCATCTCTTCTCACCTTGTTCTCTGACAGATTAGAAGCCACCACCCTAATTCCTTCCTACAAAAGCTTGTAAGAGCAAACTATCTAACTGCTCTTCATTTGATGGCATTCTCAAAACAAAACAAACAAACAAAAAAAAAAAATGAAAGCATTTCTCCTCGCAGAGATTGCCAGGAGCTGGTCGTGGATCTGCTCCTGCAAAGACCAGGCGGTGCTTCTGGCAACTACCACCTCCAACTTCTTTCCCAGAAAGAAAGGAAGCCAGAGAATTCCAAAGAGATGTCCAGGGGCCCTGCAGCTTCTAGGAGGGAGAGTCCACCATTTGTCCATGAAAATCCTCTGGGTCAGCAATTTGTAGTACCAGTGTGAACTTGAGCATGACTTAATCATTTGGGCCATCTTTTCACAAGACTTAAGAAAAACTGACTTCGTGGGACTTGGATGCACACTGCTTAGTATTTATATTATTTTTACCTCTTCTATTATTTTTTCCCTCCTACATCTTATAACTGGAAAGAGAAAAGTGCATTGCATTAGAGACTAGAATTATCTTTCTTTTTTTTTTTTTTTTTTAAAGATTTTATTTATTTATTCGACAGAGATAGAGACAGCCAGCGAGAGAGGGAGGGAACACAGCAGGGGGAGTGGTAGAGGAAGAAGCAGGCTCACAGCAGAGGAGCCTGATGTGGGACTCGATCCCGGCACGCCAGGATCACGCCCTGAGCCGAAGGCAGACGCTTTAACGACTGCGCTACCCAGGCGCCCCTAGAATTATCTTTCATGTTTAATTAATTGAAGAATTAGTCTGATCCTAAGCATGAGGTAGCTACTGAGGTGATTGGATTTCACAAAACAAAAGGATTTATCATTTTAGGTAGCCTGTTTGGGCGGGGGTGAGACCAGAAGTTTACAGATGAGAAGCAACGAGGAGAGGCAGAAGATGTTATGTCCAGGGGACAGGAAACTCAGTGGGTTAACGTTTTTTTGCATGCAAGTAAAAATATGGAAATAAGTTCAGCAAGTACACGTATGATGAGGAAAAGCAGCAGGTCCAATGAGAGCAAGAGAACAGCAACACTCCTCAAGTTCTTTCTTCTAAGCTGCCACAGGCTTCATAGGCCAGTTCTCGATTCCTCCACTGGTTGCCGAGGATCTAGCTAGTTGACTCTTCCACCGTCTTGCGAACCACCTTAAAACCCTTCTCCAGTACGGTCTGTTGTAAAGCATAGCCTTTTTGCCTTTTCTTCACTTAGGAAAGTTTTTAGCCCTCAAACAGTACAGGTTATACAAAAGACAAAGTAAAAGATTTACCCTTCCCCCAATGTCACATCCCTGTTACAGAATTAATATGTTACGAGTTCCATGTATGTCCTTACAAATCCTTCCTTGGTGCACGTACCCACATGTATAAGCACACAGATGTATAGGTTTGTGTGCTAAAATTTATCATGCTGTCTAATGCTACAACTAGATTTAAGATTTTATTTATTTATTTGAGAGAGAGAGAGCACAGAGGGAGAATGAGAGGGAGAAGCAGACTCCACGTTGAGTGGAGAGTCCCATGCGGGGCTCGATCCCAGAACCCTGAGATCACCACCCAAGCCAAAGGCAGACACTTAACCAACCAAGCGACCCAGGCACCCCTAGATTTATTTTTAATTCACCAATGTATCATATATTTCAGATATCTTTCTATGTCAGTGTGTTTGGATCTTCATTCAATAGCTGTGCAGTATTCCTATTCCCTAGCTAGAGGTGCCGTAATTTAATCATTCTTCCACTGATAGACATAAGTTGTTTCCATTTTTTTCCTATTATATAATATTGCAAGCCTTGTCTGTGTCTCTGTTTTACTTGGAACAATATTTTCTTCTGGGATTATTAACTAGAAGTGGAAAAGTTTATGCAGTCCCATTCTCTGTCTCACTCACCTGTCTATAGCCATTGTTAACATTAAAAATAAAACCATCAAAAAAACAGCAAACAAACGAAAAACCTTCAGTCATTTCACCAGGAAAAAAAAAAATGGGTGTATTTAGCAAAGGTAGAGAGTTGCAAGTCGGCATAAGCAAGCTATAAGTCCAGAGAACAAAGGAGAAGAACACCCTTAAAAAAGGAAAGGGGGCAGTTGGGTGGGGCTGTTATAAACAAAAAGTCCATTGGAGTAAACTGGGAGTTTGAAGTATAGTGGCTTTTCATTGGCTGAGTTGTGAGGTCTCTGATTGGCTGGGCTGTTGACGAGGCAAGAGAAAAGCCTTTCTTCCTGCTGGGGTAGTAGGTAAAGTACTATGGTACTGAGGTACAGCTCTTCTCCTTGGGTCATTGACAATGAGTGGTAGGGTGTAAGAGCTCCCCCTTCTGGCCTCCCCAATCCATTTTAGTGTTTCCTTTTATTAATTTTCACACCATATAGTAACTTTATAGTGTATTTTAGCATCTGGTAGGGCAAGTCCCTCCCCATGGTAATCTTTTCAAAATGTCTCAGTTTTTTTGCACACGTTCTCTTCCAAATGAATTTTAGAATTGGTTTGTCAAGTTTAATTTTCAAAATCATATTGGTTGGGATAGCATCATATTCCTAAATTAATTTGGAGAGAGCCTTTCCATCTAAGACCGGTCTTGCTAATCGAGTTGTATTTTATATATTCAGGAAAGTTTCATAATTTTCTCTGTATGGGCCTTCTACATTTACTGTTATGTTCATGCAGGATCTATTGTACAGGTTTTGTGGCTGCTATGAATGAACTCTCTTTTCGAGGTACAGTCTCTAATTGGCTATTTGTGGGACAATAGAAGAGCGAGTGCTAGTTCAAAAGAAATCCTTAGGGGCGCCTGGGTGGCTCAGTCGTTAAGTGTCTGCCTTCAGCTCAGGGCGTGATCCCAGAGTCCTGGGATCGAGCCCCACATCGGGCTCCTCTGCTGGGAGCCTGCTTCTTCCTCTCCTACTCCCTCTGCTGTGTTCCCTCTCTTGCGGGCTGTCAGGCTGTCTTTCTCTCTGTCAAATAAATAAATAAAATCTTAAAAAAAAAAAAAAGAAAGAAAGCTTTAGTTGGTTGCTTTGCTGAACTCTCAGTAATGATGGGTTTTGGGGTTTTTTTCTTCAGTAGATTGTCTTGCATCTTATGATTTTTTTTTTTTTACATCATCTTCAAGTAAGGATCATTTTGTCCTTCCTTTTGAGTACTTTTTATTCTTTCTCAGATCTCACTTCATTAACTAGAGTCAGTGTAGTTTTTAGTTCCCACTACATTGAGTATAGTAAGTGGGACAATAGATATCCTCTCTCTTACCTGCTTTTGCCAACATGCATCTAATATTTTACCATCAAGTGTGATGTCTAGGCTAGGCTTCTGGTAGGTAACCTTTACCAAATTGAGGAATCTCCATGTGGATTATGATGGATGATAGAGTATTGAACGTAATTTTTAAATCTCCGCTGTGATCATGGTCCCTTTAGTATGTCAAAAGTCATGTATTTGTGCCCTTTCTTTTAGAATTGTTGAACATTTGTCTATTTTATTGGTTTGTTTGAAAAATTAACTTTTTTCATTCATAAAACCTATTTCTTATTTATCTTCTATTTTATTAATTTCTGGCTTTAGCTTTGCCAATTCCTGCTACTTTCTGTTGTTTATTCTTTCTTTCCCAGTTTTTTTTTTTTTTGAAAACTTAACTTACTTCTTTTTCTTGTTTTCTAACCCATATATTTAAGGCTATAAATTTTCCCCTGACTACTATTTTGTCCATATCCAAGAAGTTTAAAGTGAGGTGCTATAATCATCCTTTATTTATAAATAATTTAACATTTCCACTTTTAAAGAGAGTTTTTAGGCAAGCCTTTTTAAACTTCTAAGTGACCATAATTTTTTGCTATATTTTTAATGTTAATTTCTAATTTTACCATAAGAAGAAAAAATGTTAATGTGCTCAGTATACTGTTGAGCTATTTTAAAACTCTTGTAGCTAACCAATAAACCAGTGTATGTGTGCCATCGTTGGTGTTTGAAAAGAATGTAACTCCATTGGGTATAAAGTGTGAATGTGTGTGTGTTGTTTAAATCCCTTTTTCTGAAGTGTTTGTCCCTTTGATCTTTGATCTCTGAGAAGCTGCTTTATTTGTCTTGCTTAATGCTGTTTGCTTCAGCTTCTGTTTTGTCTGTAACTAACAGTGCTTTCTAGGTTTTCATTTGCCTGCTGCCTTTCAGTCTTCCTATTTTCATCCTTTCCATGACATTTGAGAAACATTTATCTCTTATAAAGAGTATATAGTTAAACTGATTTACTCAAACTGCAAGTCTGTCTCTTTTTATATACACTTTTTATTTTTGTTTTTGTCCAAAGTGATCTAAGAACGGGATTAAAAAACAAATTTGTACCAAAAGGCTTATAATAAAAAAACAAGTTATGTGCTCTGTTCTTCCCACCCTTCTCTTCAGAGCCAGCCAGTTTTAATTCCTCTAGTTCTTGCAATTACCTGTCTGCTTTCATTAATATGCTTCTATGGGCTCTTTCTTGATGCAGCAATTGCAGGTCTCACATATGCAATTATAACTAGAACAGAAAAGAATTTAACTCTCTCATAAAACCACACTCATTGCCAGTTCCTTATTCTCTCCACATAATTATATTTCCATTTTTAGTTAAGTCAACAATGTTTATACTATTATGAGTGTGGACATTTTTGGTTGTTGTTGTTGTTGTTGTTTTACCTAAAATCTTGACTTTATTCAGATAACTTTAGTTTCCACTTGATGTCTCTCTTTTTTTAAGATTTTATTTATTTGAGAGAGACAGCAAGAGAAAGAGAGAGTGTGTGAGTGGGGGGAGGGGCAGAGGGAGAAGGAGAGAGAGAATCCCAAGCAGACCTGCACACTGAGCCTGGAGCCCAACGTGGGGCTCGATCTCACAGGGCCCCTGAGATCATGACCCGAGCCAAAATCAAGAGTTGGATGCTCAACCGACTGAGCTACCCAGGTGCCCTTGATGTCCCTTTTTTGTCGCAGGACCTTATCCAAGACCCCATATGACATTTAGTTATCATATCTCCTTGAGCTCTTCTGGCTGACAGTTTCTCAGACTTCCCTTGTTTCTGATGACCTTGACAATCTGGAGGAAGACTGTGCAGGGATTTTGTAGAGTGTCCCTCTTTTGGATATGACTGATATTTTTCTTCATGATTGGACTGGGATGTGGGTTTGGGGGCAGAAGACCACAGAGTTAAAGTTTTAGCCATTTCATCCCATCATATCAAGAGCACATGCTCCCAATATGAAGTCATCACTGTTGATGTTGACCTTGTTCACCTGGCTGGGTGTGTTTGTCTGCTTTCTCCACTGTAAAGTTATGCTTTAAACCCCTCCCACCGTGTATTCTTTGGGAGGAAGTCACTATGTGCGCCCTACACTGACTGTGTAAGTTTTGACATTGCAAAGTCAAAGAGTGTACTATGATTATATTTCCTTACCTACGTATTTTCCTCAAATCTCTAATTGCTTCTTTTCTCTTTCCTACCCGACTTGCCATTATCGTATTCAAAATTTGTTTCAAATAATCCTTTTAGAGTAGTACCTATTTTCCCTCCTCAACTACTATCTATCTATTCATGTTCCACTATATAATAACTCATCGGGTTTGCATTTAGCAAATGTAAATTAAAAACACAATGAAAGGGGCACCTGAGTGGCTCAGTCAGTTAAGCCTCTGACTCTTGGTTTTGGCTCAGGTCATGGGATGGAGCCCTGAGTTGGGCTCCTTGCTCAGTGGGGAGTCTGCTTGAGATTCCGTCTCTCCCTCCCCCTCTGCCCCTCCCCGCTCTCTCGTGCATGCTCTCTCTCTTCTCTCTCCCTAAAATAAATAAGTAAATCTTTAAACACACACGCACACACAATGAAATATTGCTACATGCCTATCAGAGTAGCAAAAAATTTGAAAATCGTGACACCACCAAATGGCAAGGATGTAGAAACATTGGATTGCTCATACTTTGCTGGTGGGAATGTAAAATGATGCAGGCACTCTGAAAAACAGTTCAGCAATCTCTTTAAAAAAGAAACATGCAAGGTACCATACATCTTACCAACTGGTAGGCATTCACCCCAGAAAAATGAAAACTCATGTTCATATAAAAACCTGTTCACAACTGTTTATAGAAGCTTTATCTGTAATAACCAAAAACTGGAGACAAGTCAGGTGACCTCCAGTTTGGTGAACGGCTAAAGCAGCAGTGGCACATTCAAACCACAGAACAATACTCAGCAGTGAAAGGGATACATTGTCAGTACACACCAGCCTGGATGGATCTCTTCCAAATGATGCTGCGTGAAAATGTCAGTCCATAATACATAGCACATTGTTCCATTTATATAACACTCTTGAAATAACAAGATTATAGAAATCGAGAACAGATTAGTGGCTGCTAGGGATTAAGGAGGAAATGAGGAGGAAAATGGGTATATATGGCTCCCTTTTTTGTTTTCTAGCTAATAGATATATTTTTAAACACTGTATACCTTGTTTTCCTTTAAAGGATTTGGAGAGAAAAATGGTAGGCAGGCATGTGTGTCAGTTTGGCGTCTTGATTCAATCTCCAGGTCACTTCTCCCTCTTACGCAGCCTGAGTGCTCAGTAAACAGGACCTGATACTATTATTACCCTAAGCCAACATACTTATGAAAGCATTTCAGCTGTTTCAAAAAATAATATAAGTTACCTAGGGACAAATATGAAACTGGATTTTTATATCAGCTGGTGAAGGATTATTCCTCACAGTGATTTCTTCTTCTTCCTGTTATATTTGGAAAATCATAGATCCATAGAGTAATTGGAGTTTTTAGAATATGTGAGTTTTCCCCTAAGATATGAGTTCCTTGAAGGCAGAAATCTTGGTCTTTTATTCCCCTCACCTCCTACATTGCAGTAGCATTGACCACCTTTCTGTTCTAAAAGCGTTTACCTCACCACGGGACCTTTGCACATGACGATCCCTCTGCCTAGTACACTGCCCCTCCCATCCCCTGACCTCATATCATTGATTGTTAAGGTCTCTATTAAAAGTCATTTCTTCAGAGAAGCATTTCTAAGTATTTAATATAATCATGCCTAATAAGTTCTACCATGCCTTTTCAAATAATGTTCACAAATTACAAACATCTATTTTCATGGTATATTTTTAAGTTTAAATATATTTCCTTATTATATAACTTTTAGAGTCTCTAAAGTTTCTTTATTATATAACTTTTTAGAGTTTCTAATATATCTAGTAAATTATTTTCCAAATTTCATTTGACTGTCATTGGCTGTTTCATGGGAATAATGTTTCATGGAACCAGGAGCATATTTAGAGCATATTTAGAACCCTCAAATGAAGCTGACCATTAGAGTCATCTTAGGCTCCATGCCAGGGCCCCTTCCAAGATGAATCAAATCTTGAGTCTTCGCAGGATAGGGACCCAAGCATAGATACTTTTCAAGAGCTGCTAGGTCATTCTAATGTGTGGCTAGACTGTGAATGTGTGGTCATGTTGTTAATATGGGTCCCTCCCATCAGTCTGTAAACCTCATGTGAACAGGGATGTTTTGTTCATCTCTGTATTCCCAGAACTTGGCACAGGGCTTAACTTGTGTGTGTATATGTATATATATGTAAATATATATGTATATATATAAATAACACATATATATGGCATATATATAGCTAAGTCTGCAGTGAATTCATTGTGAGTCACAATGAACACGATAAACACAGTCCACCTATCTATGGGGCTTAGAGGTTAGCGGGGAAAAGAAGTCTCACCAACGTAAGAATTCACTTCATAGTAAAAAGAGAATAAGGCCCAAGGTGTTGAGGCTGGAGTTTTTAACTGACTTTGTCCAACACTGTCTTTTACTGAGCCTCGCCTCTCATCCCTTTATAAGTCACCCACAGTTCTCTTCTTGGACGCACCCCGAACCCCCACCTTCAGTCTCATCCTTCTGTACCCTGCCGGCTCCCCCAGGCTCGCTGTCTTCAACACACTTGCCACTGGAAAGTTTCTGCAAAGGTGATCACATCATACTGAGTAGAGTGGCTTATTTCTCCTCCTCCCCCTCACATACCCCTCCGGAACTTTGGAGCCACGAAGCCTCTTGGCGGAGAGGGAGGCCCACCAGGCAGCTCTTTATTGCCATGCAACTGTGAGATTCCTCCCCACACTTCCTCCTGGGGAAAGTCAGCCTGCCAATCGAGATTTAACAGCGGAGCAGTGCACGGTGATCTGCCAAACCCCCCCAGCCCCCCCCCAACCAGCCCCATCACCACCTCACACCGCCATCCCCACCCCCGGACTGAACAAACTGTATCACTTACCCCCTGGGAGCCTGGCAGTTGCTGAGCCCAGACGCCACAGGGGCTGGTGAGTTTCCAGTGGCCACAGAGGCAGGTCTCCACTCAAGGCCCAGCTCTGTCCGCACTGCCCAACGGGGCACACAGCTGGCACGGCAGGGGATGAGCCACTTCCGGGCCACCTTCTCCCCTTGGACATTTTCCTCTTGATTCCTTTTTGGCCAGATCCCTTTGCAGCATTATAGTTTGTCAATAGCCCGCGACTGCTTTCTAGAATTTCTCTCCAGGAGAAAGTGTGTTTTTCTAAGAAATAGGTGTTCTAGCCTGAAGCCTGATTTCATGTGAGGGCTCAAAAATGAAACAAAAATAATCACCCTCAAGTCTGGAAGCTGAGAGGCCTCTCTACTCCGTGAGGAGTGCTTCCTTTTGGGAGGTGGAAGGCAGGGGTGGTCCTTTGTGCTTCTTAAATAAAATTTTCCCAATTATAAAAATAATGTATGCTCCTTGTATCAGCCAGCGTCCCAGCAGAAACAGAAGCATACTCAGCTTGAATTCTGAAGAAATTTTAATGAAGGGATTATTTACAGAGAGGTGAGCAGGGTTCATGAATGGACAAGGGATAGCAAGGCACCCAGGACCAGCTACAATGGGGAGTTCTTATCACCCCTCCACTTGAAGGGAGAGGGGTAAAAGCTGGGGTGGGGGCATCAGTCAGGAATCGCTGTGTGAAAGGACACACCCATCGCCAGACCCAGGCACTGACTGAAGCCAACTAGAAGCCTGAGGGCAAGGGGCCCTGGCTGATGCAGTCCATAGGGATCAACCTCCTGGAGACACAGAGTAGGTCAGTAAAGGTCAAAGTTTTTCCTGGTGAAAAGAGAGTGGGGAACAAATGGAAAGACCAGTATAAGAATTATAGAATATTGCTGGGGCGCCTGGGTGGCACAGCGGTTAAGAGTCTGCCTTCGGCTCAGGGCGTGATCCCGGCGTTATGGGATCAAGCCCCACATCAGGCTCCTCTGCTATGAGCCTGCTTCTTCCTCTCCCACTCCCCCTGCTTGTGTTCCCTCTCTCTCTGGCTGTCTCTATCTCTGTCGAATGAATAAATAAAATCTTGAGAAAAAAAAAAGAATTATAGAATATTGCAAAGAACAGAAATTATAAATGAAGAGACAAATCACTCACCCTCAATCCTATAACCCAAAGAAATCTAGTCTTGGAAGGAACTTTTGATATTTTTTGACCCCATAATAAGTTGAGACCATACACTGAACAAGCCCATACTGCATGCCAGGCGTTGGGTCAAGGCTTTACAAGTATTACTTCTTCTAAACCTCACGAAGCCCTACAGAATAGGTACAATTTATCCTCTCGTTATGACCGAGGAACCCAAGGCAAACAGAGAACTTGCTGAGGTCCTACAGCCATGCAAGAGTCCAGTTTAACCCTGTCATCATCCCAGAGCCCCTACTTTAGTGACCCTGCGGTACTGCCTTCTTTTCTACTTCACATCCCCATGTTCTGACCTTTGCTTTGAAGCTTGGCATTCATTGCATGAAATACGTCAGTATGCATTTTACCCTTTTTTGATCATTGGCTGTTCCAGTGGCTCCCAGTTGTTTCACTGTTACAAATGCTGCTGCCATGAACATCTCTGGATTTAGGGCATTTCCTGCATTCTGGAGTGTTTTTTTAAAGGAGAGTTCTACTCAGTTTTCCCCCATTTTAAAACCAGTCTTGACTGTTCTATCATTTTAAGTGACATAGTTGTAAATAGCTAAATGTGGATATGGTAAAAAATATTAAAATTCTCCAATTCTGTCACTCCACTCATCTCCCCAAAAAAGAAAAAGAAAATTAAGTGAGGGGAAGCATAATGAGTCAAGGAGTCAGGGAACCCTAAATGGCATTCAAGCAAGCTGAAGACCCATCACCCCTACCTAATCCCACTGCCCTGGTTCTTAAATGGGGATACATCCATGAGCCGTGAGCATGTAACACGCAGGAAGTACTGTATACATAATAACCAAATCCAGATACATGGGGTTGTATCTCTTCTAATCAACCACTTCTTTTTTTTTTTTTTTCATGGACCAATCTAAGTTATTTATTTAAGCCATCTCTTGCCTTAAGCAAAGGAATGGAAGATCAGTATACTGGTCATCTTTTGATACAAGCAAGGAAGTTGAGCTTAAGGTCCCATATTCTCTTCTGGTCCATGTGTAGAATCATGGGCCAAACCAGTGCTGTGGTCCCCACTGGGCAGTGGTCCGGATTCTCTTTATTCATCTTCGTAGCCAGTTGGAAGTGGATTCACGTGAGAGTTATGAAACAGAGTATGATTACCACGTCCCCAAGAAAAGGGCTTGGACCTGATACAGAGAGGGAGGTGGGCAACGAACTCGGGTCTCTTGTACTCTCTCTGATAGACTTCAGAAGACGTTCGGCATGCTCACTCCCAAACCGGGGCGCACTACAAAGTGGGTGAGGGCCTCCCACATGAGAGCTTAGCCCTCCTTGCCATGGCACCACCATTTCCAACCCGGACTAACCACTTCCACTTCTGACGAGGTATGTGCTAAGGATGACACTGGTGGATAGAAACAATCTATCAAGAGAACTTAGGTCAAACTGTTCACCGCCAAAGAAAATTTACCCGTTGACAAAGAAAGAATTCAGGCTACCCTGCAAAGTACTCTGAATTCTAAAAACATGCACTCAGTTTAGGACAGTCCAGCTCATTCTTTAGTACAATAACTGATGAACCACTCAAGGAAAATAGGAAAAGCTATTTTCTAGAAAATACCTAGATTCATTGGCAAGTGTTTGTCAAAATCTTGATTTGTCTGTTCTACGCAGGGTGCTGATTATGGGGTGGTATAAACTAAGTCAAAGTGCCACAGTCTCCCGGGAGCCTGTGACTTGTGAAGAGTCGTATCACTGGGAACTCTGGTAGCAGAGCACGGGTCTGCACTGAGGGCATTTATACAGTGGAAGGAGCCCTAGAAAGAAAGTTAGGAGGTCGCTGCTCTAACTAGCTAGGTGACCTTTTTGGGTAAATCACATCTCCTCTGTGAATTTCAGTTCTGTCCTCTGAAGAAATGAGGGAATAGAACAGGATCAGTGGTTTTCACACTGATCCATGGAATCTTAGGTCTTAGAGATGCTGCAGGGACCACACAGCAGACTGGAGTTGGGGGTGGGGAGAGCAGTGGGAGGTTTCCCAGACTCTGAAGTCTAAATAATTAGGTCTTCCTGTTGTATTCTTTCAGAGCACCATATAAGTTTCCCTTATAGTCTTTTTCCCAGTTTGTAATTACATCTTTATCCATATATTATTTGCTTGATATCTGTTTCTCTTCTAGACTATTATTCTCCATGAAGGCAGCGACTGTGCCTATTTGGTTCACCATTATAAACCCAATGTCTAGCAAGTGCCTGGCACAGTGCCTTGTAAATTACAGCGTATATTTTATATATATATATATATTTAAGATGATGCTATCATCATTATTATTAGCTCACCAGAAAGCTCATGATTCTAACACATTATAAAGCCAAAATAACTCAACAGTGCCATACTGGTACATGATAAGCTAGTGGATTAGAAGGGAAGCTTCTACCATAGGTAGCTCTAAAATGCAGGAATTTAATATAAGGTAAAATTAATATCACACATAAGTAGGGGAAAGATGTAAAATTCAATAAGACTACTGGACAGAAAAAGAAAATGTAATTGGATTCATGTCTCATGGTTTACCACAGCATAAATTATAAATGTATCAGAGATTTCAATGTAAAAACAAAATGAAATGATAAAAGTTCTGAAAAAAACTGGAAGAAATCCTTTAAAACTAGAGTGGGAAAGGCCTTCATCATGATTCAAGATTTAGAGTAAATTCAACCTCATTTGAAAAAACTGTCTTCTGCAGAAACAACTATAAGCAACATAAAAAAAAGACACCATTTTATACAATAGGCATAGACTCATCTTTCTAATATATAAATAGCTTTCAAAGTCTATAAGAAAAAAATGAGGGAAGGATAGTTCATAGAGAAAGAAACACAGATGGCTCCTAAGCATATAAAAAGAAGTTCAGATTCTCCCATTATAAAAGAAATGCAATTTAAAACGAACCTGAGGTATCAATTTTCACCTTTCAGAAGGGCAAAAATTTTAAAGTTTTAAGACATGCTCTGTAGATTAGAGTTGAGGAAACTCACTTTTATAGAATGCTGATGGAAGAATACATTTTTAGGAGCCTTATGGAGAGCAGTTTGGCAATATCTATCAAAATCACAAATGCAAATAACCTTTGACCCAGCTGTCCTTATTAGGAGTAGTTATCCTACAGATACACTTAGGGATTTATAAAATGAAATATGCACAAGGTTATTCATATCAGCAATGTTTGTAAGAGTTGCATCATATACAGTTTATAAGAGTAAAATACAGAAAATCTATCAATAGAGGACTGGTTAAATAAATTGTCACACACATCCATATACAGAAGCTATAGGACAGAATGTGGAATCTCATTATGTATTTATATATGGAAAGATCTCCAAGATAAATTAAGTTTAAAAAAAATTTTGGAAGAGTACATATGATTCCTGTTACATAAAATGATGGTGGGGGGGGTCTATATTCATTTTTGGTTGTGTGAATAAAGAAACCTGGAAAGATACATAAAACACCAAGAACAGTGGATGCCTGTGGGGGGAGAGCAAATCTGGGAACTGGGAAGATGGCAGAGAGGGCTGAGGGAGACTTATCGCTGTATCACCGATTATACCTTTTGATTTTGAACCACGTGGATCTATTCAAAACATTAAATTTAATAAAAGGACCAAAAGAAAAAAAATAAATTTCATGGCATACAGGGGGAAACAGAGTGGGTCAAGAGAAGAACAAGCAAAGGCAAGAGACCTGTCAGACAGAAGAGGCCTAGGAAGGGATTTACAGAAATAGACCACCTTGAGAGACATTCTGTATCCCATGCGTGGGGGAAGAAAAGCTCAAAAGTACACCTCACAGAGAAAGAGAACAAAATTCTTCTGTCAAGGTCCACAGTGTTTTTCCTGTATTGACAAATAGGAGAGAATAATGCAGTAAGCCAAAGTGGGCGAATTATTTCAGATCTTTCAGGAAGCCAGAAAAAAATATCTTTTGCCATCATTTCTGTGACCATAGCGGGTGAATTTCATGCAGCAGGCTCCCAAATTCTATGAAATAACAAATTTCTCCAAAGGAGTCTTTTGTAGTGCTTATTTAAGCTATCAGGAAAGTGAGGAGTCTTAAATGACAAGAGTGTTTACATATTTAATTTTTGTGTAACATTAGAACCAGAAAAGCTCTCTCCTTAAGATGGGGAATATGTGACACATGCAGTTAATTTCCACATTAAATTATTGAATGAAAACTACACACATTATCCATCGCGACTCCAGGATTAGGTCAGGTCAAATTTTATTGCTTTTGGCCAAGGGCTTTTGTAAGACTTACAAGGCTAAGAGCAGGTACAGTGTGATCTCTGGTGTAAGTTATAGAGTTAGAATGAGGTTTGGAGTGAGAAAATACTTAGCATTTCAGAGGTAAGTTCATGAAGGTCATCATGAGACTAGCATCCCCATGTTGATCTAACTAGAACTTTATAAGATCACTTTAGCTCTGGTTTCTGAAACTGCCAACGTTCATGTATCCGCCTGACAATGAATAGCCAACCTTTTCTAGATTGATCTGTAATGGATGCTAATTTTAATTACCCCCAAGAAATTTCTGGCATAAGACCAAATAAACATGGTAAGGGCAAAAAGGGGGAGGAAATGCGGATGATTCCCTAGCTCAGGGGTTCCAAAAATAAACATTTGATGGGTTAAAAGTGTCTAATAGTATCTGCCTTCAAACCTGGTCATGGGCATGAAATCTGGAACGGGTTTAATTATTCTATTAGGGTAAAGAGAATTTGTATCTGATAAAAAGCAGTCTACCAAACACGGCATTTTGAACAAAGTGCTGTTCTTCTTTATGTGAGAAATGCAGTAGAAGTGGTAGCAGAGTAACAGTCGGAAATATTTATTGAGCTCTTCCTGGTCAAGCTAGTGTATGTGTTGTATGCATTACCTCATTTAATGCTCTCAACAGCCTTATTTGACAGGGTCTATCTGCTTCATTGTTTAGATGAGGAAAATTAGAAAGTTGCCCAAGCTCTTAAGTGATGAAGCCAGGATACATATTCCTCCAAAAGGCACACCCATAACATTATACTAAACTTCCATTTATATTAAAACATATTCAGGCTTTTATTGTTCTATAGTCATGGGTCAGAGCTTACTTATGATCGATAGATTCTCTGTATTTGATGGGGGCTTCTAAACCACAGACTCGAATTAAGGGGAATCCAGTCTCTCCCAGCTCAGAACTGCTGAAGTA
This sequence comes from Ursus americanus, assembly GCF_024610735.1. Classification (NCBI taxonomy): domain Eukaryota; kingdom Metazoa; phylum Chordata; class Mammalia; order Carnivora; family Ursidae; genus Ursus; species Ursus americanus. The sequence continues at coordinate 29,660,526 of NC_142149.1, forward strand.
TCAGAGGACTAAATGTAGGGATAGGAAATAATGTATAATACTTTTACAAAGAATTATTGGCTACAGTAACCGTAGACCATTTTGACTCCCTGTGCCTGTATCAGACATAATTTAGGCTGGAATAATCTCTGAGCCAGAGTTTGGCAAAACGTCCAGATGCTTTCCTCAGTGATTGTGGTGACAGCTGCTATTTTCAATATGAACTTTCTAGAAGAACATTTCAGTAAGAGTAAATAGCTACATATTTAAATTCCATATATTGGTTGGCCCATCACAACATGGTGGGTGTCTTTCTGAAAATTATCGTAGGCGTTTTCATAAGAGTTTTATCTCCCTAAGCACATATGTTTGTTAACTATATTCCCTCCATTTCTTTTCTTTGACACATCTGGTTAAGCCTGGGTTCCTATTATGCATTAGCAGAGCTGTAAATTGCTAGTGGATTAGGATAAAGGCACCTGTGAAAATGATGGGAGCTTTTATGTGGACCCCTCAGGAATACTCTCTCATATTACCCTAGTGGTGGAGGAAGACAGCAATCAGATTCTTTATCTCCAAAACGACATTCAACTCACAGATCTTGTGAAAAAGCAACAGAAGAGAGGATCAGAGATACCAAGGCTAGACTACTGGATAAGCAAAAGCTTTCGTTTTTGTTACCTACTTCAAAAACATGCCAGGTAAAAAACAGAGAACGAAATTTTGAGGCAGCTTATGGTATCGGCATCCTTCCTGTTTACAAAGGTAAGCAGCCCCTGAGCCATCAGCACAGTGGATTCTGTGGAGATGGTTAAATTGATACAAAAACAGAAGTTTCTCCTCCCCTTTCAGACTGGGTTTGACCACAGGAATGAAAAATGACTAATAGCTGGGGGATGGGAGGAAGTCATGAGATCATGCTGCTTAGAAACACAAAAAGGTAAATGCTGTTAAGATTTTTTTAAGTCCATATCTTAGAATTTGTGTCTCTATCCTATGAGATTCTAAGGAAACAGCTGGATTGCAATAATCTTAAAATCTCACTCAGAGACAACTAGAATTTATAAGGCAGAGGAGACAGAACTTTCCCTATTCTTCCTAAATACAGCTAAAAACACTGGACTGATTTTTCTGAGGAGCCAGCTCAAACAGACATTTTAAAAGACAGCCTGGGTCTCATAAAATATGAAAATGTCGAGCTTTCGATTGAAAATCATTCATAAGAGCAAGAACCAGGATGGTCTCAAACTGGGTGAAAGAAGACAATCAACAGAGGCCGACAACAAAACAGAGATGTTAGAATTTTCTGACACAGTCTATAGCCATGATAAAAAATGTTTCAACAGGCAATTACATACACACTTGGAACACACGAAGAAATAAAATGCCTAAGGAAAGTAACAGAAAGTCGTAGCAAGGAAATGGAAAGTATAAAGAAAAACTAAATGCAAATGTTACAACCAAAAAAGGCAAGCGCTGAAACACCAACTCTCCATGAATATGCCCAACAGCGGCATGGAGGGGAAGGTGGGAGAAAATCGGGGAGCGGGAAGATAGAACAGCAGAAATTACAGTGTGAAACACAGAGCAAAAGCAGACTGAAAAAAAAAATAGATGGAGCATTAAGGACCAGAGGGATGATAACAAAAGATCTAACATTCCTGTCATAGGAGTCATCGGACGAGAGGAGGAAAAGGGGAGTGCTGGAAAAGTACTTAAAGAAATGATGGCTGAAAACTGCCCGATTTTGGCAAATGACAGAAACCTACAGATTCCAATAGCTGAGCAAACCCCAAACAGGATCAATCAAAAGAAATCCACACCAACACACAAAACAGTCAAATTTCTAAAAGCTAAAGACAAAGAAAAAAAATCTGGAACGCAACAAGAGAAAAACAACACCTGACCCACAGGAGAAAAACAATTCAAATGATAGCGGATTTCTCATCAGAAACCGCGGAGTTCAGCCAGAAGAGGAACACTGTTTTCCAAGCACTGAAAGAAGAAACTTGTCAGCCCAGAATGCTATGCTCTGCAAACGAACCTATCAAAGTGCGAGTGACATTTTTTTGTAGACACAGACAAGGCTTTTTTAAGTGGATACTGACAGGCAGAGGAACTAAAATAGCTACAGTGATTCTAGAAAAGCAGCATACGATGGGGGCAACTGGTCTGCCCAATCCCAAGACTTGACTGCAAAGCTGCGGTCATCAAGGCTGTGTAGCATTAGTGAAAGGAAGAGACCCCAGAATTTGAGCCACACAAATACGCCCAACTGATTTTTGACAAAAGCAATCCAGTTGCCAACAGATAACCCTTTCAACAAATGGTGTTGCAGCAAGTGGATATCTAGAGGCAAAACCAAACCAAACCAAACCTTTACCTGAAGTTTCAAACCTTGCATCAATGGTTTGATGCAAAGTGGATCATGGACTTAAATGTGGAAGGGAAAAGAAAAAATTTTTTTAAAAATTTAAATTTGTTAGTATTAGTGGTAACCAGCAAGTTTTTCATTTTATTTTTGTCTCCGTTAGTGTTATGTTCCTTATTTTAAAAACAAATATCTTCTTTAAGTTTATGCAAAAAGCCCATAAATGGGATGATTTCCATAAGTAATGACTATAAAACTACTCTGGGAATGCTGAAAATTTTAGAGGTTTCCATGGGAAGAAGAATTCATTTTTTAAAATATTTTCTTAGGGGCGCCTGGGTGGCACAGCGGTTAAGCGTCTGCCTTCGGCTCAGGGCGTGATCCCAGTGTTATGGGATCGAGCCCCACATCAGGCTCCTCCGCTATGAGCCTGCTTCTTCCTCTCCCACTCCCCCTGCTTGTGTTCCTTCTCTCGTTGGCTGTCTCTGTCTCTTTCGAATAAATAAATAAAAAATCTTTAAAATAAAATAAAATAAAATAAAATAAAATATTTTCTTAATTCCAGTATAGTTAACATACAGTGTTATATTCATTGCAGGCGTACAATATAGTGATTTGACGCTTCCATACATCACCTGGTGCTCATCAGAACGGTGCCCTCCTTCATCCCCATCTCCTGTCTCCCCCATTCCCCACCCACCTCCCCTCTGGCAGCCATCAGTGTGTTCTCTATAGTTGAGTCTGTTTCTTGGTTTGTCTGTCTTTTTTCTTTTGCTCATTTGTTTTGTTTAGAATTTATTTTAAAGTCTTATATACTTAAAAGCTTTTTCCTCATGGCATCTGAATAAATCCTGATCACTGAATAAATCCTGACTGGATAAATCCTGATCACTGAATAAATCCTGACTGTTCCATGAGGAGGGGAGCCTTACACAAGTTCATCAGCATCTCTTTAAATGAAACTCACATAAGCCTCCATGACCCCCGTTCCTCCTCCTTAAGCCAAGTTATCCCCAGGTAACGAAATCATGACATTAACACTGTTATTGTGCCTATTTTTTCCTAAAACCTGAGTTTTATTTTTTTTTAAAGATTTTATTTATTTATTCGACAGAGATAGAGACAGCCAGCGAGAGAGGGAACACAAGCAGGGGGAGTGGGAGAGGAAGAAGCAGGCTCATAGCGGAAGAGTCTGATGTGGGGCTCGATCTCAGAACACCGGGATCACGCCCTGAGCCGGAGGCAGACACTTAACGACTGCGCCACCCAGGCGCCCCTAAAACCTGAGTTTTATAATAAGGAAGAACAGTTACTATTTTTGAAACACAAGCAATCGCAATTCCTTTCCTCATCGATTTGAATTTTTTTCCACGTTCCTCTACTTGTTAGCTGCGTGAACTTGAGCAAGTACTTAACTCCTCTGGCCTCAATTTCTTCCTGAAATAGAAAGGCAGTGTTTCTGCTGTTTTCAGAGTCATAAAATGGAGCCACAGCTACTTAAATAATATATAATTTAAAAATAAGAACGGATAGTACAATAAGCAAGAGAAAAGCCAGGCCAGTTTTGAGAGTTGAAGCCCCAAATGACAGACTTCCCATTTTCTTTGCCCTGAGAATAACATCATCTTGTTATTACTGGGAACCTACTAGAATTCTCCAAAGTCTGTATTCTTCTCTTTCTCCAAGGAGTTAGATCTTAACATGGTTTTCTCCATGCAGGAGGAAGAGCACTGCTGGAGGCTTCATCTTCCCTACTGCCTGTTTCTGTGAATCAGTCTGTTCTGTTCACTTTGTTAGTCGGGAAGAGGGACTCTTAATTTCTTTCAAATTCTGTTTGAGTTGTTTTCACTTAGATAGCTCTAGCTACTTAACAGAAATAGTGTGCCAAAACGTCCCCAGAATTTCCAAGTGAATTTATTTGGTAATTATTAAATGGTTTCTAGCTGTATCCTTTTAAACCTACCTTATTTTCTGGTCATTTTATTCTTCCGTGTTGAAAGAGTTCCATCCGTTTGACACTGTGGTGGTAAATTCTCTGGGATTTGATAAGGAATTAATGAAGATAAAGAATGTGTTTGTGTTGATTTGATGGTCTTTGAGATCAGAGGATAAAGGTTTGGTTTTTGAATCTTTTGCTCATGTTGTCTGATTGACTTCTGGAAAATCAAAATCCAGTAAAAGTTAAAAAAATAATTGGGATTTTTTTTTAATTGTCTTAAGAGATGACCATTTTTTAAAAATCATTAATAGTAAAACAGTGATAAAAAAATAAAAAGGCATAAAAATGAGAATATATAAAATCAGTTTTAGAAAAGAGTTTTTACTTAAAATGGTGATATGGTGGGATCTAAAAAGCAAGAGCAAAATTGTAAAACACTATGAGCCATATGCAATATGTAATAATAAATAATAGAAGCAGCCCCAGGGTTTTAGAATTTAACAACCAAGGAAAAGCAGCGATCATATGGCCCAACCTATTCTTTTAGAACAGAGGAAACTGAGTCCCAGAAAGTTAAAAGGATTTGCTCAAGGTCACAGAGCCAAGATGAAAATCCGAGATCCCTGCTCCCAGTTCACTGTTATGTCCCCGATAGCATATACTCGCCCAAGTAAAGCTCACCAGAGAGAAGCCCAGGCAGGGGCCTTCAGGGGTTAATGTGCCTCACCTGTAATCGGAGCAATCTGCAGAATTATGATGAGATTGCTGGAGTTTGCAGAAGTTGAGAATCCTCAGCAAGAGGAGCTTACTCAGCTCTGATCTCCCCGCGATTAGAGTAACGTGCCGAGGGCTCTTAGACCCTTGCTACTTCTGCTGGCATTAGAGGTTTGTTCACACCTCAGCCCTCAGATCCCTGCACTCCTACCTGGGGTGGACTGTGGGAAGCAACATGGCAGGTAGGAACCTCAACCTTGACAGTTGGCCAGCCCCCAGCCAGTGTATGGGAGTGGCCCGTTGGCCTTCCCTCTCCAGCATGGTGGCCGTGATCTTAAGGAACGTGAATTCAAGAGTCTGATTTTGCTCTTTATGTGAATTCTTTCGAGCATGACCAGCTTTACGTGGTGATGACCACATGATCCATACCCCTTAATGTGCAAAGAGTCTTTTCACAAGCTGGCCCCAACCCTTCCTCCCGGTTTCATCTCCCACCACTCGTCCTCCTCCAACCCCTCCAGGGCTGACACCACAGAGCAGCTCACCTTACCTGGGACTCATCATACGTCTCGTGCTCCATGCCCTTGCACACATCGTTCCCTCTGCACAGCATGCCCTTCCATCTTCCTCCAGTGTCTAGACTGGACAGACAGACGGCTGGCTGGATGAACGAGTGCATGGGAAATGAACGAAGGAGTAAGCGAATATAATACGAGGTGCGCTAGAAAAGCCTGCCATCTGAAAGCGGCTCCAGCTCCCATCCAACAACTGAACATTCAGCACCGGTGCTGTGATGAGCAGCCATGACGTGTAGAGCAACCAGCCGAAGTAGTGCTGATGAGCCTGAAGCTGGAGTGCTGAGGCTGGCAAAAAAATAAATACGTAAAATAAAATTCCTTTTCTTAATGTTACAGGGAACTCAGGGATATTGATATAATATTACTCTCACTCCCTTGCATTTCTGGAGCACAGAAGAGGTGAACTTATGCCCGGGGTGCAGGTAATCATGCCTAACCCTGCCTGCATCGGGGGCGTGCAGCACGTGTGGGAAGACATGCGCAGCAAAGGAAACGAGCTTGGGAACTCGCTCTGGAAGAAATAAGTATTCTGTGTTGTCCTCTGACTTCCTCCTTTAACAGGAAAGTGCTTTGGGGGAAAAAAATAACTAAAATGCATAAATGAAAATAAAGAATCTCAGGGCATAACCACCACTCAAACTTTGATGCAAAGTAATTTATCATGAGATGTCTTTAATTTTTAATCAGAAGTTCAACTTTCCCGTGTGACAACCGGCTGTAGAGTTTGGATAACGAGAGAATGCAGGGAGGCAATTTTGGGAGGCTGGCGCCACGGTGCAAGTGAGGAGGCTGATTTCGAGGACTGGGATGGCTCAGGAGGGGCAGGTAGACCCTGTTCTGGGTGAAGGCCAGGAGAGGAGGAGACCCAGAAAAAGACAGAAAGCCTGAAGGACAACTGTACTACCTCCCAGTGTCTGTCCTCTCTTTCATGTGATACGCATTCAAAGAATAGGGCACAGCCCCGAGAAAATGGCACCCAGGCTCTAGAATGCTGGTCCTCAACCACTTTTGTATCATCCTCCCTTTGAAAAGTTCATAGCCACAGTGGCTCTGCCTGCCCAGGAAAAACACAAGTTTAAATTTCAAGGTCTTTGTAAACACTCTGCAGCTAAGCCTTAGGTTTTGCAGAGGTCCGTGAACCCCAGGTGAAGGACCCCAAAGTCAGTCAATATTTGCAGACCCTTCTAAAGTCTGTCAAGTATTTTTCATATCATTCTGTCTTTTAATGACCCAGTTAGCCAGGTACTCTCTCATTTTACCCGGGAGGAAACAGGATGCCCTCCTGGTAGGTCAGCATCTATTCTCTATTTTGTCTCTGTGGAAAATAGCTGGAAGCAGAGTCAAGAACAGGTATCCGTGGTGGCCTGTGGGAAGCAAGCTTCAAAGGAATATAGCCTTTTGTAGTACTCGCATTTTTTCCATGTGCGATGCCACTTGTTTTTTTAAAAGAAAGATATCAGATCTGCTACTTTCAAACCTGTATTTTCATCCCTTTAAATGGGTGAAATGATGTGTGCACATAGATAAGTCAAAAGATTTCCAATGTCTTCTGAAAATGAAATCTTTTCTATGCATATTCCTATGTCAGTTATCTCTGAATACCAGTCAAATAATTTATGGATAAATTATACATTTTAAAAGTAAATTTGTGGGACACCTGGGTGGCTCAGTCAGTTAAGCAGACGACTCTTGGTTTTGGCTCAGGTCATGATCCCCTCTGCCCCACCGGCCCCCCGCCCCCACACTCTCTCTAAAAATAAATAAATAAATCTTTTAAAAAATAAAATAAAAATGTTGTTGCTGCACGGTGAGACCACATCTTGCAAATATATGGTACTTATATTCCTAACAACTAAATATCTTATTAGGTCTCCTTGGCCTTTTCCTTGCAAATAAGTTTTCAGTAGAATTATTGGGTTGTGCAATTTTATGCCAGATTTTTTGATACAGTAAATACTAAAATAAAAAAAAAAAACTTTCACATCTCAATTTTCATTCCCAGGCAGCATTTAGCCTCCTCCCTGACGTACACACACATTTTCAACTCCTTCTCCTTGTATGCGATTCAATTTTTTGGGTAACTAAATAATCAGTACCCAACGTCTGCAAATGTTTTTTTTTTAAGTTGAAGTATAATTAACATACAGTATAAGACTAGTTTCAGGTGTACAGTACAGTGATTCAACAATTCGATACATTTCTCAGTGTTCCATCAGGAGAAATGTGCTCTTGATCCCCTTCACCTACTTCCCCCATCCCCCACCCATCTGCCCTCTGGCCACTGCTAGCTCGTTCTCTGTAGTTAAGAGTCTAGTTTTTTGTTTGTCTCTTTTTTATTTTGCTCGTTTTAAAAATCAAAACCCTGAAGCCTGAGGTGCTCATTACGTTTCCATTTTGAGGCTTAATGAAATACAAAACGCTAAGGACATTTATAAAACATGTGAAGCTGATGAACACCTTGATGTGAGAACTTACCATTCAAAATGATTTGAAATAAATTATTGAGTGGGGCCCCCTAAGATGCTAGAAACAATTTCAGCCATGACCACCTCCAGTAGGTTTTTTCTAGTTTCCGTTATAAATGGAAGAATCTATTCCACAAAAGGGTCAGCCAAAGCAGTGTAATTATTTTTAGCTTCTGCCTGGATTCTGGCTTTTGCTTGCGTTCACTGCTGGAGCTCAGTGGCAGGTCTGGTGTTGCAAAGTGAACTTCAAAGCAGAGCCCTCCACCAGGTTTGCTGCGACGGGAGAGCCCGCGTGCTGGGTCTGGAACTTCAGCTGACCAGGACCCCAGAGTCCTGGCCCCGTCCTAGCAGGGTGAAAGCAACAGTGGGCTCAGGTGGCATGGCTTTGGGGGTCTGCTGTCAGCACAGCTGAAGTCAGAGGACATAAGTCAGAGAGGACGTAAGTCAAGCATGTGTCAACACTGTCCAGCAATTCCTCTGAGGAGATTCATCTTGGCGATGAAGTTGAAGTAAGAAAAGAAAGAAAAAGAATCGTGTGGAAAGGTCAATGTTCTCAGGTATGACCGACCTACACAGGAAATCTAAGTTACTGTGCACAATGTCGGTGGTGAATGAGCTGGGCAGACCACCCCAGATATTATAAACCGAAGGCTCTACAGAAAACAGAGAGGTTCAGGGCCATGTGTCACACAGGCACGTGGTATTTATCGGAACTGAAGTCAGAAATTGTACAGCTGGGTTGTGATACCCGGACCTACCAGCCATCTGGAAGTCACCAGGACATGTTAAGAATCAGCTCCTTTACTTGAAATATAAGCGTGAGAGCTCACCTAGCAGAGCTAGTGAAGTTTAAATGTCTCCCATGACCCTCCTTACATCAACACAGGTCATCAGATTAAAACGTGAATTGATCATGTCATTCTTTTGCTCATGAGCCTTCACTGGCTCTCACGAGATAAAAACTCTCAGCATTACATTCGAGGATTTTCACGTTATCAGCCCATCCGTCAGCCCCCACATGCCACTTCCCTCTGCTTCAGACCATCCCTCCTTTACCGACCCTCAGTCTCCCTCCCCAGAATGCCCTTCTCCGTGTGGCAAAATCCTACCCAGTCTTTGAAACCCAGGCCAGACGTCACCGTCCCTTGTCCCATCCCCTTGCCAATTTTGTTGGTCCTCAGAACTTGAACACCACCTTGCTCACCTGCCTGTGATGGGGAGCATCGAGTCCTACTATAATCACCTGGGTCTTTATCCATCTGCCTGCTGGTGAGTCCCGATGCAAGGAAGAGGTCTTATTCATGTTTACATCCCATCACCCAGCATGTCCCTTCCAGCGTGAAAGATGCAGAGAAAAGTGTTGGCTGCTGTGTGGAAAGTTAGTATCACCACTAACGAAGGGGAAGCACCCGAGCTCCCAAACTGCGCTTGAAAGGAAAGAGGATCAAAACCCTTCCACATCGAAATGCTGCGTGTTTTTCCAGGGTCCTGCAGGGAAGTGGGTGGGTGCACTGAGGGTGAGCCCCTTGGGGTGCCCAAGGCAGCACGCCCTACCCCTAACTGTGGAGCTGTACCTTCATCTGATAGCTAACTAAACAATCAGAAGGATCGCCTGACAGACTTTCTCAAACCTCTACGATTCCTTCTCGGCAGCGACTGTTCTCACCGTGCAGCACCTGCGGAAGTGTCACTTAACTGTGAGGAAAGAGGCACTGGAACGGACGCCCACACGGACCTGTGTTCAGATTTGCCCCTCCCGTCCGTTGCCAGTGTGTGGCCCTGGAGAGCACGTTCAGTCTCGCAGAGCCTGTGATCTCACCTCTGAACTGAGAAAAATGCAGAGCGAGGTGAATCAAATGAGAAAAATGTGAAGGAAAGTATCACAAACTGAAAATGCTATGAAACTCTAAGATGTTCTTCCTATGACGATAAGTAGACAAGTACCAGCCACAGTCTGACTTTTGTGTGTTCCTTCTTCCCCCTTTTCTCCCACCTGGATTCCTCGCAGAGGAAACAGTGTGAAGGAACATCTCACTGGGCTTGGGTCTGCTTTTGCAGGAAGGAGCGTTGGCTCCAGTCCCTAATAAGGCTGATCGAGCAGACCGATTTTGGGGGGGAAATAAGAGTGTCAGCAGCCCCTGCGGTAACCACGTTTCTTTGATCTCTTGCTACCCAGTGTTGTTTTGAAAGTTATTTAAGTTTGAAAGCCTCCCCACAAAAAACTGTCAAAGGGGATTCCAGCTTACCTCAAATCCAACCAACTCTGTTTTGCGTGCGTAAAACTGAGATGGTGACCGCTTCATCAATATGAAATGAGCAATGAGAGGTCAGTGTTTTTCTTACTGCTTGCAGTGGAGCGCTGAGTAAAGCTGAGACCAGTTACATACATCTGCCGGGGGAGCATGGTTTTTGATATGACCACGGTATTTGATTTGGAAATTGAAAAATATACAGTGTTGTTAATAGCTCTTAGTTAAAAAGAAAAAAGTAGTTGAAGTCCAGTATTCACGATTTCCTATAAGAGCTGGAGATGCCAAGTCTTTGGGTTTACATAAACATTTAGCTCACAGATGCCTCAATGAATGGGAAAAGCTGTCTCTTGGTGGACAACAGGAAGTCAAGCAGTTTCTTCCTCTTCACAAAGACTGAAGATAGGGCCAACCCTGAGCTGGTATTCTATCTCCATGGATCATGGCACTAATCTTTCTGGTCTCCCTGGCCACAGCCTTCCCCGCCCCCCGGTTTTTCTCCCATAGGCTACAAGAGTGATCTTTCTAAAATGCTTTCTATCAATCAATATCTCCAAAATGCCTTCAAGATATGTTCGGATGATGAGCTCTTGCCCCTCTGTCAAATCTCTTCTCTGATTAAGGTCACACTCCCATCCCACCTCACCTCTTCTCCTGTTCCCCATAATTGCCTTGCAATCCCGACCACATCATGATTCTGTGCCTTTGCACGCACAGCAACCTCTACCTGGAACATCTCTGACCACTCTCTTCCCTCAGCAGACCTATGGACTTCTGGACTCTGTCTGGAGCCAGCTTGTCCAGAAAGCGTCCCTAGCCACCTTCTCCCCAGAATGCTGAGGGCACCTCTACTCTGAACCTTCCTCTCTCACAGCATGCATCACACTGCATTAGAACCTTGAGTGACTTGTCCATCACCATTGGACTGCCACTGTCTTGAGGGCTGGGATCAGACTTCATTCATAATCCTATCCCCAGTACTTTATATCATCTGGTCCCTACTAGGAAGTCAGTAAAAGTGTGACAAATCAATCCATCAAACAGCACTAGGTGGAAAGTTAGATTTGACTTCTTATCCCAAATATGCCAGCAATGAGCTTGGTGTTGCATAGTGGGCAAATAGATAGAAAATGCAATAATTTCAGCTCTATTTACTGAGACCCTATTATGTGTATTTCACTCCAGTGAGTCCACATAATTCTTTTTCTCAGTTTATGGGCCAGTACCTTACTCCTAAGAATTAAATATTGCCAATGACTGTCCTGCCCCACCTTGTTATCTTAGAATAGGTAAGAGACTTTTCAAAATCTGAAGAGCTCCTCACCTTCATCCTCCCCACAGTGGGTGACTGCTTTTGAGACCTCTTGCAAAATAGCAGTCTTGTTCTTCCTTTGTAATTGTGAATGTGACAAGAGTCATCTTTATTAAATTAATTATTGCATTTATTCATTTAAGACATCTTTATTAGGAATCTGCTATGTGCTAGCTGCTCCCATGGACCAAGATAAAAGACACAGGGGAATCTGCCCATTAAACAGACGAGTTGGAAAATAGTCAACAGTATACATTTTAGGTCCAGACTACTGACTCAAAGATGTTTTATAAATGCTAAAAATTTAGATATGTCCCATATAAGTAGAAATGTAGAACCAAAAGGCAACAAAGTCAAGATAACTATAGCACTACCCTCCAAAAAAGTAATTAAGCCCTTTGAATAGCTCAAGCTAGGATATACCTTGTGCATTGTGATGTGTAGCCTTTCATAGGGATCTGGGGGGGAAATACATCTATGTTGCTTACAATACGAAGGGCTTTCTTTGATCCCCTGAAGCCCATTTGGAATTCCTTGTCCCTAAGTAAAGAACCCCCAAATGGGCATACTGAGGTTTGTGCCCTCAACATCAGCCATTCTGGTCATCCGCACAGAAACAGACGCTGAGTCTGGGAATGGAAGATAGGACTCTTTGCCTCCCTGGGAAGCTCTGGAAGGCTTATACTTGCCTTGATGGGAAAAATGTAAAGATTGGATTTTTCAGGATCAATCAGGCACCTTGTTGAGTAATTTATAGTAGAATGTGAAAACAAATACAGAAGGGAAGCACCCAAACAGCACACTCCCCTTGGTGAGACAAAGGGAAGACGACTGTGGCTGACTGCTCCCAAGGTGGTCTTGTCCGTTCTTACTTATTTCTGTCCTCCCACAAATTCCTTTGGATCCTGGAGAACCACTCCTTCTCTGGAGTTGATCTGTTCCCAGGTCATCTACCCTCTCTCACCTCGGCCCCACTGTCTCTAGCAAGAAGTGAGGCTGGACTGGGGAGGGCCAGGACGGGCTACCATAGAGGGGAGGAAGGAAGTTTTGGCACAGGTGAGGTTATAGAACATGAACCAGGCTCAAATTATATGCCAGCAATTTACCTGAGTCTTCTGAGACTGTTTACACTGCTATTTATTTATATTTTTAAAATCAGTACTTATCTTGGCCACCACAGCCACATGTAGCTGACATGAAAATACAGAACACCTTCATGAGACTCACAGTCCCCAGCATCAGTAGAATCCCCTGTTCTGCTCCGTGGTTACTGCCCCTAACTCTCTCTCCCTCTTGAAACCACAATAAGGAAACCACAGTATTAGAGACAACGCTGGCCCTTGGGGAAAAGTGACAGAGACACCAACCAGGAGCCCCTGCCTTAGGTTCCCTCAGTAGAAGTCAAATATTGCAAATGCTTTCTGCAAGCTTTTCACAGTTGGTGCTTTCTCTCACTTAAAAGACCTCAATATGGCTGCCAGTCCATTTATCCCTTTCTCCTCATACGGGCTTGGGAAGCAGACAAGACAGACAGGGGTTCGAGTCCAGACTCTGCATTGACAAGCTGTGTTGTCTTGAGCCAATTGTTTAAAAGTTTAAAAGTTTGAGTCTCAGTTTCCTCAGCTGTCCAATGAGAAAAATATTACCTACCATGCAGGATTGTTATGAGGATTAAGTGAAATATTTAGGAGTGAAGCACAGTTCCCCGACAGATATTAATAGACGTCTTCCCAGGATCCTCTAAAGATCCCTAAGCATTAGCTTCCTATAAACCATTATCTGTTTTTGTTTAATTCAGGATTCCCTTTTTATCTTTAATTTTTTGTCACATTTTATACATGCTATATTTTAAAAGGTAACCTATTACCTTTTTAAAAAAATAATTAGAGCAATTTTCTTAGGAAAAACTGCCAGCCTCACCCTTGGCCAATGGTTCTTTCCCATCATCAGAAAACACCTAGCGTAACTCCACATCAGCTGAAAACATCCTCTTCCGGACACTTGATATACCCATAGCCACAGTGCCCGGAGGAATATGCTGGAATCCATGGCCCCTCCCTAAAATGTGCTCTCGAACAATGGAGTGTGGACAAAGTGAAAAAGATGCTGCACACGTTTTATTGTTTCTTGGGCTCCTGCTGACAGCAAGTGTTTTCTCACTTCGTCCCAGGAGGAAGAGAAAGTGGCATTTTATTTGGTCAAGAGCTATTTTGGGAACTATTACTCCATACAAGACACAATGTGGGCCACTGTGGGGGATGCAGAAATGAGTCAGACACAGTGTCTTCCCTGAAGAACTTACAGGGAAGATAAATGCTCATTTCACACAATTTTTGGAATGCCTACAATGTGCATATCCTCTTGCAGGCCCCGGGGACACAGTGAGTAAAAGCAGACCAGCTCATGTAGCTCATGTTTTCTTGGATAAGCAAGTAAACTAATAAATATTTTCAGGTTACAAAAATATGATAAATGCAAAGATAAAAGAACAGAAGATGTATAAGAGTGAAGTGCAGGATGAACTTGGTAGAAATAACTCAGGAAGTTAGAGACGCAGAGAGTGCAGATGAAGGAAAATGGGGAAAATAACAGGTCAGGGAGTTTCGCAGAAGTCAAGAGGAGTCAGATCATGACTATATGGACTGGGGTCTGTAGACTCTACAAAGTGTCAGACAATAAACATGTTAGGCTTTGTGGGCCATGTGGTCTGAACTGCACTGTTCAATTCCACCATTGAGATGAGATGCAAAATGATGAGTGGGTGTGTTCCAGTAAACTTTTATGGACACTGAGACATGAATTTCACATAATTTTCATGTTACAAAATAAATTGATTTTTTCCCCCTCAGTGTAGAAACCATTCTCAGCTCACAGGCTGTACAAAAACAGGCAGTAGACTGGATTTGGCCCATAGGTCCCACCTGCTCACCCGTTATAGACTCTGTTAGGGAGTTAGGATTTTACTCCAAGTGCACTTAGGAGGTTTGAGTGATGGAGAGTATTGTGATACGATTCATGCTGTGAAGAGACTGTTCTGGCTTCTGTGGACTGGTGAGGGGTGGCAGAGAGGCAGAGAGAGCAGTTAAGCTCTGAAACCATCACAGAGAACCAATGTAGAACGATGGGGATGTGGACGAGAGTGACAATAATGGAGTTAAAAGAAATGAAAAGGAGGCCAATTTGAAATACATTGTGCAGGCAGAGTTGAAAGCACATGTGCGTATGTCACTGTATTACAAAATAGAGTATTAACGTCAGGAAGAGTGATAGATACAATTACTGTTGGAAATCGGAGAGAGTGAGCTCCTGTGGAAGGAGCCTGGGCCTCTCACTTGGGTAGGTTTTTGACAAGAGGAGATGGGAGAGACATGGCTGGAAAGACGACTTGTTTCCTGAGAGTCTGCATGGTAGTGGGGAAGGAACTTTGGTCTGAGACCCACTCGAACTCTCCAAACCTCCTGTCTTCATCTGTAAACTCATATTAAACTGTAAGCTCCTTGAGACCAGGGACCACATCACTTGCCTCTCCATACCCCTGCAACCTAGCTGGCCCACAGTCTACCACGGATTCAGTGGGCATGTACTGACCTACGCCATGCTGCAGCATATGCCAGCTGTGTATATACACAGTTCGTGTCCCCGTGGAGCTCGTAGAATTAATGATAATTGCCCTCACAGTGCTCCAAAGGGACAGTATTTGGTGGTCTGTGAGACAGAACAGGGACTTCACGTTACCTTAGGATCAGAGAAGGCTTATACACAGGAATGACATTTTACATTGATTGCTGAGGGAAAAGGAAGGGATAATTCATGAAATCAAAGTCAGAAAGAAGGAGGAAGTATATTTCTGGCAAAACGAACAGTCTGTGTGAGAGGAAGAAGCCTGACACGTTTGGAGACCCGACAATCAGGGAGAAGAGAACAAGTGGGCGTGATGGGGCAGGGGCTGGAAGACGGAGACGGCTCAGGTCCCCAGGGCCTTCCCGGCCAGGGTGAGGACAGAGTTCTGATCCCAGATGGAAGAGGAGGCTGTAGGTGAATTTGGGGTTCACACAGACCGGCTTTAATTTCCAGCTCTGCCACTGGTTAAATCGGTAGAATGGCCGAACGAGCGACTCAGTCCATCTCGGAGGACTATTGTAAGAAATGATGAAATTATCTGTAAAACAATCTGGTAGATTTTCATTAAATGTTAGTTTTCCTTCGTTGGAGCACAGAGCAAATATAGGGAGTTGTGCGAAATAAGGCTCAGAAATTAGGTTAAATGCCCAGTGAAGGAGTCCTTATTTTGTAGTTCACAGGAAGCCAGACAGAACTACGAGGACTGTCCCTGACCTGTCAGCGTCCACACAGAAGTCAGACTTGCTCCATCTGAGCTCCTACTCCATGCTTGTACAAGAAAGGGTGGGGTGTGTCCAGAGATCCATATGGCATGGGTCCTGCCTTCAAGGGTTTTAATCGCTTAAAGTGATAAGGAGGAGCACAGGAGGGTGAAATGGGCGCAGCCAGAGAATGAAAGAACAGCCAAGCAGCTAAGAGTGCCAGGCTCTTAAGGAAGATGCCACGTCTGGCGGGGAGAGTTGGAATATGGTTACTTTTGCCCCTGGGACTGGTTATTTTAATTCCATGGGGGCCCAGAAGGATTCAGAAAGCTGTGAACTGGCCACCTATCTTGGACCCTGTGTGTATAAATCAGACAGTTGATGCTGGGCTTCCTTTCATGCCTTTTAGAAACATCAAGCAGCTTGCCAGAGCTCTCCCTTGCAGGCAAGAAGGGCATCTCTCTGCTGGGAACACAACACAAAAATCTCAGCATCCCAGGAAGCTAAGCCAAGAGAAGGGCTCTTCCCCAGTGGAAGAGGTGCCTGTTCTCAGAGGAAGGCTGGAGGGGCAACAGTCCTGGCCTTCAGCTCTCTGTCACTTGGTTTTGAGTCTCTGCTATTGTTCAACTATATCCACTGCAGCCTTCAAAAAGCTTATACTTCTTTAATTTGTTTAATTCTTTTTTTTTTTTAAAGATTTTATTTATTTATGTGACAGAGAGACAGCCAGCGAGAGAGGGAACACAGCAGGGGGAGTGGGAGAGGAAGAAGCAGGCTCATAGCAGAGGAGCCCGATGTGGGACTCGATCCCGGTACGCCGGGATCACGCCCTGAGCCGAAGGCAGACGCTTTAACGACTGCGCTACCCAGGCGCCCCTAATTTGTTTAATTCTTAAATTTATTATCTGGACAGTTTCTATTAAAAAGTACTCTAAAACAAGTGAAAATCTATCTGGACATCCTATAACTCAAGAATATGGCAGTATTCCAGGGAGAAAGGAAGAGTCTAAAGTCTGTCTTAATTAATGACCTGTGTGCTTATTTTCAGTCCATAGTGTCTCAAAAGTACTCATACATAGAACCCAGAGAATCACAAAATAAACCATAATATTGATATATAATAATAAAACATAATAAAGAGTATAATAATAATGAAGCCAGGATAATCCGGTCTAGGAATGGAGCTCTTTCACGCCATCGGAAGTACTGGATTGGCATGTCTTCTCCTACCTGCCGTCAACATGCAGGTTTCTGCCACCCTGGCTGCAGTCAAGGCCATGGATGCCTGCCCCGCAGGCTCTATTATTCGCCAGTTTCCAGGCCAGCCCTGGCTTGGGCTGGAAGACCTGACGCAGGAAGCCTAGACACCTGGCTTCCCTGATGTTGACTGCTTGGTAACTGAACTTTTGCCCCAGAGGCCCTCACTGTGCCACTCCTGCCTCTTAAAGGGGTTTGTGTACCTCATTCTTGCCTCCTGGTAACAGATGTTACCTAAATTATGCCTAAGACATCCACTGCCCCCGACACTATACCCTGCTGGTTAGGATACATCCACCCTTCGAGTCTGTCTGAGCAATCACTTAGCGCGTATTCAGCGGTATGATGGTAAACCTTTAACAACTGGCTCTCAGCGGGGCGGCGGGTGGTCTGTGTGTGTGTGCGTGTGCGTGTACTTACACCTAAGACTATCATAAATTTTACTGATAGGATATGTAGCACACAGTTTTCAAATCATCATAATAAAATATACAATACTCTTTTTTGTAAGTTTCTGATAGCCTCTATGATTCACCCAAAATGCTTTCGTTTATTTTTATCAAACTCTCAAATCTGTAAACCAACCTGTAGCTGCAGCTAACGGGTGAGCAGAGCTACCATTTAAGTGTTGGTGGATGTTTCCATCTACTTTAAGGAAATGAAACAAGGAGAAACAACAAAGCCTTATGGTGGAACTCCGCTCATTCATCAATGGCATAAAGCAACTTTTTTGTTTATTACAATCAAGTAATAATTTTTGAGAACTAGAAGAATATTTCCTCCGAGTTTTTTGTGCTATCCAGAGAAACTTTTAACCTGCATTACTGATATTCTCTTGATCGCTTTCTTAAGTCTGGACCAGTGATCAGCACATTTCTCCTGCCACGTGCCAGAAAGTAAATATATTGGGCTTTGTGGGCACGTATGGTCTCTGTCACATATTCTTCTGTGTTTCACAGTCTTCTAGAAATGTAAAAAATGTAAAAAAACGGACACCATCCTCAGTTCCTGGGCCACAAAAAAATTTTTTGATTTTTATGGTGTAAATATTCCGACCTTGGCCAATTTCAAGCTACCAACGAGTGTCCCTAAAAGAGATGTGCACTGGTGCACCATTGTGTATTATTTCCACTATTCAGAGACCACAGATCTAATCATCTCAAGAGCATAAATAATAGCAAAATTCAGTGAAATAGGGAGCATGAGTTTTAAATAGTTACTGTCTTTGTCTTTAATGTAATTTAACTTTAAGTTCATATAATTTAATTTCTCATGATGGCTGTGCTTAAACACTAGCTTGCAAAATTCCTGAAATTTTAACAGTGCATTCTTGCAAGCTATCTGGGTCAACCCCAGCTCCCTGCTGCATTTATCCCATTCAGACATGGTTGAGGGCCAAGCCCTGACATGCTCCGTCTCCCTATCTGTGCCGCCTCTCAGAGCCACCCTGTCACACCACCTCCTCTTTGATGTGCCATGATGAGTGGATTTTGCACTCTGTACTTTGTGATAAATCCGTGACCGTCCCAACTTTTAGTTTAATGTTCTAGGAAAACCAGGAGGTGAATCTACCAAGGAAAAATATCCTATAAATGTAAAGAGAAAAGTGATTTCTAGATGAGCTGGGGCTTGGGGGTTACTTCTGCTTCCAGTAATCCTAATGATGCCAATGATTCAGACTTTCTAAGCCCAGAACTGCAGAAATTACTGAAGGCAGTTTCGTTTGGAGGCATCCGGGGTTAAGTGTCCAAAGCAGTAAATGAGAGGTGAAGCTCCATGAAAAGGTAAAGGCTGGAAGCACCTGGGTCCCTGGAAAACTGGCATTCGTTCAACAAACATTTCACGCTAGGCTTGGAAAGAGAAAAAAACTATTAGTAATAGTAAGAATCATACAAATGATAACACCTTTCATTTAGAAAGCCAAAGGGATCAAGAGAAAGAGTAAATTTAGATAAGAACCATAATAGGAGGGAAATAAAAATGCAAATAGATCAGACTGTGGTTATTTGTAGTGCTTATGTACTTTTCAAAACCCTGAATTTTAGACAACCGTGCTTCTGCTCAGTATCTGTGTGTCATTCTGTCATTTAGGAGGCAAAACTATCACGATACACAATGTATAGACAGGGACGTGTTATTTTTGTGGTTACAAAATCTGACCATAAATACATGAATATAGCTCTCTGATTCCAACTTTGCTTTTAATCTTCTAGAAGTAGTGGGTGCAGGAGGGCTTTACTAGTGTCAAAAAAAAAAAAAAAAAAGCCTTTTGCCCTTAATTTAAATCATTGTTTTTCTAGGGAAATTTAATTTGGGGAAAAAAAATGTTTTTCTAATTAACTGGAAGACTGTGTGCTATGCAAACAATAAAGATTCTTGTTTGAAAGTAATGCATGCCCCTGCTCCTAGGACTACCAAGGGAATTAAAATAAAAAATGCAAGCAGCTCCGACCTGTTATTTTGCCAGAGCTAAACAGAATTCCCAGATCCAGAGTTTTCACGTCAGTTCCCAATTTAAAACCCACAAGTGTTGAGTGGGTTCATGCTTCGGCAAGACACATCTTCTCATCTCTAGAAATGACTGTATTTGATCTCTTTCTGGGTTTCTCGGCACGTCCCTCACTCCCTCTTTCTTCCTCTTGTGCTATGGTTGGCCTCAAAGGTTAGAAACTACACAATTAGATGGATCGGGGAGGATTTCATAATGCTCTGGTGCTGGGCTGGGCAGTCTAGCCAAATTCCGTTCATTAGCTAAGGCGCCGGGGTGAGTGTGGCCAGTAAGAATGCCGTTTTGGTTCCATTGAAGTGCTGATAGGGAGAGGAAATAAACTTTTATTTTTTTGGTTCCTGAGTGGCAGTATGGACAAGTGAAGAGTCTGGGATGCTGGGAATCTGGAGGCCAGGAATTAATCTCCATCTCAACCACTTACTGGGCAGCTCAAGCGACTTCTGTTCTCTTTTTTTCTATTCTGACACTGTTTTCTTATTCTCTATGTACCAGCATCAGATTTCCATCTACCTTAGACTTGAAGCATTCCAAAGTCGAGAATCAAGTAATCAGGTCACACACCAGTTACTGAGCCACCTATGCTGTGCTACGTGCCCAGACAGGTGCTTTGTAAATTGACATTAATCCAACATGCTCCCTGATCTCAGAGAACTTAAAGAAGACAGAGGAAGCAGATCTCTTAGAAAATGAATACCAAACAATAAAGCAAGTGCAGCGTGAGAGATATATTAAAGTTGCTATGGGAAAATGGGCAAAGGAGCTTTCCTTGGAAAGCCAGGGAAAGCTGTGGAAAGAAAGGGACTTCAAACCACTCCCGTTTGAATGAAAGGGAAGGTAATTTTGGGGAAGAGGAGAGCATACCAAAAGAGAAAAAACAGCAAAAACGATGGGTCTGAGTTCAAGTGACAGAAGGCTAGAAGTGGAGGGTTCAAGCAGGGCATGGGTAAGAAGCAAGAGTACACCTCTTACGGTATGCTTCTGCTGACGTGTGCACAGGATAAAGCAGCTCTGGGCTTTGGGGAAGAACCTGGACAATACCAGGTTTTCAATGTTTTTTATCAATTAAGTAGACATTAATTAGACACTGCTGCAATGTTATCTCTCTTTTTTAAAGAATTTATTTATTTATTTATTTATTTAGAGAGAAAGAGCATAAGTGGGAAGAGGTGAAGAGAAAGGGAGAGAGAGAATCTTAAGCAGGTTCCACGCTCAGCAAGGGAGCGTGACACAGGGCTCGATCCCAGGACCCTGAAATCATGACCTGAGCTGAAATCAAGAGTTGGACATTTAACCGACTAAGCCATCCAGGTGCCCCTGAAATGTTATCTCTTTATGCCTTTATTTTTGAAGGGTCTTTACTGCTCAAGAAACTGGCCTGAAAATTTAAGAGAGTTACTGGCCCAAGCAGGGCATATTAGTCACAGAACTCAGACCACGAGGCTGGAAATGTACACGCGCTGTAGACTGTCCTGCTTGTGCACCCTAACACTTCCAGTCATGGATTTTCTCCTCTTGCACTAACTCTGTGACTCTTTCCTCACATTATAGACTTTAGATAAGAACCATAATAAGGTAGACCTTCAGGAGCTTTGTTTCTTCTTAAGCTTTCAGCACGTGGTTTTTATAGCTGCCATCCGGTAAACAGAGGTGTTCAGCTACAACTCTCCTTCCCCAATGACTCTACTTGCTAAAGCTTAGATAAAAACGAAATATTTGTTAAAATAATAAAGTGTCATATTTAAAATATTCAGTTATTTGATATAAATATAGTGAATCACAGCTTGAGCCAGAGCCAAATTTTGAGAAATACTAACACCTAGGTTGTGTCTGGTACCTTTCTTGCTTATGTCCAACTGCTATGAGCCATTGCATGATTAAACCCTGCTTCGATTTCCCAGACCTAAGTAGAAACAGTTGCCCTGATCTTTATCTTAAAATTATAAGTCTTATAGAGTTTTAAACTTCATATACATGGCTCCAGTCCTTCAGGGATTTAGAGCAGGCTTATAAGTGATTTTCTCATGGCTTTAATATTAAGTCTTTAAACTACCTACACATAACTTTCCAGAGAGACCATGCTAAGTTGCCTTCTTAGAATTCCCAGTGGGCTCTCAAAGTGATTCCTGCTCGCTCTGTTTCCCCTCCCTGGTTTTTTAAATGACCAGAAGCTCCTTTCTTCATGTCGAAAGAGTCCACCAACCCAATGAAGTACATAGAAGAAAAAGACTGTTGGTTGCCCCAGAACAGATTGTCCATTCCAACAGAGAGGATTTTTTCCTTCCATGTGAATCTTCTTTCATGATATGAGATCTAATTAGACTTAAATGCTTAAAAAAACTTTCTATTAACTTCCAAAGCAGTACCGTATCTCCTTACAAAGCTGTTCTATTTGTTTTTTGCTTTGTCTTTCAAGAAGCCAGGTCCTCTTTTCCACCTAAAACATGTTTTGTAAGACATATTTCAATAGAACATGAACAGTTGTTACTCAAAAATAGTTTCTTTCAAATTCTAAAGACTGTATCTTTGAGGAACTTGTCACTAATTCCTTGGAGGTATTCCCACTAATCCCTAGCTCTTCTTTGAGGAAGTCACCCTGAATCCTTAGCCTGGAATCAGAAACCCTTGACTCTTACCCTTCCGCTTGGAGCTCCTCCACATCAGTCAATGATGCATGTGTCAGTGGCAACCAAGGATATTTCTGTTTCCAGAATTTTCCTGTATTCCTTGCTTTTACTAGATACCCTTGCAAATTTGCTACTGATTTTCATTTTGTTTTGTGATAATGTCTTCAATGGTTTCCTTTTTTTTTCTTTAGCTAGTTATATGCACCCTTAAGTCCAGGTTGACTTTCAGAAAGTTGGCTTCTTTAGAGCTAGTAGCTCATAAGCATAATAAAATATTTTGGAAAAAAAATGCATACATAGATACATATATAATGTATATATTAAATGTTTTAGAATATATATTTATAAGGAAGTGTAGGCCTAATTTGAGATTTAACATACAATCTTAATCATTTGATTCTAATTACATTTTACAACATGCCTGAGAGCTTCAAAGGGCAAGGGACTGGAGAAGGAGAAGATTCACAGGAAGAAAAATATCTCCTCGTTGAAAAAACCAGTCTACTCTGGGCGTGTGTGTGTGTGTGTGTGTGTGTGTGTATCTATGCATATAATCAAACTGAATATATTTGATTTATAAAATATTTAGGAAGCACATTCTATGCACCAAACGCACAAATCCATGTACTAGAGAAGAGAGAGAGAAAGGTATTTCTCCTATTCTCAAATTTGTCACAATCTAACAAGAAAAAGAGAAACATACAATAAAGCATAATATGTGTGTAATAAATCTTGCTTTCATATGAATAAAGGGCTTTGGGAGCACAGAATCAGGTGTATTTAATTATTCCTGAGGAATTTAGAGTTAACTTTGCTAGATCTTAACGGATTAGTAGAGTTTCACCAAGCAGTGGTTGGAAGATGAGCAAAAGACACAGAGGCAGAAAAGTACACAGAATAACCAGGTAACAGGAACTTACAGAGCAAGGACGTTGCTGTGAGACAGGGCAGGGGAGGAGGATAGTAGAGTAAGGTTGGAACCAGATTATGAAGGTCCTTGAATGCCTTATTAACCTTTCATTTTACTTTGTTTTATTTTAGTTTTTCTTTAAAGATTTTTATCTATTTATTTGAAAGAGAGAGAGGGAAAGAGAGAATGAGCAGGTGGGAGAGGCAGAGGGAGAGAGAGAGGTGCAGACTCCCCGCTGAGCAGGGAGCCTTATGCAGGGCTCAATCCCAGGACCCTGAGATCACGACCTGAACCAAAGGCAGACACTCAACCCACTGAGCCATGCAGGCGCCCCAACATTTCGTTTTATTTTGAAAGCAACTGGACACTATGAAAAGATTTTAGGAAGAGAAATGAAATAATGAGATCTACATTTTAAGATATAATTCAGGCTGTTGTATAAGGATAAGAAGATGAACAGAAAAATCAATTAGGAGAGTTGATCAGTTAATCAGGCCTACACCTCCTTGCAAAAAAAAAAAAAAAATCAATTGCAGATTGATGCACGTGATTACAAAGTCCTGCTCTAGACTAAGTTCAGTGTGAGGTGAAGAGGGAAACTTATGAGGGAGACATTTTAAAGCAGAACCTACCGGGTTTAGTAATCAACTGATCATGAAGAACTGGGAAAAAGAGGAGGCAAGGATGCTCCGAGACTCAGGGTTGGGTGATTGGGTATATAGCAATGCCATGAGCTAAAACTGAGAAAACAAGAAGAGACACCTGTTTTGGCAAAGAGAAGTACTACCGGGCACTCATGTGGAGATCTGCAAGAGGAAGTCTAAAGTCCTGGGAGAGGCTGGATGTAGAATTACAGTTTTGAGAGCCATCGTTGGCAGTGTGGATAAGGTCACTGCCCGGGAAAAGGATGTGAAGCGAGAAAAAACCAAACCCTCAAGGAACATCACGGCAAAGGGAGAAGGAAAGCAGGAATCAGGGAGAGTCAGGAGGTAGGAAGAAAGGGTGCAACCAAGACTAAGGCGAAAGAAGGCTGCAAAACGTCAGGGAGGCCAGAGTGGCAGGCTTTCCCAGGAAGAGGCTGTTGTGGACAATCAGAGCAGTAAGAACTTCAGGAAAGCAATTTCTAGAGCATGAGGAGAACAAGCTAGATTCCTAGGAACATACAGAGGAGGAGCCAAGGGTACGAGGGCAGCAGCCCTAAAGCAGAGGACTGTGTGACTCAAGAGAAGCAGCACGCTTTAGGGATGGTTCGGCTTAATTCTGAAGTACTGAAGTGTCATAGGGAATATAACTTAAATAAACTTAAAACCTATAGCTTGTCATCATGAGGTTTAGAATGTGCAGGCCTTATCTTCCATGTGCCTTAAGCTCCTGCTTCATTCAGGATTGCCTTAAACCCTGCCATGGGTAAACTGTCACTTAAGACACTTTATACTGATGAGGCACAATTTATCTTTCCTGACCACAGTGTTTTCAACCAGTGGAGAATGTTATGAAAAAACATGGCCTCACAGTAAAATGGGGTGTTAGACTTTGGGTATTAGGTTGAACTGTGAATGAACACTCACTTCAGTGATGTCAGGTGTGGGGAGAGCACTGAAGAGGAGAGCCATAAACCCCAAATCCTCAGGCTGAAGAGAAGCCAATGAAAAAGCCTGGAAGACAAGACCAAGGAGGAGGAGGAGAGCCTGGGGAGCAGTGTGTGGGACACTACAAGAAGAGAATGCTTCCAGAAGAAGGTGTCCAATGACATGGAAAGAAATGAAAGGAAGCTTATTGATTTGGAATGAGAACGTCCCTGGGACCTTGAAGTAGCACTTTCAGTAGCATGGTGCTAACAGAAGGGAATGTCCTAGTGTACCCTTTACTTCTCCTGTGCAATTAATAACTTGTCTTGTCCGTACAATGGACTGTTACATATAATGTGTCTGAGCATGTGTGTATCTATATCCATATGTACCTGTGTACACAGATGTATATCGAAGATATATTAATCACTGTTCCATGATTAATTATTTTCCTCTCTAGTTTTAAAAAATAACTGTGAACTTAGAAACTGACTTTTTATCCCAAGGAAGATTGTGAAATGTTCCAATACAGGAAAAAGAGGGCAAACTTAGCATTTTTGAGAGACACTTTTGCTAGAGTTTCTGTGATGCTTCTTGATATATGAGTGAATTTCATGCTGTCTCTTTCTCTCCTTGCAGTGGAATGGAGCATGTCTAAAGACTTTTGTCCTTTGGCTGGAGAAATCATCATGGAAAACCTGCAGACCCTGAGATGCACGATCACAGGACTTAGAACGGTAAATGCCAAATCCTCCCATTAGGCTTCCCCTTCCCTTGCCCCTGATGTTTGTGCTGGGATTTGGGTAGCAAATGCCTACTCTGGAAGCAACTGCCAACACCCAGGCCTCTGGCAACAACTGCCACTCGTTAAGTGAGATATGTCTGGTATCCATAATCTGAACCCCACAAAGGAGTGAGCAGACAGCATGAACCGTTTTGTAAGCTGCCATGTTCTACAGAGATCAGAAAAAGACTGGCCTCATGCAAGCCTTGAAAGCTGCTGCTTTCTGGATCACAGTCTAATCTTCAGGGGGGATCAAAGGCTCTGAGAGATCCAATTTTGACTCCCTGTCTGATGGTAAAAATAACAGCCTCCTCTAACCCTCACCCCCATAGCCTCGGTTGAGATCAGTCATCTATTGGAGTCATACAATTTCCTGAGAGAAATCCTTTTCCCTTGATTAAAAAAAAAAAAAATCTGTCTAAATCTGCTTTCACAGAAAAGAAACTATATATGGCGGCACTACATTTCTCAGTAACCTGAACCAAGTTCAACTGTGAATGAAAAACTGGAACAAACTGTGCTTATTTGTCTAACCGATCTAAACTCAAACATTAGTTCTTTATAGAACTGCAAGCCAGATGAGCATATGAAATGCAAAAAATAAAAACAGCTAGCAAATCCGTTCATACTGGAAGAAACCCTGTATCTCCTCAAATAGTTACAATGCAATGAAACAATCATCAAAATCATTTTTAAAGAAAAGTTTTTAAGGTATACTTCAGTCAAACCTGTATTTTTTTTGCTCCAGTTCAAATAATTAATACCTTAGAACTTTCTAAGTGAGAGAGAGAGAGAGAGGGAGAATTTTGTTGTTGTTGCGTTCTTCTAAAAGATTAGTCCTTTAAAAGGGTCATCGGTGAAGCGTAAACCTGAAACCCGGCATTAAAAAGCTGCATGGGGTTGCATCTCTTCCAGTGTGAACCAGCTTATTCTAATAGAATTCTCGGTGGTTGGGTCACCGCCACAGAATCTTGACTTTTAGTCCTAATCACATGTCTACACCAGGGGCCAAAACTGTGGATTACCAGAGCAAACAAACCCCGGAGTGGGTGGCCCCCAGAGATGCTATCAGCAGAGGACTGGTTCCCAACCCTATAGCTCACATGATGGAAGAGGGCCAGAAGAGAACCCCAGGGAATTTCCTTTGCTTAAACGAAAAAGTGATATTGTGATAAAAATGGAAAACTCTCCATATAGAGAGTTTCTCTAATATTTGAACTAATTTTTATAGGGATTAAGTTTTTCCACTTGGTCGTCCAATGAGAGCAATTCAGACACTATCCTAATCACATAAGAGCCTAGAAGGAGACTGACACTTCTGCAGAATCGCCATAACCTTGAAGTACATAGAAACCTATTTTTAATGTTAAAAAAAATTAACTTTCAGGCGCCTGGGTGGCTCAGTCATTAGGCGTCTGCCTTCAGCTCAGGTCATGATCCCAGAGTCCTGGGATCGAGCCCCGCATCGGGCTCCCTGCTCCGCTGGAAGCCTGCTTCTTCCTCTCCCACTCCCCCTGCTTGTGCTCCCTCTCTCGCTGGCTGTCTCTCTCTGTCAAATAAATAAATAAAATCTTTTTAAAAATTAACTTTATAATATGGTAAGGCCAACATTATTAAAATTTCTAGCAAAGGCTCTACAAAGATGCAGTGGTTCTTTGTTTTTTGGTTTGGTTTGGTTTTTTACTTCAGATGCTATTTTACAAATTTCACAAGCAATGTTTTATCAAATGCTGGCTTAAAAAATGCCTCTTTGGGTTCACTGGGGGGAAAAAATAACTTCTCAAAGCAAAAATATAAAAACATACAAAACATCTGAAAAGATTATAAGTAAACAAAAACTCCTAAATTTTTAGTGTCATAAGACATTAAAGAATATAAGCCATTATTTTAAAGATGGTTTTAAAATTGAAGTGAAGTCAAAGAATTAATTTAAAAGTTTTAATAGCTGAGCAAAGATATTCATTGCAGCATTATTTATTGTGGCATAAAATGTGGAGACAATCTTAATGTTCACCAATCGGGGGACTGGTTAAATAAATGACAGTATTTGCCCACAGTGAAGTACTATGCAGCCACTAAAAGAATGAACCAGATCTTTGATGTACTAATCTGAAAAGAAGTTCATTGTAACTTGCTAATTTTAAAAGCAAGTCAATCAGCTAATAAAAGTGATAGTGACTGCCTCTGGGGGGGGGAAATAAGGAGAAAGAGATAAGGAATTGCTGTTTTGGATAAACCTTGCAGAACTTTGTGCGACTTTTAATAATCAGTGTATAATTCGGAGGGGGAAAAAAGGTAATTATGACATTCCAATTTTGAAAGAAGAAAGCTCATAGACACTGAGGGCACCCCAAAGATGTGTATTACACTACACATAAATGTAATAGTCAGGAAAAGCTAGAAAGCTAAAGCATGGCTAGTGGATTTCCCAATGGATCAATGAGTTAATCAGACAAAGGAATCTGCTTCTAGAGTAAAAGTATTCAGTACAATTCCTAATGCATACATTCTCTCTATTTCGATACTTTTCAGGGCCAACAGTATTTTGTTCAAGTCTCGGCTTATAACATGAAAGGATGGGGACCTGCTCAGACCACGGTACCGGCATGTGCCTCGCCTTCTAGTAGGTGGTGGCTGTGAACTCTCTCAAGCCTGGCCACAGGCTCCAACTCCCCCCTCCATCCATCCTCAGGATACCATTGCCATTCCCTCTCCCCACAGCTTGGGACTAACAAAACCTCAGAGTAGCATCTGAGCCGCCTAATGAATGATTCCTCTGCAGAAATGTTCCCCTGGGAGGCAACTCAGTGGAATGAAAAGAGGGAATTTGGAACGAGCATGACCGAATTTGACACCCATGATACCTTTTATTAGCTGTGTGGCCTTCAAAAGTGCCTTAAACTCTCTCAATCTGTAGAATGAGTCCAATCCTACCTTTCCCAAGGCTTTTGTGGGGATGTTGTGAATGACACGGCAGGAATGGCTGGCCCATTCTAGCTCTCCTCTCTCCTCCTCACCCCCTCACCCACATCAAATTGACAAGAGAATGAGATATAGCAAATCTTATTTACCCGACATTTTGTCAGAAGAAAACGCTTTCTTATACTAACAAGCACTCTGCTACACTCTATAAATATATAACATTTGTAGTGGAGGCTGAAAACCCCAGCAAAGCCTCTTCTAATTATTTGAAGATTAATTATATTCGGTATATTTGGTAGCTATTAACCAGAAAATTTAATTAAACAGAAGAAACATCTCTAGATATACCGTATGATAGATTTTTCTGCATAAGGAGCCTATTGCTCTGAATTTGTTTTCATTTTTTTAAAAACCTTCATGAATGTGATAGTTTAAAATGGTATCATATGCTTCTTGTAAGAGTACAAACTGCTACACACTTTGTGGAACACAATTTGCCATAATAAGAACAGTCATGTCTTTTTACCCCATAATTATATATCTGGGAATCTAACCTAAGGAAACAAATGCAGACAAACATTATGAACAAATATTCACACTGTAACAGTGTATGGATATAGTGAGATACCCTGTATGGTAGGGAGAACAAATATCCCGTATTAATTCAATGGTTAAATAAAGTAGGATATATACATATCCACATTACAGAACAAAATGCAACCACTAAAAATGGTGTTTAAAAAAATTCATTGTGTGGAAGAAATCTTATGTAAGTTTTATGTAAAAACATAATGCAAAAATTTTTTTCACATATTTAAGCTGTGAGTTTGATTATTATTAGGTAGGCCTGTCGGCACATACCTATCAACATTTGACAGTGGATATTTGGGTTATAAGACTGGGCTCTTTAGCTTTCTTTTGTACACATCTATGTAATTTTCATGTCTTATAACAACCTTTACCTAGGATCAACCATGGATCAGGTGGCACGTTATGGGCTTTCATCAGCGTCTCACTGAATCCTCACACGGGTCTTCCATCACTGTTCCTGTCGTATAGCTAAGCACCATCATCTTCATCATCTGCATCACTCTGAACATCAGAGCCAACATAAGACTTATTATATGCTGGGCATTAATCTAAGAACTTTATCTGGATTGACTCATTTACTCTTCATAACCGACGCACTGAGGTGGTTTTTAATAGCATTCCAGTACTATTCACATAGAGGCACATGCATACATAGAGCCCAACACCACAAAATCAGCAAGCACTGAAGTCAGGCCCAAACCCTATGGCCCTTGTTCTTAACCACTATGCTGTCCTCCTCCTCTATTAATAAGGAAATTGGGACTCAGAGAGGATGTTGCCTTGTCCAAGGTCACAACTCTTGTATGTGCCTGAGCCAGGATTCAAGCCTGAACTGATCAAGCCCATGCCATGTCTCCTGTGCCATGGGAACGGGTGCCCTCTGCTATCAGGCAGACGAGCAGACGAAGAGCCAGCCAGCCAACCATTCCTGACTGCTGGTTCTAGCGGATTCACATAGCGACACACCAGGTGACAAGACACCAGAGATCTCCAAGGCCCCGAGTCTCATGGGCATTTGGTGATTTAATTATTCCAGTCTTATTTGGACATCTTTCTTATTAAAGGCATCAGAAACACAAACTAAAAATATTGCAAGATTAAGATACTAAGGGAAACCATCTCATTCTAGGGAGAAAAAAAAGAGTATATATTATCGATGAAGGGATTGAAGGGACAGAAAAGAAAAAAAAATGACAGTGTCATTTGACGTGAAGGCAGGACAGGGGAGAACTTCCCACTCCAAATGCAAATTCTAACCGGCATATGGATGCATTTACTTATAAACATCAGATGTTCTATAAACTTCAAATTCTAATCAGACACTCTCCCTCACAGCCTATCTGAAAGGGCTTTCTCCAGAATGACAAGAGCAGTCTTCCAGGACCGGGAAGAGTCACTTAGCACTTGCTAATTAACATAGCAACTGCCAACGCTTTCTAACTTGGCCCATTTGACTAGTAGGGGTATCTGGCAAAGAACTAAAATCCAAAAACATGTCATTATAGTTGCTGCAGACATGCTGTATCACTTGGAAAAGAACAATATGAACAATATAAAAACA
The DNA here is from genome assembly GCF_024610735.1 of Ursus americanus. Lineage (NCBI taxonomy): Eukaryota > Metazoa > Chordata > Mammalia > Carnivora > Ursidae > Ursus > Ursus americanus. The sequence continues at coordinate 29,691,181 of NC_142149.1, forward strand.
CTCCAACTCTATTTATAAACAGAGTATGACATTGTGATGCAACATATATCAGTATTCAGATATTTACTAGAGGACAATGTATTCTAACATGACAGAGTAATTGAAAATTTAGTAATATGTTCCAGTAAGCTATAAAACCTTTTTTTTTTATTTTTACAAAAGGCCTTAATGTGTTTTTATAGACTTATGTTATATGGTATGGTACATAATAAGAGAAAAGGACCCAGACAGGCTTGTCTGAGTTACGATCAGGAAAGCCCTGATATCGCCAGTGAATGTAAGCTCTGCATTGTGTTGCAACTGAAGTGTCTCATTACCAGAACAGTGAACTGTATTATGTGGCACAATCTGCTCTTTTCCTACCACACTAAGTTTATTCCTGTCAGGTTCCTGATTTCTTAATATATTTTCAATTTTCTCCCTCATCCCTAAAGTCTCCTATTTTATGTAGTCGTCAGAACCTTCCAAACATCTATGAGAAAAACTCATTCTTTCCAAAAACCTTGGCATCATGTCCAGTGCTCACTTGGGCTGCAATTTAGCATTAGCAATTTTCAAGTGTATCATAAAGTCATCAGCTTGAGCTCGCCTCTGATGTAATAGGGCTCAGCTGAAAAGAGCCAGCTCCATTTCATCTCCCCTTGCATTGATGGCAGTATTAACACTCATTACAATGTATTAGCATGTGCAGGGCCACATAATAACTCAGCCACCCAGAAGTCTTACTCAAGCAAACATTACTGCTCTTATCATGAGCACTAAAGACGCATTCACCCAACTGAGGGAATAAACTCCTAACAGCCTTTGGGAATCCATGATAGCAGCATTTATGATCACTGTGCCCAGATACCAGGGACACTAGAGAGAAGACGGAGGATCACTTGGAGTTTGATTCCTCAGATATTTCCAAATTTCCCAGTAAAAGCACCTTTCCTAGCCAAGGCTACCTGAACACCATCCTTCTATTCACAATGCCTCACCAACATTTCATGAGTGGCCCTGATGTGCCCAGAATGGTGCTTTACTTACATTATTTTTTTAAACCTCAAACAACCTTTAAAAAGTATTCGAAAACTCACTTTACAGAGAGGAAACCTGAGGCAAAGAGAAATTAAGTCACGGTTTCTGCCCACAGGGAACAGAGTCTAACAGAAAGCACCTATGCCAATTCCCTGTCTCCAGAGTTGACCACAACTAAGCCACACCACACAAACTTCAACCAAGCTCTGACCCTCCTTCCCAAAAGAAACAAAACAAGACATGTCCACTTATAAGGAAAGAAGCACTATATGGAGGCCACAAGACTACATTATGGTCCTGGCTCTGCCCCAGACAAGCTGAGTGACATAGAACTGGAATAGTTCTCTCTGGGCCTCCGTCTTCTGAGAGGGAAAATGGAGATGAGTACCTGGGGGAGGGTAGGAAGGAGGAAGAATTCGAAAATCTCTGAGGCCTCCTTCCTCATAGGGAATCACCTGACAGGGTTAAAAATGATGTTTCCATACTCACTACTCAGGGAATTCACTCTTCATCAATGAATTCCCTTCTTTTTTAAGTTATGATTTACACCATGCCATCTAACAAGCATTGCACTGGATACCTAACAAAGCCCTCATTTCATCCTCACAAAAAATCCTGCAAGGTAGATACTATGTTCATTTTTCACATTACAGAGTAGAGGGCCTGTCGGTGTAAGTTTAGTGCGTTACAGACACTGAGCCAGGAGCCGGAAGAGTCAGGATTCACACCCAGCTTTATCTGACTCCGGAACCCGTGTTCTTTCTAACTGTGCTGGACTGTTAGGCTGTGGGTGGACCAATAAGTTTTACCTAACTTTAACCATCAGGACATCTGCCTAAGTTTCTGAACAAGGGAGACTCCATATTTTAAAATAAATCTGGGGGGAGAGAATTTGAAACTGGTTCAATTAGAATTTAAGCCTCAGATACACTCATGAACTAACCGGCTTTACTAGTAAGAAAAGAATGACTAGCATTTTTAGAGAAAGCATTTTCAACCAAGAAGTGCTTTAAGTTGTTGCTTTTAAAAGGTTGAGAGAGCAAAACTGGGCTGGGGGCAGACAGAAGAAGGGATGGACTTCAGATAGAAGAAGTGACAGACCTGCTGAAAAAAAAAAACCCAGAGCTGGAGACAGCAGAATTACCATCTTGACATTAGTCCCATACGGGTTATTACTCTTGATATCATTATAGCCAAATGGAATGAAAATAGAAGGGGGAGAAAAATCTCAGTGGGTATTGCAATTCAAATTTGCCATGTAAGCTAATACTGTATATTTAGAGACTGAGCAGACAGGGTGGTTGGTGGCTCGGAGTATGTGCAGGGGTTGCTGTGCCAGCTAACCAAAGCAGACATTCATTAGAGCAAAATGTAGATTTCCATTTCTTGGCATCCGACGTGGGCTCTTTCCTTGGAAAGAAATGTCAATTTGGCCAAAAGTGTGAAACCTACAATAAAAGCATTGGGACTGTGGATTTCATCTAGTCTGCACATTCCCACCCCTTTCTTTTCTACTGTGGAAATCCAGTTGCGATTTGGGGTGCTGAGTGGAGAGGTGGCAGGGGAGCTGATTAGGACCCGGGATGCTGCAAAGGAGGGTAAGGAGCTGGGGAGGGGAAACTGGATTCCCAGAGCCCCTGTTTTCTTTTGGCCTTCAGTTACCACTTTCTCTTGCCCTAAAACTGCCCAACACAGAAAACCAACCACAATTGCTGTTTTGCACAGGGCCCTGAACAATGGCAGCCCCAAACTTTTGGCACTGCCTGCCAGCTGTGCAAGTGCTGGGTGCTTAGCCAGAGTCTGGGGGTGTGAGCAGAACCCAACTCCTGAGGCCATGCCTCAGGGGAGAGGCCTCCCCCACATTAAAATTTTGTTCTGTTTGTTTCTTTTGTTCAATAGACTGGAAAGACTATGACGACAGAGAGCCCAGACACAGGGGACAGAGTGAAGTTTTGGAAGGTCTGCTGCAGCAGGTCCGAGCCCTCCATCAGCATTATAGTTGCCGGGGTAAGGATAAAAATCTGCGCTGGGCCATCGACTAGGTCTCGGTGGCGCCGGTAATGTTAGCAGTTTCCTAACTGGGTCATACCTTCTCATTCATCAGGGAGAGAGAGATATTAATATTTGTACATCTGGAATCACTTTACAGCACTATCTTGCTTTAACCCTTCAGAAGAGACTTCCCTCTCCTTCATTCCCTCGCTCTCTTTCTCTCTCACCCTCTCTCCAATGCAAACAGTTTGAAAAAAAAGCTCAAGAAAAACAGCAGCTGCCAGTAGTTCCTTCCCTTTGAATTGTCCCTTCACAAAACTCCTCAGTGTGCTGGGTCTTTGGGATATTCACCCTCAAACTTCTCAGCCCTAAGGAAAATTCCGTGAGCATCCCTGAGGAAGTTTAGCCGATTTTAACAGCAACAAGAAATCTTCATGTATATTTGCAATAAAGCTGGCAATGCAATTTCCCATCCACGGTCTCTTTTTCATCCTCATTTTGGCAATCACCACTAAGGCTAAGTGACTTGGACCAAGGTCACAATGCCAGGAAAAGACAAAATCAGGATCCTGACCTAGGTTTTCTGTCTCTAAGTGCAATCTTCCTGCCACACCTCATTTTTGTGTCCTGCCCTGAACATCGGGACGGGCACTAGATCTTGATCTCACCCTAAATTTTAATCTTCCCCTGTACTACTGCTTAAGAGAAAGGAGAGCACACACATCTCTAGACCTAGCCAACTATACCCAGAAAATCTCTGAGAGGCTTTTAAAAACTTCTATCTGGGCTATTCAAATGGGACAGGGTCAGGTTTCTGATCTCTGTAATGATTCGTGGAACAGGCACTTAGTTTTATTTGGAGAATTAAAGCCTCCATAAAGTTTTCATTTTCCATGCTCCTTCACCCATCAGATCCCAACTGCATTGCACTCTCTAGATTCAGGGCACTGCTGGGCCAGCTAGGTAAGAAATCCATGGTTGAAACTAAGAGACGCTAGCTGAGTTTGAACTAGGTATAAAAAATCATACTTGGTATTAGCAAACAGTTGGTCCCAATTACTGTATAGCTGTAACAACAGAGCTCTTCAGAAATGTTGGCCATAGCTAGAAATGAGGACAAGTGTTTGCAAGAAAGTAATATTCTTTTAATGAGTAGTTCATTAGAAAATGTAAATGTGCATGGAAGAAGCTGAGAAAGAAATCCAAGTGGGTCTCATTCCCAGATGTGTAGGAAAACTTTACCCATACCATGGCCTTAACAATTCCACACTGACCAACGTATACTCGGTTCTCTGTTATCGGGGCTCATTTAAGCAGGCCAGGCATTATCTAGGCTCCGTTCTCTCCACTGCCTCTCCATCATTCCCCTGCCAGTTGGTTCTTACATGGCAGGGAAAGGTAATAAAGCAACTGAATAGATGATTCCTTGCAATTCATAAGTCATTTCATGTTTGGTCTTTACCAGAGGGGGAAAACTAGAACTACTCATGAGAATGGGGGGTTTTCATATTATCTGAGGATTTAGATGCTCTCCGTATACTATTAGGTTACTATCTAATAATCAAGGAACAATTATCTAGACAACCCAATTATTTCAATAGTTTCTATTCAACTTTTATCATGTATATGCTATTCCCCCACAGGAATGTAAATATGCACACAATGTCAGGAAAAATTTAAGTAAGGTATAAGTAGAACTTCCCAAAAATGATAAATATTTTTTATATTTAAATGTTCTCTGGACACTTAAACAGTACCGAGTGTTTTCTGATTTTTAAGATGCTCAGCTGAAAAGGGGTCTCTGGTCAATAAGTTTGGAAAATATTGCATTATATATCCCTTTCCTGGAAATGTAAAATTGGCATTACAATATTAAAGACTCTAATAAAGAGACATTTTGAATTTGGTTAACCAAGCATTTTCCAAACTTATTTGTAAAGTCACTGTGAAACTTTTTTCACAGAGTTAGTGTTCCAAGGCACAGACTTTGGGAAATGCTGACCTATTATATGCCAAGTTAAAGGAAATGACCTCATACCAAAAAAAAAGAATGATTTTTAAGATAATTTAACATTACTCTGTCTCAAATGATAAACCAAGGATAATTAGGTATTACATACAGAGAAACTACAAAATTGTTATTTGAAATACTCAACTACAAGAGGGAGGCAAACCAGAAAACAGACTCTTACCTACAGAGAACAATCTGAGGGTTGCTGGAGGGAGGTGGGTGGGGCGATGGGCTAGATGGGGGATGGGTATAAAGGAGGCACTAGTTGTGCCGAGCACTCGGTGTTGAATGTAAGTGAAGAATCACTGAATTCTACCCCTGAAACCAATATTACACTATATGTTAACTAACTAGAATTTAAATAAAACTTGAAACATAAAATAAAATACTCACCTACGTTAAGATCTGTGTGGTTGAGTGCATATACAAATTTTACACTTAGGTAAAAGAATTATTTCAAATCCCAGTTCTACTACTTTCTAGCTGTGTATCCCTGAGAAAACCATCTGACCTCTCTAAGCCATAGCTTCCCCATCAGAAAAATCAAGATAACAGTATCTATCTTTCAGGACTGTTATGAGGATTAAATTATATAATGCAGCAAACTCACCTAGCATAGTGTAGGCACTTCACAAACTCCAGCTTTCCTTCCGTTGCTCTTCCAGATGAAGAATGGAGACTCTCTTCCTCCTCAGCACTTTACTGATACATCCTAGAATTAAAATGTAATCACTGACTCCATTGTAATGGGCCCAGAGTGCTCAGTAAATACACAGCATATTCCAGATGCAGAAGTAATAATAAACAACACTTCTACTACCAAAGCCCTACATGGGAGATACTAAAACCCACGTTAATTTCTGTATTTTGGTTAAAAAAGTGGCCACAGTTAATCTGCATGTTCAGTACTGGGATGTGGATTCACTGGAGATGTTGAGCAGCCTTTATCGTTCACAGGGTTTATACCCTGACATATGTGATGAGTCATAAGCCAGTATATTCACCATAGCAGTTCCCTGTGGGAGTGAATTCAGTTATCATCCAATCTTTCAGCTGGCAAACATTAACTGAAACACAGCCTACTATGTGTCAGGTGCAAGACATATCAATATGGATAGAATAAACTCCCTATGTGCCAAGCACTTGAAAGCTAAAGAATTACTGCATTCAGAGTCCAGAACACCAACCACTGTTCCAGAGCTCTGAGCTACACAGAGACAGAAGCCAGAATAGAAGCCACTGTATCAGTCAAGATGACCTATATCATGTTGTAGTAACCAAATGACTCCCCAAATATGTGTTTCTCCCACAAGCTATCTGTCTACCACTGGTCAGCTGAGGGCTATCCTTCTGTGTTATCACCATCCTTTCTCTAGAAATACTTGCCAGCACCCATGGGAGAAGGAAAAGAAACTCCTGAATGTATTATATGGACAGGACTTTATGTATGTCACTTACATTCAAAACTCATTGGCCAGAACTGGCCACATGGCTACACTCAACCACAGGGTTCCAAGAAGTGAAATTCTTTCATGTGCCCAGAATGGAGGAGACCCAGAATGTTTAACATTTGCATGGGCCCCTTTCCCAACCAGTAGTAGTAGTAGTTTTCTTTCTTTCTTTTTTTCTCAGTTTAATCTTCATTTTAATTTACATTATGTATGATTATAATGTGAGACTGATCTTAGTGTAAGCAGCCAAGATCATGGATTAGCTGGGTTCAAATTCGGACTGGAAACTTACTAGCCGTGTGACCTTGAGCAATTACCTACCCTCTCTATAACTCGTTTTGCTCACCAGTAAAATGCAGATAAGAATTATCTATACTTGGGGTGCCTGGGTGGCTCAGTCAGTTAAGCGTCTAACTCTTGGTTTCAGCTCAGGTGATGATCACGCAGTCGTGGGATCGAGCCCCGCATCGGGCTCTGTGCTCAGCTTGCAGTCTGCTTCAGATTCTCTCTCCCTCTCCCTCCGGCTTGTGCTCTCTCTCTCAAATAAATAAATAAAATCTTTTAAAAAAAGGATTATCTATACTTGTCAGCTGTTTTTAAAGACTGAATGACTTAAGTACTTAAGAGCTTTATTATTTAAAAAAAGCAATTCCTCCTGTTCTCCATTTTTTATTCCCCAAAGACTCAATTCTTTTGGCCAATTCTTTTGATTTTTTATTCATATCTCTAAATAACATGTTTATATTGCTAGTCCTTGATTTTTTTAACCTGAGGCATTACCTCACTAAGAAAAGATGATTTCTCTTTCTTCCCCTCCCGCTCTTACTTGCACATTACAATTGCTGCCCTTCATCCTCCTAATATATCTGTATTGTAATTTTAGTAAGATCAATATTTATTGCTTGCATTATAATGATCACTTAATTCTATGATTATTTTCCTTTCCTGGATAACTTTTTGTTCTCCCTGTACTTAACAGTCATCTTTTATTGTATGTTTGCTTGTTTTTCTATGTGGTTATAACTAATTAATCCCCAAGCTATTCTCCAATTATGTCCATTTTCTCTCAATCCAATCAAACATATTGGTACCATTTCAACTGCATCTCCTTAGAGAAACCTCTCCAAGCCCTGTGACCTGCTCCCACCTAGACTCATTGCTGGCTGCGTGTGTCTGGCACACAGTGTGCCCTGGCACCTCCTCTCACCACCATATTAAGGACTCTCTGGCCACCCTCCAATATTGGACTGCTTCTTTTTGTATCCCAGGTCTTAGTTTCTCTTGGTTAGTCCTTCATTTTGGTAGAGTCCTCACTCCAGTAATGTCCTGAGAGGATTCTTGGGAGCTAACTTTTGGATACACTGAATGTCTAAAAATGCATCTATTCTCCTTCCCACTTATTTAAGGTTTCAGATTAAGTATAGAATTCTTGGTTGAAATAATTTTTCTGTCAGGTTTCAAAGGTGTTGCTTTGTCCTTCTCTAGCTTTCAGTTCTAAGAAGTCTGATGTCATTCTAATTCCAGAGGTTTTATAGGATACCTTTTTTTCTCTTTTTTTAATAGATTTTATTTATTTATTTGACAGAGATAGAGAAAGCCAGTGAGAGAGGGAACACAAGCAGGGGGAGTGGGAGAGGAAGAAGCAGGCTCATAGCAGAGGAGCCTGATGTGGGGCTCGATCCCAGAACGCTGGGATCATGCCCTGAGCCGAAGGCAGACGCTTAACCGCTGTGCCACCCAGGCGCCCCACCTTTTTTCTTCTTCTCCGGGAGATTTTTAAGTTTCTTTTTAACTTCAGCACTCTAAAATCTGCTTTGGTATTTTCTTCATGTCTCTGAATAACATGTTTATATTGCTAATTCTTGATTTTTTTAAATTTGAGGCATCACCTCACTAAGAAAGGATGATTTCCCTTTCTCCCCTCCCCACCTCTTATATGCACATTACAATTCCTACCCCTCACCCTCTTAATATACTGAATAATATAAAAACTGCACTGCCTTAGTGTGGGTATGCTGTTATCTGTTGTGCTGCGCACCTGGCAAGCCCTTTCAACATGAGAAGCTACGCCAATTATGGGATATATTCTTAAGTTAATTGTTAGTATTTCTCCCCCTTTTTTTCCTCTGCTCCCTCCTACTAGGACTCATAGCCAGATGTCAAACCTCCTAGGTTAGCCTGTTAATGTTTCTTTTTCTCTTCTACTTTCCATCCCCATGTCCTTATGCTCTTTCTCAGAGATTTCAGCAACCTGATTTTCTAAGACTTCTATTGGGTTTTTCAGTTTTTGATAGTACATTTTTTAATTTCCAGTGCTCTCTTTTATTCTCTGAGTGTTTCTGATAGAGACTCTTACCCTTTTCACAAGGGTGCAGTGCCTTTGTTTCTCTCTCAGGCTATTAATGATAGGCTTCGTTTCATTTTATAGTTTCTTCTCTCACCATTGTCTCTCCTGTAAATAGCTCTTTTGTTTATTTGGTTTTGGCCTCTGTCTTTCCTGTTCGATGCTTTTCACATCTGCCTGGTGATACCTGGATCTTCACCAAGATTTAAGAAAAGAAAGCTCAACAGCTGTTGGGGAGGGCTCTTTATCTATAGGCTTCACTGAAGGGTGATCTGGCATGGCCTCTTCTTTCAGAAACCAATGAAAGCAAAGTCAGAAGCTTTAAGTGAATTCTTAGTCTGGTCAGAGTCTCCAGAAAAGCTTCTTCCAGTATCCTTCCTGGAGGGTGTAAGTTTGAATACCAGTGTTCTGAGAGCCTGATGGGGAAATGATTTGTATGGAAACTTTCATCTCATCCACCTGTTTTGGGTACAGTACTACCCTCCCACCCCCATTTTTAACTGTACTCCATATCCCCACTCTAGAAACCCATTTTTATGTTTTTCAGAGAATAAGCCACTAGTTTTTATTCTAGAGTGGGGAAGGGGTATTTGTCCAGCTATGCAGGTTACAGAAGGAGATCTAGAAGTCTGACTGCTTTTTAAACAGACTTCAACAAATCCCTCTGATTTTAGCTCCACACTTATCCCCCACTTCCAGCAGTATGTGGTGCCCAAGGGGTGACTCGGGTTACCTCTCAGCCTTCTCCACTGCTGGCTTAGGATTCATCTTTCTCAAGTCTGCTAAATCCATCTGTCCATCTGCTTTCCAGCTACCAAAGTTCACGTGCTTTTGTTTCCTTTCCCATCTCTTTGTCTTTATAGATTTATGTAGTTTCCTTTTTTTTTTAATCTCTTTACTCTGATTTTAGTGAAATTTAGGGAGAGAGTAGTATGTAATGAATATGTTCAAAAAGCTGCCTTTAACCGGAAGTCCCAGCAGCATCATTTTCAAGCACGGTGTGACCAGCCAAATTCATGTTCAAGTCAGAAAAAAATGTTTTTGCTTTGTTCTGCCAGGAATAACCATTACCAGCACTAGCTTGAAGCTGGCATGAATGCTTGTGTCAGTCAGCTTATTCCCAACTGTTCCTATAGGATCATAAGCAGAACCACACTGGGCCTCAACCACAGGCTATCTGCCCAGCTTTCCATGCCTAACTGCAGTGATGCAGACCATGTTCTCACCCCAGTGACACGTCTGTCCGAAGTCTGGTGATGACCCCAACAACCTCAGCGTCCCTTCATGAGACAGAATGGGAGAACTGAAATCAGTGATCATTGAGCTCAGCTCCATGGAGTACTTATTTGTAAAAATTATCTGGGGAAGTCTGCGAGTTTTATCAGTGAAAGCTCCAGGCTGTAAATGGAAGGGATGAAGAAAAGCAATGGATGACTTGCTCACCAAGGTAGCCATGGCACATAGTAGTGTACAGAAAAATATTTGTTCAGTAAATTAATGTCTCGGTTTTTCTGGGTACTGGCTTTTCAATCTTGAGGAATCCATTTTAACCTCTCAATCTCAGTTTCTTCTGAATAATAATGATGACAATCATACCAATGCCTACTATTTTTGTAAGCCAACATATACACTGGAAAAAACTGCCCCAGAATGCTAGCCATGGTTGTACTGAAGTACGTGGAGTTTTGTTCTTTTTATCTATTCTCTAGACTTTCTGTAATGTACCTATATTAATTGTATAATGAAAAAAATTAACGGAATATATAGACTAACAAGAAGAGCTTTGCCAGCATTGAGAAATATATGAATATTAAAGGCAGTGGGAGGAGGGCAAAGATTGATTCCATTTCTTTTTATCCCACATTTTAATAAATCACTCATCTGGAAAATATAAACAAAATGCCTAAGTGGTTTCCCCTAGAGTTATAAATGTTACTCATCTCCAGCATTTCTGAGGAGCTGATCATTAATTGAGGTAACCACTGGCAACTCAAGATATAAGAGATTTTTGTAGGAATGAGCTGAATGAGCTGAATCCCTACGTGAAACTGAGGATAAGTGACACCAAGGGGATAGGGAAGAGGAAGGCAGGGAGGTGGGAAGAAGGTACTGGGAGTGTTGCACTGCCAATGGAATTTACACTGTATTTTTTTCTGTGTTTCAGAAACTTCAAAATTACAAACCACAGGCCGCAAGCAGTCAGTCTCAAGGAGCCTGAAACACCTATTCCATTCCTCAAATAAGTTTGTGAAGACCTTAAAACGGTGGGTCCAATGCAGTTTTTCCAGGAAGTCTTAACTTCTCAGGAATCAGCTGGTTTGGATTCTTAGTAGCAACATGATAGAAATTTCCTTTTTGCTATTAAAAGAGTATGAAATTCACTTTTCTCCTGAGAATTTGGGCAAGACAGTAATTTCACTGAGTTCTAGCCTGTGAACATGTGATAGCAGTACTGTGCTCATACGTATATTTTAAATGATCTTTTATCATGACCAAAAATATGTTTTTCCATGAGTCAAGCTTGGTAGAAGAGACACTTGAAGACAATTCTTTATTTTGCTTTTTCTTTTTAGGGGACTCTACATAGCCGTTATATTTTATTACAAAGACAATATGTTAGTCACCAATGAAGATCAAATACCAATTGTTGAAATTGATGACTCTCATACCAGTTCCATTACACAAGATTTTCTGTGGTTCACAAAGGTATACTAAGTTCTGATTTCCCCCAGTTTGCACCAATGTTTCTGTGCATAACTCTGAGACCTCTGTTGAGGAGTCTCCAGTGATCAAAGTATTGGGGTGGGAGTAAATTATCTCAAAGGTCTTCTTTCAGCCCTGTGCCATAAAAAAAATGTCAAAGTAGCATCTACCCTACATTTTCAAAGCAAAGAAGCTTGCATTCTGTCAGACTGTGTCTCCACTATTCTGAGTTATGGGATCATTTGGCAAAGACTAAAATGTGGATCTGACTATTTCATTAACATTCAGATCTTTTTCCAATTGGACAGAGATCAAAAAGTTGTTTTGCATGTATCTGAAAATGGACTGGAGAACAAACATCAGGGGTCAGGTTTCCTTTTCCCTGCTTTTTGCTTTGATGCCACAACCTAAATCATGTACTGGCTTGGATGATAATATGACCTCATGACTTCTTTTGCAGCTGTCTTGTATGTGGGAAGATATAAGGTGGTTGAGACAAAGCGTACCTATCTCCATGTCCTCATCCACAGTGCTGCAGACTCGGCAGAAGATGCTCGCAGCAACGGCCCAGCTACAGGTGAGGGGCCAGGTTTCAACCCAGATTCCCAAGGAAATCTTAGAAGAGCTCGGTCAGTTCAGTTACCAAGCCCACCTAGAAAGGAAAAGGATGGGCTTCTTTCTCTTTCAGATCCCTAAGCATATAAAGGCTTCTTACACAGTCTGAGCTGCACATCTGTTCATGTAGGGAAACTGTGCCTTTGGCAATTTCCTGGACAAGGAGCAAGGGTCTCTCTTCAAGAGTCTAGGAGTGACCCCCTAAACAAGAGGTGAGACTTGAGTTCTGGATTTGATATTAATCAGTCAACTCATTTCTCCTTTCTGGGCCTCAGTTTCATCACTTGCAAAATAAGAGGAGCTTGACTCAATCACAGGATTGATTTGCTGCTCCGGCACCCTGTGCATCTAACTAGTGTATAGCAATGGAAAAAGAGACCAGCAGATATTCTGAACAGTTTCTTGGCTTGATCTTTAGTTAAAGCACAGGAATTTGCATACATTTTTGCTGAAAGAAAGAAAGAAAGAAAGAAAGAAAGAAAGAAAGAAAGAAAGAAAGAAAGAAAGAAAGGGAAAGAAAGAAAGAAAAAGAAAGGAAGGAAGGAAGGAAGGAAGGAAGGAAGGAAGGAAGGAAGGAAGGAAGGAAGAAAATTCTTAGAAGGTTGCCTTTAATCCTAAATTTATTCATCCTTCCATAATATTAACCTAATCAGATCAGGTCCCCAAGCCCTACAAGAATATTTGTAGGTTACAGAGCCCCCTCCTAGAAAGGACACTGAATTTTAACCAAGCTCTTCTGGGTTTCCTTTCATTGTTTTCTGGTATTAGCTGAATTTGTGGTTCTTAGCTACATGGAATTGGTGTCTTTAAGAGACTACTGAGCCTTTATCAGCGATGGGTATTTACCTACAAAGCTGTCAGTTACATAAACCCCAGAAATACACATAACAGGAATCTATGTAAGCTGTGTTTGGCCAGGCCATACCAGCCAAGGCATAAAAATAGGATCATAACAACAAAAAAATATTTCTGTGGCTCCACCCCCACCGGCAATTACAGGAACTTCATTTCTTGACCCACACAATAATAACAATTCAACCACCTGAAATAGTAACAATTATTGTGTTGCTATTCTAATTCTGAAAGGCAACTCTTACTCCTCCTGTGCTATACTCCACTGCATAAACAGCTTACTGCCTGTGTGCCCAGTGGCCTCAGAGATTTTAGCAAACAATGCTCCCTATTTCAACTCACTCTTGACTTACAAAATCTTCTTCAACTCAAGGAAAAGTTCTTGGAGCTGGGCCATGATGACTGTACTGAATTCAAAGTGCCCCTTCCTTTTGTCACTGATCAGCTTGAGTTGGAACAAGCCACTGTACCTCAAACTGCTCTTTCCTATGGATAAAAGTTCATTCCCAGGAGGATCCTTGGTACCTTACTTAAGTTCTTTCGCGGGAGACTCAGACACCTTAGTGGACTCTCATTAACCCATCATACAGCCTACACATGCTTGGATCACAAACTGAACAAGCTTAGAATTTCAAATGGGGCTTTTTATTCCTAGAACACTTTCATCTCGTATCGGTAACATGAGAAGGGTCTGGCCGTGACAGCCAGTACAGCTAGATACTGAGGCGCTAAAGAGAAGCCATGATGGCCAGCGTGCCCCCTACTCAACTACTTCCATTGCAATAGCTCTTGGATTTCCCTGGCCCCCTAATATATTGGCCCCACCACTTTTCATAATTTATCAACCCCCTTCTGATGTCACTTCCTTCTTTGCCCAGCTTAGATTCCTCGGCCCATCCTAATCACTCCCTTGAAAATATTCTAAATTCCTGGCCACTGTCTCCCCCCATAGTATTTACTTGGAAAAAATCCAAGCCTGGATGAATCCAACATATTTACACTGGAGTATTTGCACACTGAGGCATAGTGAAGTCACCAAAAAAGGAGGCTGACTGTTTCTTTGTTAAATTCACGGCTACAGTTCTCACATTAAGTTACTTGGTGATCACACGCCGTTTCTCTACTAATTTCACTTTCCCAAACTATAAGGCAAGTATTTGAAACCTCCTCCATTCTCTTGCACCCCTATCCCTTCCCCACACTCTCCAACCCCATACCAGGTGATGACTTCACTGTATAATTCATTAAGAAAATAAATGGGAATTCTTTTCTCACTACCAAGTTGCAAAGCCTCCTGGCATTAACCCCACTTTCTTTTTTCATTGCTCCTATTACAACAGTATTGGTTGGATAAATAAATGTATTTGTCTGTCCAACCCCTGTACCCCAAAGATTATACCAGGGGTACTCTAGCTTATTAAAAAAAAAAAAAAAGGATCACAGAAATATACCTCATGCCATAGTCACCACCTGGATAGTTCACCAGCCCTGCATGGTGACCAGTGCCTCACAGTACTCAGTAAATAGTTACCCTTTACAGTGGCCATCAAAGGCCAGAGCACTGCTATGCATTACCTCTCTACTTCACATTTCTGTTTGCCTGCTTACATAACAGCAGTCTTCTTCATTTTTTCTTTTCTTTCTTTCTTTCTTTCTTTCTTTCTTTCTTTCTTTTTTTTTTTTTTTTTGTAGGACCTATCGCCCAAACCATTTGCTGATCTTTAGGATGAAAATGTCTAAAAATAGTGAAGCCACCTTTTATTTTTAGGCAGCAGGAAGGAAGTGACAGGCACAGAAACATATTTCACAAGAGGAAAAAACTGAATTTTGGGAAAGTGCTACTTAATATTTTAGGTCTCTTTGCTAATCTAACATTTTTATGATGTTAAGAGGAAAGTAAAAATGCATTCTTAAATAGCTTGATTGGCATCAGCCATACATAAATCCTGTGGACCTACCTCTGGTATATTTCACTGTACTGTCCTCCCCTTTCCAGCATCGCTACCGCTACCTGATTACTCCAGTTACATCAAAAGACTCCAAGTCATGCTCCTGCTTCCAATATTATATATACTGGAATGTATATAGTCCAATACACCCTCCAATCCATTCTCCACGCTTCTCCCAGAGTAGCCAATAAAAGACTCTGACCATGTCACACTCTGACTCTTGCTCTTTCAAGAGTGGCTCAGACATTTTATCCCCACCGTCGCCATCTTTCTCCTCCTGTTTCCATCACACACTGACTTACCTTCATCACAGTGCATACCAACCACTGTGCACCAGGTGTCTTATATTGCAATTTCTGCTCTATAGTGAGGTCCTTTAATACATAATAATAAATAACAATAACGAAACAACTTTCAGTTATTTCACAGAATACATGCCAGGCACTGTGATAAGTGCTTTACAAACTATATCTCACTTAACCTCCACCACACCCTAATGAGAAAGTAGGATTATTGATATTCAATTCACAGATGATAAAACTGAGGCTTAGAAAGGTTATATAACCTGCCCAGGGTTGCACTAACAGGAAGTAGCAGAGTCTGGATGCAAATACAGATCTATATAACTCTAAAGCCTACATTTTTTCCAGTATTTCATCATCTTATTATGTGTTCATTTACCAAAAGCAGATGAACAGGAGAAATTATCCACATTTAGCTTTAAAAGTAAAAGTAATCTATTCTGCATCATTTGGAGCTGATTTAGGAGAAGTGGTCTTAGATTTTATTTGAAAGAAGGTAAAGTGTGAACTGATTAATCGATTAATATGATCTAAGCAGGAGGAAAGACAATTATCTGCCAGTATTTGGAGTAAAAAAAAATAATAAGAGGAGAAAACCCATAAGTGGCCAAGACCCCACACTGTCTTTCCCACCCTTAGAAAAATGACAGAGTCCCCAGGAGGCAGAAGTGTACATTGCTCTTACACTGAGGGGTATCTGAAATACTTACCCTCAAAATACAGTAATGATCTGACTCTGTAGATCGGGTTACATTAAACTTTCCCCTTCCGTAGCTTTTAGAAATTAGCGCGAGTGAGTAAAAGCCAGGTAACAACTTATGAATACTATGTCTTTTTCATTTTTCAAGAAGGGGGATAAAGGTTTCCTCATAATTTTACTCTCCTTTTCCAAGCCTTTGTATCTCTACTCCGGATTTCCTTCAACTTTCCATGTCATCCCAAGTTGAATAAAGGTGTCTAAGTAGTGTGCTTATCTGTCTAAGGCTTATCGATAGTCTGTGGTTTGTTCTGATTATAACCTAGATGCTTCCTGTGAGTCATCAGGTGGCTTTTATTCCTCTTTAACTTGTAGGATCCTCAGGGTTCCCAGATCTCCCAATCTTGATTTCACAGCATGAAAGGTATTAAGGTGGTTTGGTTTTTCTTTAGGTCCTAAAGAATCCCAAATTTGCCCTCTTGGAATATGGTTGCAGTTTATTTTCACAAGTATATTCTGCTTTGAAATTGGGCTCTCCCCAGAGCTAGTTCTCCAACCCAATTTGATGTCAATGAAGAATTTCAGGAATACTTTTAGTGCTTTCTTATGCAAACTATCGGTCAACATATCCAAAGATGATGGTGAAACCACTGATGATAATTCTGCTTAAATGCAATGACCACCACATTCAATGTCTCCCCACCAGCTTTGGTCCAAATTAAATCATATTTTCCAGTGTCCTAATGATAAAATGTTAATTCAGTCAACAAAGACTTAACTGAGCTATTTATATGTGCCAGGCACTGTGCAAGTAACCCAGAGACACAGAAATGAAACAACCATGAGCTTATGACATCACGGTTGTCATGATTATCATGGTTATCTTTGAGCTTCTGTTACATCAACCTGCAGGACAGCCAGTATCACACTAAGACACAAATTTGTACAGGAAATGATAGGGGACAAAAGAAGGGATGGTAAATTCTGAGAGAATCGGGAAAGTCCTCCCAGAAAAGATGAAAACTAGGTGGAATCCTGAAAAAGAGTTAGTGTAAGCCAGGGCAGGATTCCAATTAGAGCATAAAGAAAGCCCATACCTACTTGTATGAAGCTTGAAAGTTTACAAGTTTACAAAAAATTTCTCATGCATTGTTTCACTTAATCCCCCAAACACTCTATAAGGTAAGAATTAGCATAAGGGTCGACCCTTCATTTTAGATGATGAAACTCAGGGCCTGAGAGGGTAAATAATTCCTCAGAAGTCTAAGAGTTAATGAACAGCAGCCGCTCTGAAACTCAACACCAGTGTAACTAAAGGCTTAGCAGCAGTGGCGGTGGTGTGCTGGAGCCAACTTCTACTGGCTCGAGAGAGCCAACTGTCAAATATTCAGGAATCCTGAAAGCTTGTTGTTAAACTCTTGGTGGCCTGGTAGCTTTAAACCAGCTAGCATCAGTGGGAGAATTTACACCACAGAAATTGGCCTATGTTGTAAATCAGGCCCTCTTTTTTTGATAGCCAGTTTACCAGTTTATTTACCAGTATTATTTGGCAACAAATTGCCTTTATATAAAACTGTATTACTCCAGAGGGCTGGATGAAAAGCCTTATCCAATTAACTTCTCTATGATTTAGAAGTCAGTTACTGGAAAGGAATAATCTGAATGATTAGGTTATTTTAAAAAAAATAATGATCCCACCAAATGTTTACATGTCAATAATTATTTTGAAATTTCTTACTTATGTGTCCAGTTCTAATGAGGAAAAATAAAAGATGTAAGATACAGTCTCTACCTGAAAGGAACGTTCCCATGTTTTCATAGCTGTAGATATGGACCAGCTGGCTCATTCATTTTTAGGTCATCCATGTCACTTTTCCAAGTTCCGGTTCTACTTTCGCTCTCCTGCTAACAGGTCATCAACATTTATCTGAGTTCACCAATGGCAGCTGGGAGCTCTGAGATGATTTATTTAGATTTTTGAAATATCACAGATATATAGAAGTAAAAGGGTATTTTATCCTATTCATCCAGTGTTCTAGGTTAGAAATCTTCAAACCCTGCATATTTTTAAAACTCTGTTTATTTTAGTAACATCTGCTTGGGCCCCTCCACATTTGATGTGGCATCTTTCTCCTCCTACCTTACTAAAAGTATTGTCTGCCTCAGTTGACCTGGCTCACAAACAATTTTAACGTAATTTTAAATAAATAGAAACCCCTGAAATTCAGATAAGTCAAACCAGGCCAATCTCCCAATTAAAGTATCTTGAAAGGAATGTGCAGTCATTTGGGGACCTGTACAATGTGCTACATTGTCAATTCACTTCTTCATTTTAAACAACCCCACTTCATACCAGCTTACTGTAGATCTCTTGAAAACTCCACAAGTGGCATACTTGAAATATCAGGCATTTTTCTTTAAAACATCTGGGATTCTCTTCAAGTGCTGGTAACTGAGGTCTATGTGCTGGTGTGTCTATGTGGGTAAGAGATATTTACAGATACTGAATTTGCTTAAAAAAACATAATTTTTATGCCTCTTGCTATAATCTTTGCAGGCTTATGGTGAAGAGATTTTCTTTGAGCTTCTGTTAAGTACATTTCTGTGGTGCCACATATTCCAGGTTTAAGTTTGCTTTAAAAAAAAAAGAACTTTTCAGAAATATCAGTTAATTATGCAGTGTCTTTTGTTGCAATTATGTTGCTTTGTTTGCACAATATCATCCCAGCTACCAGAAATCTATTTGTTTCTAGAATTTACTTGGAACACACAACTTGGGAAGAGTTTACTATGAACCCATTAAAGACAGGCATGGAAACATCCTCATAGTCACCATCAGAGAAGTGGAGATGCTCTATTCATTTTTTAATGGCAAATGGATGCAGATCTCAAAGCTACAAAGCCAGAGGAAGTCTTTGTCAACACCTGAGGAGCCAACAGCTTTAGACATTCTACTGATAACCATCCAGGTATGTAGTCTTTTCAGTTTTCTAATACCATGTATTTAAAGTTCCAAACACACTTATGGAGGCTCTAGTGAAATATACCAGGAGCCATTTACAAATGCAGTGATGGAGTGGAGAGGGCCCAGAGGTACTTCATTGCTTGTATTCCACACATAGGAAAGATTCAGAAGCTTATTTTTTTATTTATCACTCTCCAGATCTGGAATTCATCAAGCAATACAAGTGGTAAGCACTCTGAAAACACGCATGACCAATGAACCAATGAGAAACTTTGAGACAAATATTTGAGTAGGGGTCTATAGGTAGTATAATCAAAACATTAAACCAATACCTGAAGGGACTATAATAATAATACATTTCTGGACTGTGTGTGTGTGTGTGTGTGTGTGTGTGTGTGTGTGAGAAAAAGTGAACAAAAATACTCTTAACACCTATTTACTCATTTGTTCCTTATAATGCTTCCCTGGGTCAGAGAGGCATGATTAAGTCCATTTTAGGAAAAAAATGACTGAGGCTCAAAGAAATTATACGACATATGGCCACACAGAGAGGCGCCGTTAGTGAAGCTCTTCACCTGTATGAGTCCCTTCCAATGCCCTGGCAGGGATCCTAACAATTTTGTATCCTTCTCCTTAAAGAAGGCACCAAAAATTGTATTCACTTCAGTCCCCACAAAACTTGCATTTGTCCCTGGGCACACAGCTAGAAAATGGCAGGGCCGAAACCTAAACTGTGATCTTCTGACTAGAATCAGGCTTCTTTCTGCCATATCACATCACCTTCCCGGGCAGGAGTTAGGATTGCAGTCATGAGGGACTAGAGATGAAATACAGGATCAAAGATTCACCTGAAAATAGAATAGCCACCAAAATTCAAAATTCGGACAGTTTAGATCAAGATTCAGGCTGGCTGGCAAAACCAGGATACAAAGCACATCTTCTGCTCCTGAGTCCAGCACTCTCTCCATGCCACCATACCCCTCACATGTTCTTGTTCCTCTTTCCTTCTTCCCTCCCTCCCTCTCTCTGTCTCTTCTTTCTCTTTCTTCCTTTCTCTTTCTTTCTTTCTTTCTTTCTTTCTTTCTTTCTTTCTTTCTTTCTTTCTTTTTCTTTCTTCTTTCTTTCCTCTCTCACCTTTTTTCTTTTCTTTCTTTCTTTCTTTAAACCCAGTCATGGGGATGAGTTCTATAGTACTCACCAGTTAGGTGGTAAAGCTGGCAGAAACACCTACCTTGATTGAGCCCTGTGCAACCAATGGCATATATATACAAGACAGCTAGCCCAGAGTAATGGGAAAGAAAGGGCTCTGTCCCACATAAACAAGCCAAACCCCAGCCTTGGTGCCTGTAGCCCTTCATGATCTCCCTAAAAACCTAAGCCACCAATCCACTATCTTATTTTCATTCCCCACCAAGGAGTGTTTGATACAGTAATCTCCCTTTCCATTCCTTGCACTAGCCCAAACCAGAATGAAGTCCAGTGTAGCAAAAGGTAAGCTAATTGGTCAAAGCCAATACCTCTGGCTTTGATTTTATGGAATTTGTGTTCACATGAAATTGATAGAGGGTGTGTGTGTGTGTGTGTGTGTGTGTGTGTGTGTGTGGAAGGTGGGGGCAGAGAACACAGACACATCCGTGGCTCCCCTCTTCACCCTTTATAACCAAGTGCTAAAAGAAACATTTAAAAAATCATAATAAATTGAGCTTTTACAGGGTGACTAATATACTAATCCCCTATAGGGATAAACTGGGGTCTGGGCTACCTTTGCTCCTAGAAACACAGCACAGGCCCCAGCATGATATAATACCTGGTTTCTCCTAGACTTATTACATTAAAAATGTGTTACAGGTGCAGAAAAATTCCAATCTGGCAAAAGGTTGTTAGAAAAGGAGACCAAAAATAGAGGCAAGATCAGGTTTCCACACAGATTCAAGTGGAAAATTTACCCCCTCTGACTGGCACATTTCTGCTAGATGTCACTCCCACCCCACTCTCCTTCTCCTCCTCCCCCTTCTTGTCCCTCCCCTCCTTCCATACAGGTCTTATACTGGAGAGAAAATGGGGAATGAAACTACTGGGGCTGGTATCCAATCACACCTGGTCAGGAGTTGGCCCCACCAACTCAACATGGAAGTAGTCACAAGTTTTGGTGTTTACCCAAAGCAGGCTGGGTAACTTCCCACAATTCTGGGCCACAAACCACTCTCTTCTCTCATGGTCAGTAGAGTGATGACCACCAGGCCTTCAGATGGGAAGCTTAGGCTTCTTCCTGCCATATCATAACACATACTGAGGCACCACTTTGGAATCTGGCTGACTGGGTATGATTCCTGACTCCACCTTGTCTAGTTATGTGACAAGGGCAAGTTACTTAATTTCTGATCTCTCATATTTCCTCCTGTGCAAGAAACTCTACTTCATAGGGTTCTAATGAAGATTAAATGAGTTAATATGTAAAGCATTAGAAGAGTAGCACAAAGTGAACACTCAATAAATGTTAGTGATTGTTATTATTTCTCTACTCAGAAAAATCCAAACAATGCTTGGCCCTCCTCAGAGCATACCTAGGCCATCTCCTCCCATCCCTACCCTCCCACAAAACCCTGGTACTGACTCAATCATCCCTGGAGGCATTACACCACTCCTTCTATCTTTCCATAAGAACTAAGGAAAAGTTGTATAAAAATTGTATGATCTGCAATGGGGTTTTCAAAACAGGTAAGGGCTCTAACAAAATCTGGGTCCATAACTAATCTACTAATCTCTAGGGCCCTAAGGAAGCTCCAGGGTCTAACCCTCTCAAATTCCTGATCCTCTCAAGTCCCAGACCTTCATTACAGGCCTTTCTCATATCTAGAAGGAAGAAATTGAAAGAAAGAAAGAAAGAAAGAAAGAAAGAAAGAAAGAAAGAAAGAAGAGAAAGAAAGAAAGGAAGGAAGGAAGGAAGGAAGGAAGGAAGGAAGGAAGGAGGAAGGGAAGGAAGGAAGGAAGGAAGGAAGGAAGGAAAGAAAGAAAGAAAAAGAAAGAAAGAAAGAAAGAAAGAAAGAAAGAAAGAAAAGAAAAGAAAGAAAGAAAGAAAGAAAGAAAGAAAGAAAGAAAGAAAGAAAAGAAAGAAAGGAAGAGAGAGAGAGAGAAAGAAAGAAAGAAAAGAAAGAAAGAAAGAAAGAAAGAAAGAAAGAAAGAAAGAGAGAGAGAAAGAAAGAAAGAAAGAAAAGAAAGAAAGGGAGAGAGAGAGAGAGAAAGAAAGAAAGAAAGAAAGAAAGAAAGAAAGAAAGAGGAAGAGAGAGAGAAAGAAAGAAAAGAAAGAAAGAAAGAAAGAAAGAAAGAAAGAAAGAAAGAAAAGAAAAGAAAGAAAGAAAGGAAGAAAGAAAAGAAAGAAAGAAAGAAAAGAAAAGAAAAGAAAAGAAAGGAAGAGAGAGAGAGAGAAAGAAAGAAAGAAAGAAAGAAAAGAAAGAAGGAAGGAAGGAAGGAAGGAAGGAAGGGAGGAAGGAAGGAAGAGGGAGGGAGGAGGAGGGAGGGAGGGAGGAAAGAAGGAAACAAGGAAACAAACAAAGTTGTCTGGGAAGGGGAAGAGAGTTATTATGAACAAATTAGAGTCCCTCTGAGCAAACAAATTGGCAATGAGAGTATTTCCAATAGGGAGGCCCCTTTCAGGTGCTGAGTTACTCAGACATTGATCTCCAGGGTCACCTTAATAACTGGAAACTTCACAGGTGAACTCTCTTTGAAGATTAACCTTTCACATTCATACTATATCTTCAAGTTTATAACATTTTGTCACATCTAAAATATCATTTGATCTTCGTGAAAACCCAGTGAGATTGAGTGGGCAATTTTATTGTGTCATGTTCACAGATGAAGCTACAGATTTCAGGGAAATAACTCCTCAAGGTCAGATCAGCCAAAAAACAGCATAGGAGAAACCAGGACCCAAATCTTCTGACTCCTAGCCAGTCCCCTTCCCATTCTGCCAAGCTGCTTTACACGCCCTCTCCCTCCTTCTCTCTGAATCCTTGAAAAAAAAAAGCATCATCTTAGAGAAGCCCATGAAGCTTGCCTTCTGTCCCCTCCAGTCCTGTTCTCCTTCTCCTTCTCCTCAGGTGTTCCTTGTCACCGTGTCTCTGTACACCTGCGATGCCCAGGACCTGCTATCTCTTCTGCCCTTTTCTGATGTTGTTTCTTTTTTCTAGCACATTCATGCTCTTTCTAGCTCCAAGCAGCCCCTAACATGGGAATCAAAAACTATAAGAATCAGGAAGATGAATGAAAATAAGCCAATGGAGCTGGACATGAGGAACAACTGGGTTCACACAAAAACTTGTTTAGCAACGTTCATAGCAAAATTATTCAAGTAGCCAAAGAGTGGGAACAACCAAATATCCAACAACTAACGAACGGATAAACAAAAGTGGTATATCCATAAATGGAATATTATTCAGCCATAAAAATGAGTGAAGTACTGATCCATGCTGCAAAGTGGATGAATGCTGAGAACATTATGCCAAGTGAAAGAAGCCAGCCACAAAATGCCACATATTGTACAATTCCACGTATATGAAATATCTAGAATATGCAAATCCACAGAGACAGAAAGTAGCTGAGTAGTTCCAAGGGCGGAGGGAGGAGGGACTAGGGCATGACAGCTAATGAATGCAAGGCTTCTTTGTGGAGTGATAAAAATGATCTGGAATTAGGTAGTGCTGATAGTCACACAAGCTTGTGAACATAGGGAAAAAACACAGAATCTCACACTTCAAAAGGGTGAATGTTATAGTATGTGAATTTGAGCTCAACTAAAAAAAGAAACAAGCAGAAGCAACAGAGACTACAGTAATCCAGAGGGCCCTTATCCCATCTAAAGGAGAGCCCATTCAGCCTTAGCTAACTGCAGTGGAAGAAAGTGGTCCCAATGTTGAAATGTTTTCCAGTTTTCAAAGAGACATTGGAAAATCTAGAGTTCTGAATTAAATCTCTTTATTTTTAAAGGTTAGAAAATAATTTAGAAAATTTAAATTCTTGGGGTGCCTGGGTGGCCCAGTCAGTTAAGCATCTGCCTTCGGCTCAGGTCATGATCCCATGGTCCTGTGATTGAGCCCTGCGTCGGGATCCCTGCTCAGCAGGGAGTCTGCTTCTCCCCCTCCCTCTGCCCTTCCCCCCCATTCGTGCTCTCTCTCTCGCTCACTTTTTCTCTCTCAAATAATTTTTTTTTTTGCAGTCCACATAATCTTGGGCCCACAAAGACGGGGCCACCATTTTGTGACCTTTGCTATCCCCGAACAATTCAGTTTCCATCCCCTCTGCAATAAAACAGAAGCCCTGTAGTTACTAGAAAAGCATCTATCATTCCTCTAACAAGCTCTTAGGATACCTGATCAATGGAGAGTGATTAGATATACCCTTCCTGGTCCCTGCACTAGTATAGTGTATTCTCTCCCAGAGGCCCAGCCCCAGACTCCACTACCTCTGGGCCTCTCACTTCATATTTAATAAACATTTTTTTCAGCACCAGCTAGGTGCCAGGAACTCTTCTAGGTGCTATAGGAAAAACAAATGAATAAGTCAAGGTCCCTGCTCTCAAGGAGTTCAGTCAAGGGAGGGAGACAGACTTGTAAACAAATCAAGGTAATACAAGGCAGAATTAAACCAGAGCCTGATAGCAGTACAAACAGTGTACTATGGGAGCACAGACAAAGCAACTATTAATTCTCCCTGGAAATATCAGGGAAGGCGTTGTAGAAGAGGTGACATTTGGCTGAGCCATGAAGGGTACATTAAGTTCACCAGGTGGAGAAATAAAAAGAGAGAGAGAGAGGAAGAGAGAGAGTGTGTAGGGAGGAAGGAGGAGAGAGGGAGGGAGAAGGGAGGGAGAGAGAAAGAGAGTGAGGGAGGGAGAGAGGGAGGAAGGCAGTGAAGAAAGGAAGGAAGGAAGAAATTAAAGAGAGAGAATTAAATAGAGGACATGGTAGAGAAATGAGGCATAAGGTGGAAAAGCAGATCTAACCCTCCCTTGGGTCCACAATGGACGTTACACAACCCTTATCCCATTGAGTTAGAAAAACTTGCTGTACATGTCTCTCTCACACACTGAAATTTGAGTTCCATGAAAGGGAGGTGCATGTCTCATTGATATCATTAATATTGTAGCACGACATCTGATGCAGAGTAGGTGCCCAATAAAGTTGTAGAGTGAGTGAATTCACGTACAGACAAAGAACCAAAGAAGAGAGATTAGGACCTGTCTGAGGAAGGAAAAAGCAATCCGTTTTGGCTGGAGATAAGAGACACAAAAGGACCATCATGGAAGTAAAGGCTAGAAAAACAGGTTAGAAGTCAAACCAGGCAATATATAGGCCCACGGGCATTGGATTTGGTTTAGGAGGCCTTCCTAGTGTACCTCAGATTATGTGAATGGGACAGTTTCTTTCTCTTCCCATACATTTCTCAGGCTCCAAAAACCTTCCGACTAACGAAGGATACATGACTAGTAAAGGCAGGAAAACACAGGCAGATGCTCAGTCAGCCTTTTTAAACAATGAAAGAGTAAATTACTCCATCTAAGAATGGTGTTGGTTTTTACATAACCACAGTGTGTTCCTGACTCTCATTCTATTTGTGGTTAGTGCTAACCCCCACATATTTTTCTCTTACACCCATCCTATATTTGTACTCCTGGGTTTGGGTCTTTACAGACACACTTTCTTATTAAGTTTCAACTCTAATTATGATAGGCTTATTTTTCCAATGCATAGGATCATTCAGAGCTTTATACTATTTTCTAGAAAATCAAAACCACAACAAATTTGGGACCTGCAATTTTGATACACACATTCTTCATTTCTTTGTCTAGAACACCAATAAATAAGCTAAAGAGATAGGCCCTCAGGACGAGTCCCTACTGGGCCATCACTCGACATGTCTACTCTTCCCACACCATCTCCATCATCCACAAATCCTCAACCCAGATAGTCAGCTTATTGAAGTACTGCGGTCAAGATTCTACTTTTCCCAGATTACCCAGTGAAAGAGATCACACTGGAGACTTCTCCCGTGTCTATGGATTCTGCCCTTTTGTTGTTGGAAATTAAAGCTGTCTGTCTGATTTGCTCTTCACAAAACCATGTTGACTTCTATTTAGTGTCTCAGGATGCTTGGGTAACTACAAATTGATTATTTGGTGGTTCTTTCTCATTTTGCCCAAAAATCAGTAAGTTGGCAGTCTTTAATTACCATGGTCATCTGTGTTTCTCCCCTTCCTGTTTCAAAGATAGGTACATTTACCCTTTTCTAGTCTCTAGGGACTCTCCAGATTCCCCATCACTTCTCAAAAATAATGACCTGTGGGTTTGTGGCCACATCTGCTTGTATAGCCAAGTATCCCTAGGGTGCATGTCATCCAATTCTGCTGATCTGAATACTTCTATTTCCCCTTCTCTCATTAACTTCTCTCATTTCCTTCTCTCATTCGTTCCTCTCTTATTACCTGTTCATTTCTCAAAATTTCACTTTGACTGAACTTCCTCCAGTCAACTATTTACCTGTGATCTTTTCTAAAGAGGTAAGACAGAAGACATCAAAAAGTTCTGCCTTATCCATCTCCTGACAATAAAAATTCCTTCTTGATCACAAAATCCAATTTTTCTAGTCTTTTTTTGGCCAAATATCATAAAAGTTATTTAGACTTTGTTTTCCTGTACCTGCTAGGTATGCCTTCCTCCCAACTGTGACCATTCTTATTTTGTCCCTCTTCTGCTGTTCTCCTATGTTCTGGCTTAGGGACCTGTCCTGAGTTCCACATGTTGTGTATCTATTATATACAGAAATAGCACTGAGTACTAAGGACACAAAGCAATAGAAAACATAGCACTGCCATTAATTTCATAGTCTGGTTCAAGAAAATTTTGAACATAAATGGGAAAAATAATAAGTACTCCTTCCTCTGTATGCCTCCATTGCCTCTACTATAAAACAGATTTCAGAATACTGTAGTCATTTGTTTACTCATCTGTCTTTCTCAACCTCCTCAAAAGTAGGGATCACATCATGTTCACCTGAAACCTCAGTGTCTCCTGTAGTGCCTGGAACTCAATGTTTGATAAAGGATGGGACAGAGGAGATAATACACAATGGTGTATGTTAGATGTTGCAGGTGATGGTGAATTCTACAAAGGAGGGATCACTCCTTCAGAGTATACAGGTCAAGGAAGGCTTCATACCTCTCTGTTCCATATAGAATTCTGTACAAGTTTAAATGTTTGATTTTCTCTTCTTTTTAATTTTCCCTGCATTTCATGGTAGGGTTGGTTCCTTTTTTTCACTCCCTTGGAAAACCAGGCTACACCCTGGCCTATAGGAATTCTTCCGTGACTCCTCACTCCTAACTCTGTGTTTCAATTCCCCCAGTGCCCAAAAGTTTAAAAAGGTCTTACCTACTGATACATATCTCTAATTATTCACTGAGTTCCTGAAGTTGTATAGGGAAGCAAAAGTCACAACCGAAATAGTTCACTCTTAGAGGGCTGACCACATAAAAAACAAGACTCCACATCCCTCTGTGCTTAACTAGGTTGGCACTTCCTGTTGCACCAACAACTTCATTCAGTCTCTGCTGCCCGTAGATTATTATGATGTGAAAATACAATGCAAATTCAAGGCAAATCTATTACAAGACAAGTTTTAAAATCTTGTAAAAGATACAGAATTTCATAAAGCTGATGAAGATGATATGGAGACCTAAGCAAATCACAGGCAAAGCTACTGACAATTAAGAATCTAGCAGTGGTAGGCCAGTTAACAATCAAAGAACACAAAATGAATAAGAATCTTAGGAGAATGACCTGAATATCAACATTTTTTAAAAGTCAGGGAAAAAATATGAAGACTTCAAATACTCTTGCAAAAATACCCTCTTCATGATCATGTTGTGAAAGTTAAATGCGAGGAATAGCATTTCAGCTATCATACAATTTAGTCTAAAGAAAGTAAGCCAAAAAAAAAAAAAAAAGGAATCAATACCTGATTCTTTCTTCGTCCTCAGAATTAATAACTACAACTTAAGCGTTAATAATGTAAGATAAATAAATCTGTTGCTGTTACTTTTTATTTCATTTTTCAAGATAAAGAATCAACCAAGTCTTTTTCTACTTACTATAAAATTTTGATCCAATTTTAAATAATGTCATTTAATACTAAGACTTTTCCTAGATACCAATTATTCTGAAATAATGAGGCTTCCTGTACTGTTTCATCAGCTTTTACACTTGCAAATTTCTGTTTCCCCACAACTAAACGATAAGCCCTACAAGGCCAGAAATTACGAATTCTAGTTTTCTAGTTTCCCATTCCCAGTCACAACCCACACCCCTACCGTGGCCCCAAATACGGAGGGAACTAGGATGGATGGATGCAGGCTCTGTTAATGACTGATCGCTTAACTTGGAGGATAATTCTCCTGAAGGTAAAGCCTGACTGTACCACCAACACGTCCCCAACATTCATGGTGGTATCCAGGGCTTCTCACTTATTGCTTAGCTATAGCTCCTTTAATTTATGACACAGTGCACCTAAGAAAGGAAAAGGTTTTGAAATTACCTTTTCAAGGTGTTTTATGTGTTGTTTTGCTCTTCACCCTATAGGATATTCTCTCTTATCACAAAAGGAGTCATCAGCGTCTCTCTCCTGGATTATATCTGGGTTACCTAAAGCTGTGTAGCTCTGTGGATCAGATCAAAGTTCTAGTTACTCAAAAGTTGCCCAACATTCTCTGCCACGTGAAGATCCGTGAAAACAATAACATTTCCAAGTAAGTTGTGAGGAGTCTGTATTTTCCTTGTGATGAAACAATGGCTCAAGTGATGGGTTTGATGTGTCAGAAGCAAACTGACTTGGCGTAGTTTCTGTGGTGAGATGTCCCCGGTGCCAGCACACCGGGGCAGAGGCTTAGCTGCATTTTAACATTAGGATAAGGAGGGTTTGTGGTGGTGGTTGGTGGAAGAAGTGAGCCCATGAAGGAGGGGCACACTCCTTTCACTTTCCTCTCTATGGTATTCATGGTACAACCACCCATACTCAACAGGTTAATGAACAGATACCCTTTTCTTTCAACATTCTATTTCCAGGATCTTTTCTTCACAACTTAGTAAGTCATTTTTTTAAAAAGTATCACTTGTGGAAATGGGTTCTGGTAGAGCCACTGATTTCCCCTTAAAGAACCTCCCTATCCCCGTTCTCCCCACCCCTAACCCTCTGGCCTGAGGACTTTGTATGTTTCCTGTACTCTTTATGGTTCTCTAAAGAAGAAAAAAAGTAACAAGGCCTGTGCTTCTGGAAACTGCTCTATGGTTTGGCATTATGGTGAATTACCCTGTTAGCTTTGGGAAAGTTGCCCAACCTTGGTAATCTGGCTCAGATTCACAACTAGCCCTCTAGCAGGCCTCTGAAAGTTTACTATAATGAACTGAATTGTGCTCAATCTGAAAAAAAGGATGGAATAGATAAGAAAAGAAAAAGAACTCCCCAGGTTTCATCAGGCTTCACAGTACAAATTAGATCCCCAGATTCTAGTTACACCTATGGATTTGCTTAACCAGAAAGGATTCTAATTTGGTCATTTAAAATTTGGTCCATAAAGTGGCAAGAGCTTATTAACTGTAGTGTATTGTTTATTAAATACTATTTGATGACCACAAAGGAAATGATGATGGGCTCTTCAAAGAACTCACTAGCTGCCATAGTCTCATCTTTCACTTATCAACTACACCCAGACCTTAAGTCTGCCATCTGGTGGTCACTTCTACGGCAACTTTGGTTATCTTCTCAATCCTTCCCAAGAGGTTACATGGCTCATTTGTGGCTTGACTCAGCAATGGTTACTTTCATCCATTTTCTAGATTTGTGTCTTAAAGGTTTAGACTCTATCTTTTAGTGGCTATACCAACTAATTTCCCCTTGACAAAGATCCAAGTTTCATTTTTACAAAAGATTCCAGTAGCCCTCACTCTTGCCAGTTCCATCTCCCTCATCCTTATAGACTAAACTGCTTAGTTAGTGGCACATGTTTCATGGTATTCCTACTGGTAATTTATTCTCTAATTCAATTACAGATGCTATTTTAGCAATACGCTCTTTTAGGTTTTGTGAATGCTTGTACTAGTCAGAACCCCCTCGTTTAATTCAATATCAGTGATGGGAGGAAAGAAATAACTCCCAAGCAGGTTCTCAAAGATTTCAATTATTTGTGAAGCCAACAGCATACCAAATTGAAGTAGGATTTAATTTTTATTTTGTTTCTCTTATTGAGACAATAGGGTAGATGTTCCATAGTATTTTCCAGTGTGGGAATTGAAAGGAAACAGATATCTTGAACACAGAAACTTTTCTAAGAGGGTAGTTGGTTAAAAGAGATTGTTTTCTGATGAAAAGCTCATGTCACAGTTGATTTCATTTTCTGACGCACAGACTGGAGCCCAGGCTGGTATAGCCCACTGGGGAGAGCCCTCCGAGGGTTTTCACATGGGTGGGAACACATGTTAGCACCTCCTCTCCTTCCGTGCTCAGAGAGGAGGGCTTTCCTTCCCTCTCTAGCCTGCTCCTGAGAACATGTTGCTGCTCCCTGCAGAGTTAGAAAGAGGAGAAACTGGGCCAAATGAATGTGTTTAGAGTCTTGTGCTAGCATACCTGTGGAAACAATGTTCCCAGGAGGCATTTACCTTGATCTTTTCAAGCTCCTTTTGAAGTGCGGCCTTTGGGGGACAAACCAGATGTGTTTTCTCCCACCATCATTCTTTTCCCCTCCCTTCTGCGTGACATTTGGAAAAGTTCATTAGGAAGGCTTACAGAGCACGCAGAATAAAGACACAGATGACTGGTTTGAAAGGAGGATGGAAGCAGTGATGTGTGTCCCCTGGTTCCTTTTATTGGAATTGTCTGGTGTTCCTGTTTGTGATTCTCCTCAAGCTCTTGGAAGGGGTAAGAAACCAAAATAGTCCCCACGATTACAACAGGCCAGGGTTGAAATGTGCCATGTGGTTTGTTGCCTGAGTTGGACCAGAGTCCTGTGGTTACCCAACTGCTGAATTAACCAGCAGATGCCCCTGTGGTAAAATGAAGGGTCTTAGAACTTACAGAGGATCTTCAGGGAAAGAAAAATGAAGACAGTCAGGAAATTATTAACAAATATTTCAAAGCTCCAATCTCAGAAACTGATACAAATTAAACCTGCTGTTCTGAGGTATATGTGGTTTGATAGGTGAACTAAGCTTAAATTAGCAAAAGCTCATTTTAAACTCCATTTGGGTGGCAAGAAGTTCAAATTTCATGAATTGTATTGAGTTTTAACCACCAAAAATTGGTTATCCAGGTTCTGGACATATACACTAAAAATGTTCTGAGCTGTGTTCTGAACTTTTGTTATATTTCTAATTTTAACTTGACTCAACATACAGAGAGGAGTGGGAATGGGTCCAAAAGCTTTCTGGCTCTGAATCTATGGAAAGTGTGGATCATACTTCTGACTGCCCCATGCAATTGTTCTTCTACGAGCTCCAGATGGCAGTGAAAGCACTCCTTAAGCAGATCAATATACCTCTACACCAGGTACTAGTCTTTACCATTTTCATCTTCTTTTTATGGCTAATGGAAACTGCATTGTGTATAATACTTAAGAGGTAAAAAAATATATATATATGAGTTCATTTTCATTGACTTAAATACCACTTTGCACATGCTGCATACTTTGAATTTGACGCCTACAAGTGGACAAAGACTGCACTTCTGCCCCTTTTCTATCTCCTGCATGTTGACTTCTTCCACAGTTCCTGGACCCAGCTTTATTGTGGTCTGGTCAAGCAAGGAAAAATCACTGGCTAGCCCACCTTGAAAAGACACCAAGTGACACCAAGTCTCAGCTTGAGGATAGCACAAGTCAAGGAGAATAAATAAATAAGTATACACTTAGTTAGACATACAAATGATTTATTTAAGAACAGCAGACTAGTGGTAGTAAAAACCTATACCAATGGCAAGGTTATGCCATGCTATCTTTTCACAAATAGAGAATTTACTGTCAAAATTATTGTCTTATCTAAATCAAAATGTGCAAATCTAACCTCCACTAATAAGCAACTTCAGGAAAAACTGTTGGCACAGAAGAGAATAGTAAAAGTTTATTAGGCTCTGTCTAGTAAGTTAACATGATGTAGCACTGGGCTGAATTCTTTTCTCTTTTTTTTCTTTTTGGCCTAGGTTAACCATCTCCCCATCCATACCCAGCACACACATATGCGTGCAGACACACACACACACAAGAAATCAATCAAGTTTAGCCCACAAAACAGGAAGACCATACAGGAGTGACTGGCTCTCTTAAATAACAGAGCAACAACCCAGAAGTGGCCCCTGACCCACGGACACAGGGACATAGATTAGAGACTCCAAGAGTGTTCTTCCATTGGGGTACTGCTCAGATTATAAGTCAATACTGAAGGTTAGGTCGAAAACAGCCAACACTGATGAAGAATAAATTGCACAAGATACCATAAAGGCACTAGGGGAGCAACTGGATTATTCCAGGGGTGGCCATGTACTCAGGAGGAGAAAAAAACACACCAGCTCTACTTGTGACAGTAGATACTATTAAAGGGTTTCTTGAGCTTAGCAGGTTTGAAGCAGCTCATATTTCATTGGTGACTCTTGGGCTACATACACATGTTGGTAGAGGGCTGCCTAACTGCCTAAGAGTGCATACAACTTTTTTTTTTTTTTTGGATACTTGTAAAATTTTTTCAGTCCTTGGCCAGAACCTACATTTTTCCCCCTTAACCAACTTAAATTGAAACTAGTAGATTTTTAATTCAATCCATTTTTGTTGCTTCATGTAATTATATTCATCATCTTGAAAAACCCACAGAATGCAATCATTTTCTGCTTTTATAAGAAGCATAAATGTTGTTTTCAGAGTTTATGTGGAACATTACTGCCTTAAATCTTGATTTTATATAGCATTATTAAATGGGCTGAACCCTAATATTTATGTTGTATAAAAATTCCAAGCTTGAAGTCGTGTAATTTTGTTAGATGTTTTATGCCAGTTTGGTGTTGTTTATGTAAGTGCCATGTTGTAACTCTCCTATTTTTCCTCCGCGCGTGTCCCTCTGCAGGCAAGGAACTTCCGCCTCTACACACAGGAGGTGTTGGAAATGGGTCACAATGTGTCCTTTCTTCTCCTGCTCCCTGCCTCAGACGACGTCTGTACAGCCCCAGGACAGAATAATCCTTACACCCCACACTCAGGGTTTCTTAACCTCCCTCTTCAGATGTTTGAACTTGGTATAGTAGCTTGTTTCACCTAGAAATATTAACCCAGCCTCCTTATAATAAAATCACAAAGTTATATCTGTTCCCCCTTGTCCCAGTGGAGGGTCAATAAATCACATGATGGCTTTGGCAACAACCCTTCCTAGAACTGTGTACAAGTCTGAGAGAAAGCAAAGCTCCAAGACTATGTGCCTGAGCAATAATTATTGAAACCCAGCTAAGGTCCAATGGAGAGGAGGGAATTCTAAACAGAGTGTTCAGTTATCAGGCTGCAGTTCTTGCCTTCCCTTTGCTTTCTTAAAACATAAATACAAGAACTGATGTTTTCATGAAAAGCACTGCCCCCTTCTCTCTCTCTCTCTCACCTCCAAAGGGGGAAAAAATCGTGAAATTAAAATGTAAAGTGTGTATCACTCTGGAAGAAAAAAAAAGTCAATCAGTAGTGCTGATTTATTAAATAGACTCTAATATTAAACAGGCTCTAAATTTTTAGCAGACCATTTGAGAAAATTGACTGGATCTCCCAGGATGCAATACTGTGATTATAATGTGGGATTCTGAATGGTGGAAGATCTTTACTGACTTTCAAAAATGAATAGCCTGGGCCCCAGTTTCTCTATTTTTGCAGAGACCCCTGCTGCCCACGGAGAATGTGAATAGGGAGGCTTTGTCTCTTCCCCATGCTTCATCTTATAACAGGCCAATAAGAGGCAATTAGCAGGAGTTCCATCAGTTCAAATGAATTGTAGGATTTGTGGGAGGGTGAGTACTGGATGGGTGGAATGGAGGCAGACTCTCTTTGGATTGCTCCCCAGACACCAGATTTAGAAGCAGACAAGGCAACTGCCATTTTGAGACCTGGGCATCTGAGTCTGAATTTATCCCTTGAGGATAAATGGATTAAGCCTTTCAGTTTCCCTTGCTCCGAGCAGTTCAGATGCCAAAAAAACTGAAGAATAGCAATTATTATTTTCCAGAAGAGGAAGAGTTATTAAGAGAAACCTGAATCAGATTTGCAGACTGGGACTTGAGAGTACTGGGTCCTATATTGTGTGACAGTGGCAATCACTTAACCTTTCCGCACCTTTTCTGTCTCAAATGATTAATAACATTGGCCATACCACTCCCAAGAGGCCTGGATGTGAATATGACCCCATCCAATGAGTTCTCCATCAGAACATTCTTAGTCCATGATATGACCACACTGCTATTACAAAATATAGTTTGGGTCATGGTATTTCATTTCAAGTCAATAAATATATATTAGATACCCACTATGGAGATTCAGAGATGAGTAAGACAAAGGCTCTGCCTGCGAGGGGCTTTCAGTACAGTGGTAGCAATAAAATAAAGATACAAATTATTATTAAATGAGGTAGGATGTGCCAAAATTGTAAGTGATATTGAAAAAAGAAAAGGAAACACATTTTTCTAAAAGAAGGTATCAGAAAGCCACCTTGGAGGCGAGGATATTTGATGTGGGTGTTAAAGAATGGACAGGATACTAATAAACATGGACAACGAGAATTATAGACAAAACTACATGAAGTTCACTTCCCCATGTCTCAGTGGTCTTCATGGTAACAATCAATGATTTGGGATCAATCATAATAGTGTATGACTCCTAAGACCCTAGAGGACCAAACCCTGTAAGTGTCCTCTCTATCCTGCTTTCTGGGAGGCTCACGCATCTTTCCTGGACAGCCATACTTTGTCCTACTATTGTTATTCTCTATTCTACAATTTCCTCTCTCCACTCGTTTGTTCATTAATTCAATAAATATTTATTAAGTAACCTATGTGTTGGGCACTAGTCCAGGTACTAAAGGATCTGCAATGAACAGATCCATGAAGCTTACATTCTGGTGGGGAAGACAAACAGTAAACCAGTCAACAAACAATACTGCAAATGTCAGACAGTCGTGAGGGCTGTGATGAAAAATAATTAGAGTAAGGGACTGGAGTAAAGTGACAGGAGCTGCAATTTGTACAGGATGACCTGGGAAGGTCTCCCTGAAGAAACATGTAAGCAGAGACCTGAGATTTCCATGCAGAGGGAATGACAAGTGCAAAGGCTTTAAGCAAGAGTGTGCTTGGCTAAAAGATCAATGTAGGTGAAGTGTAGCAAGCAAGAGCAACAAAGATAGGAAATGAGATCAGAGAGTCAACAGCCAGATCATGCAGGGCCTCACAGGCCATGATAAGGACTTTGGCTTCTACTTTAAGTGTGTTGGGAGTCCAACTAATACTAGAACACAGAGAAAACAACATTTTAGGAACTTACAAAAGTAGGGATGTAGTTATCATAGTAATAGAATCCAACAGTGCCTACCTCTTTGACCTGTCTTACTTCTCCTTAATACTAAAAGCAATATAAGACTATCAGATACTATCCTTCATCTATGAAAGCCAAGCCATAGATCAAAGCCTGGGACTCAATAGTTCCTGACTTTAAGATGTTTTTTTCTAGAATAACATATACTTTCATATTCTCTTAGTCCTCCTTCATTAGCATATTATAGGTGATTAATGAGAACATGTAAGTTTCCAGAAAAGATCACCTGATTGGGCGTGGTTCCACTGACATACACAATTCTATTAGTCTTTTCTAAAGATCAGGAGGAAATGTTGCCAGTAGCAGGAAATTAGTACACTCTAGTACAATGTTTATTATACTTCAGCACTACTAGCAACAATTTTTAAAAGACTGCTGTGCCTTAGTAAGAATCATGACAGACTCTACCTTATCCCCAAGCAATCGGAGCTTTCTAAGAAGCAGATTATTGTACTGATTACCATACTTCTTCCATTAGACTTCAGCCCACAAACCATTTAATAACAATTTCTATAGGAACCTCAAAGAGCTTACTATAATGGGTCTAAGACCCTCAAGAAAGATGCTAAGCAATTTTTACTTGTTTTTTATAAGTAGGGACTTCTGCCTTCCATACGTAGGTCCATAGTAAAAGGTCAACAGATACACTAAGCATTTCTGAGAAAGAAAACATTACTGGAAATTGAATCAGAACTCAGAAAATCATAAGAACACAGGAATTTTAATGAAACCTGAAAAGGTGCAAATTATGGGAACACGTCAATTATAAAAAGTTTACACTATATTTTGGTTTGACTTGTACAAGTCATCCCTGTCCCAATGAAAGGATTTGAGATTTGGCAAACAGACCACGTTCCTGCCAGTGGCCTGAGTGATCATAAATAACTTGCTAACTAGCTACGGAAAACTCCATCTGTGCCTATTCTAGCACTACATAGATCTAGCAAGGACAAAGTGATAAAGGAGCTTAGCCTTCTGTCTCCTGGAGTAAAGAGTAGGCTGGGCAAACCCATAGGCTACTCCCTCACATGATTACTGCAGGGGAGAGGAGGACTGTCATAGAGATGGGAGATCTCTGTGAGCAGGGCTGAGCTGAGGCAAAGGAGTACAATTTCAAACCCATGGCCCCTCCATAGCCTGAGGGCTGACAGTCCCCCTACCCCATCCTTTGGATAGGAGCAGGACAGCACTCCACTGCAGTAACCAAGCATGTGCCTGGGGACCGACAAGGGTCACTATATAAACTGTTCCCAGGAACAGAAAGAAAAGCAGTACCATGAGCCTTTAGAAACTCTGTCCAGTGATGTGGCCTCTTGAGGATTTGCCTAGCTTGCACTGAGGAGGTCACTGTCCCGATCCTGTAGGCAGTCACAATTGACAGCAGGCCTATGATAAGAAAAGTTGATTTTATTGGTTTCCTTGATCCTATGATTCATACTGATTGGACTAGCAAGATTATAAAACTGGAGGATTTTTTAAAAACAGTTTGAAGCCTGGTATATATTTCATACTTAAGTGCTTGGCTGCATATTTCATTCAACAAACATTTGCCGAGTTGCCACTGTATGCCAAGTACTGTGCTGGGGCTGGACATTCAGATGTTAATAAAACATAACCTGCCCACCAGAAGCCTAGAATCCAGTAGAGGATACAGAAATACCAAAAGTCCCAATATAATGAAAGCCCTGCTGTAATAGCTAGGCTGTTGAATTTCAAAGGAAAGACATCCAATTCTCCCTTAAAGAGATAGTATTTGAGCTAGATCTTGAATTAGAAAGAAATTTTCAGAAAAGGAAAGAAAAGACAGAGCTAAAAAGGAAAATCAGGGCGCCTGGGTAGCGCAGTCGTTAAAGCGTCTGCCTTCGGCTCAGGGCGTGATCCCGGCATACCGGGATCGAGTCCCACATCAGGCTCCTCTGCTATGAGCCTGCTTCTTCCTCTCCCACTCCCCCTGCTGTGTTCCCTCTCTCGCTGGCTGTCTCTCTGTCACATAAATAAATAAAATCTTTAAAAAAAAAAAAGAAAAAAGGAAAATCATTTTAAGCAGAAGGAACAGCATGCACAAAGGCTAGGACACCTGAGGAAATGCAGCCCAATTAAGTACGCTCCTAGTAGCTCATTGTGATAGATGCTTATGGCATCTGAGAAGAGTGACAGGAGATGAAACTAAAAATTAAAAAGGTCACAATCACAAAGGGCTACCTATGCCATCCTAAAGAGGCTAGACTTTATCATGTAGGCAATGGGGAGTCATGAAAAGATTTAGGAATAATATGGTCTTATTGGGTTTTAGCAGCTCTATGGAAGACGGACTGCAGGAGAGCCAAAGTGGGGGTTGCTGAGACTAGAGGCAATGAGACAGTTGAGAGAGTGGTCCAGGTGGCAGTGATAAGAACCGGAACCAAGACTGCCACAGTAAGGGTGTAGAAGAGAAAGCAGAGGCAAGAGGACCTGAGGAGTTAAAATCAATAGGACTTTGTGATTGATTTAATGTGGTTGAAGAGCAAGATGGAGGAGCCAGAGAGTCTGAATAGGGTGCTGAGATGGATAATGTTGCGATCTACCAAAATAGGAAAGATGAGGGGAGGAACAGGTTTGGGGGAGGGGAGAGATGATGAGTTCAGTTTGACAAATGATGAGTTTTGAGGTGCCTGTGGGATATCCAGGCATTGAGCCTAATGGAATCCAGGCCACAGGCTTACAAGAAATGGCACAGTCTCAACCCTCATTCCTAAGGCCCATTTTTCATGATTTAGGATACCACTCCTGAATTCCAACTGTCAACTCATTCACTACCAGGAATCTTTAGAGGGGCATCTTGTGCCCGGTTCTTTCTGACACATTGGCAAAGAATCCTGGAACTAAACTGACCACAGGAGGTAATCTTATTGATATTTTTAGCTTCCAAACTAGGCTCCATGACCCAGACTGATTAAGATTTTGTTAAGTTAAAGATCTTAGGAAGAATATTCTAATCTCGACCCCGTTCCAATTTTCTAACTCTGAATGCCTCATTCTTTCTGAGGGGTTGGGGTAAGGGTGTGAAAAAAATTTTTGTTTTGTTTCTGGTAGGTGCTACATGCTATGCTGGGTACTGTATATATATGATATGATTTAATCCTAAGTAGGCATTACTGTCCATCTTTGATGTGGGAAAATTGAGGCTCCCAGAGGTTACATGCCCAATGCCACGCCGGTAATAACTGGCACAACTATGATTCAAACCCAATTCTGTCTGATACCTAAACCCAAATACTTTCTACTCTACTAATCCAACTTCCAGTGTTGGTGCCAAATGCATTTTAGTCTGTCACTATCTCATATATTAAAAAAAAAAAAAAGAGGGAGAAAAAACACTGCAGAAAATTAGCCTTAGTGTGTAAATTACTAACAAATCATGTGGTCCAGATAATGCATTGCTGTACCCTTATACCATTTTGTCTGTTAAATGCATGT
This sequence comes from Ursus americanus, assembly GCF_024610735.1. NCBI lineage: Eukaryota > Metazoa > Chordata > Mammalia > Carnivora > Ursidae > Ursus > Ursus americanus. The sequence goes on from NC_142149.1 coordinate 29,730,183, forward strand.
GATTCACATTAGAAAAAAATTAGAAGCTTCCAGTCTATCCTCTCCTCCTCTGTGATGGCTACCAAATGTATCATTGCTAAACCACAAAAGACTATGTTAAAGTAACATTTGTTAAAGTAACATTAAAGGCTCTGGATAAAAACCACTAGCATGGGGAAGTGAAGCGCTGTAGTTGAAAAGTCCTTATAGCTTACTGTGGCGAGTGGCAAGGGGGGGGGGTGTGGGCGCTGTGAGACCACCCACTGATCCAAGGCTTCTACCACAAGGAGACACAACAAGAGAAAGTTGTGGACACCCTGGCGTTTTAGAATTCAGATGGGAATGATAGTGTTTCTTTTAAAGAAATTCTTTTGTGCCTCTTCCTAATCTTCCTATCTTCATATTTTAGAAAGAAGGAGAAAAGCTGATTTTTTTTCTTTCCTTTCTTTTTTCTTTTTTTTTTTTTTCTTCCAACTTGGTTTGGAAAGGCAGACTGTGAGACACTTCTCTCCTCACTCTCCAGCCAAAAGAGGACATCTGTCAAGTGCTAACAGGATATAATCCCTCCTTGAAAGGCATAAAGACACATTCAGGGAGTTACAAGGGTCAAGAGTAAGCTACAAAGTAATGGTGACTCTTTCCTGTAGAGCTGCCAGTAAATATCACAGACCTGAAATACACCTTTCAAAACAGGAAAATCAAGAGCACAGAGAGAAAAGAGAGGACGGAGGGAAAGAGGAGAATCTGGAGGAAGGGTCTGCCCTCTTCAGACCAGGGCATGCATTTTTTTGTTCATTCGGTCAATAAACATTAATTAAAAAGCTATAATGTTCCAGGTTTTGAGGAAATAAAAATAGGAGACCTGGTTCTTGCCCTCAGAGAAATCACAGCCTAATACCAAGGCAGTCAAGTAAACACATATTTCTAATAAAGCAGGGTAAGTGTCTTGATACATTTAGAAACAAATACTCTAGGAGCACAAAAGAGAGAGAAACTAATTCTGTCTGCAGAGGAAGACGTGTCAGTAAAGATTTAAACTGGCACTTAAACTGAATCTTCAAGTATCAGAAGAAGCTGACCTGAAGACATTGGTGTAACCTAAAGAAACTGGTAGAGACAGGTGTTCAAGGACCAGAAAAAGGCACGTGTAAAAGCATGGAAGTGGAACAGGACTTGTAATAAGTTCAGCCTGACCAAAGCTTAGGATTAATTTGAGTGGAGGATGAAGGGTGGTTGCATGATGAAAGATATGACTGAAGATATATTCAAATTCTAGATCACAAGACCCTTTCCTTCTGGTGGTAAGAGGTTTGACTTTGTCCTGAAGTCAAGAAGGAGCTCTGTAGAAGTCTTTAAGCAGGGAAATAGCATGCAAAGTAGATGGTTTGGGAGAAGCTCAATAGTATGTTGTTTACTGAGAGGCTATATGAAATCAGTTATTCTGTGTCAGGTAAAGACGTGCTAGAGTAGAGGAAGTGGGAAGGATGGATCTGACGCCAGAGAGAAAAATCAATCCTAGAATTAAGAAACACTTCCTTGAAATGGGGCACAACTTGAAATAAGCATGAGCCACAAAAGCCCTCACCCCATTCTTCTCTTCTACTTCCATATGAGGAAACACAAACACAGCAGGTTACCCTTACCCACACCAGAGACTCAGGAGAAAATCAAGCAAGGAAGTAGACAGTCGTAAGATGGGATCTGAAGGATGCCCAGAAATTTCTCAATATGCAGAGAAGCAGGACTTCCTCACTGAGGTGTAGGGATAACAAGATGCTCCATTTTGAGGCAGTGTGGTTTTAGCATCCCTAAATGGCCACTTCTGGGTCTCAGGAATCAACAGCAAAGAGGCCCAAGGGCAGTAATTAGATATTCTTCTTAAAATTCTTCATCAAAGAAGCCAGAATAAAAATGTTTCCACAGATTTGTGGAGCTATAATAGCCCTATTTCCAAAGCATGGAACACACTGATGCAGTTAGACACATAGAATAAATGAGGTTCCTGGAAAGTGAGTCTGCAAATTCAACAATGGCCAGGAAGAGACTGGTACTACACCAGTCTGATTCAGGATCCTTTCCTCATCCCACTGGAATCTGATGTTTTAGTATGTGATCAGAGCCAGACAAAGAAGTATAGAAAATCTGATCACCTCAGGGTACCTGCATAAGGCTAAGTCCCACACTCCTGTCTCCTTCCTCCATGATGGAGATGAAGGTTAGACTGTTCCCTCTGGCCTCCAGCCCAATATCTTTTGAGAGAGGAAAGCCAAGTCTGCCAAAGACAGAAATGTTCTGTTGAGGTATCAACCCCATCATCCTTCCAGAGTAGCTGAGGAGCAGAGAGGCAGGACAAGGATCAAAACCCATCCTACCAGGTCTTGAGGGAAGTTTTCCAGCCAGACAAAAGACATCCCGAGAAAAGTATGTCTTGTGTCTTCTGGGATTTCTGGCCTTGAAAAGAAGCACTTAAGGTACAAACTGGAAATCAGACATGGAAATCAAAACTAGGTTTCAAATTGCTACTTGACTTTTTTCTTCTTTAAAGTGATAAGCAAACTTATTTTCTCAGAATATATATATAGAGAGACACAGCCTCAACTTAAGGAGCTGAACATAAACTGCAGCTTGAGCCAAGCCCACTTCCCCATACCTTACCAGGACTTGGTAAACCTTAAAAGGGAATACTGTCTGACTAAAGCCAGACAACTGGCCCCCAAAGAGCACATTTATAATTTATTTATGGCTTAATATTTTCCACTGATAGGATTAATAAATCATGTTTTCATTCAACTTGTTTTCTCTGAGGTATGAATTTCTCTATTTTGATACCAGATCTTAACATGTTTTATTTTGCTTGTCCATTTTCCAGTTCATTTTTGCAGCTACAGGGAGAAATTTATTAGTCTGTATTGCCGCCTTTCTGCTGTTGTGGAGCTGGATTCTCTGAATACCCAACAGTCCCTGAGGGAAGCGATCTCAGACAGCGAGGTTGCAGCTGCCAAACAAAGACACCAGCAAGTTTTAGATTTCATTCAGGTACTAGTTTGTTTCTTCTGAGGTAGAATGAAGGAAGAAGAGGTAGAGTGGAGGGGATGAGAAACAAGCATGAGAAAGAACAGCAATCTGGGTTTATTTAAAGACCACAGCATGCAAGCAGCCTGTTGATTTGGTTAAAAGGCAGAATTCAGGAAGACATGAGTTGTTGTTGTTGTTTTTTTTAAGATTTTATTTATTTATTTGACACAGAGACAGCCAGTAAGAGAGACAGCCAGTGAAAGAGAGACAAGCAGGGGGAGTGGGAGAGGAAGAAGCAGGCTCCCAGCAGAGGAGCCTGATGTGGGGCTCGATCCCAGAATGCCGGGATCACACCCTGAGCCGAAGGCAGACGCTTAACAACGAGCCAGCCAGGCGCCCCGACATGAGTTTTTAAACAAAGGCTTAAGAAAAAGCTACATATAAAGCACAGCATTACTAAGACCTGCATCAGTTACTATGGTAGGTAGCAATGGCTTCCCATATTGGGAGAAAAAATCACTGCCAGAAGAACTAGTACTCAGATTATTATTATTACCTGGTAGCCCACAGAAAGAAAAATTGTATTACTTAACTCAATATCCCAGAGTTATGTTAACCCAAATCTAGTTGGACCTAAGATTCCTCATGCCTTAGACTCCTTTCTGGCAGAGCTGACACTTTAATGTGTGGCTACAGGGGCTGGAAAATGTGTTCCCTATCTATGGTCTTATCTGGAAAAGCCTTAAGGTGGCACCTCAGGTTCTTGTGCCTAGTCATCAAGACAATTTGGATCTCATCTGAAATTGCCTCTAAGTCCCTTGGACAAATCTTATGTTCTTTCTGCATATATTACCCAACTCACAAAATGATTATAACACCAATAGCCCATGATAAATATCATTATGATATATATTCAGTTCAATTTGGTAAATATTTGTTGAATACCTAGATGTCAGGCATTGCAAGAGAGATATGAAGTTGAATTAGATACCATAGTTTAAAATCCAGTAGGATAGACAAGAAATGTGTATAAATACTATTTGTAAAATGAGTTGGGCACCAAAAGAGAAGTACCAAAAAAAAAAATTGTGTCAACACGAAGAAGTAAAAATTTACTTACATTTGTGGGTATAAGAAAAGTTGCCATAGAGGATGTAACTGATATCCAAGCTCGGCCTAGAGGGATAAGTTAGACTATATAGTAAGGAGAAATAGATTGGGGGCATTCAAAGAAAAAGTGTAAACAGGTAAGGCAGAAAGAGCAGAAAACAGTAGTCAAGATTGACTGGGGCATAAATTGAGTGAAGGTAGTGAGAAAGCAGGCAAGAATGAAAGTAGCAATGAGATCAGATCCCAAGGGCTTTATTAAAGGCTATGGTAAGAAATTTGTACCTTATTCTGTAGGCAATAGGGACCTGGGCAAAGTGTTAAAGAAAGTAAGTTATAGCCCCTCATAGCTATTTAGCATAGATTCAAGCTGGGGGACAGTCTTTTGCAGTGGTATGGCCATACTGGTTGTTTATAGTAAGCACTCATTCTCATTGGCTATGTTCACTAGATAATTTGCATATCATTCCTGGATTTAAGGAGAGGAACAAAAGCAGGGAAATCAGATATGAAGCTATTATAATCACCTAGGCAAGGAATACTGTGAGCTTTAAGCAAATAAACTTCTCTAAATCCCAACCTCCTGGGATGCCTGGGTGGCTCAGTCAGTTAAGCGTCTGCCTTCAGCTCAGGTCATGATCCCAGCATCCTGGGATTAAGTCCCACATTGGGCTCCTTGCTCATCAGGGAGCCTGCTTCTCCCTCTGCCTGCTGTTCCCCCTGCTTGTGCTCTCTCTCTCTCTCTCTGAGACAAATAAATAAATAAAATCTTTAAAAAAAATAAAATAAATCCCAACCTCCTAATCTGTAAAATAGGGAAGGTAATAATACTACTAGCTCATAGCGTTACTGAGAATTCAACAACAATAAAGTACTGACCACACTGCCTGTACATAGTAAATATGCAGTAAATTATGCATTCATTTATTCATTCATTAATAAGGAGGGAAAATGCCCTGAAACAAGGATATACAAGATTTGGAATTTACTTAGTAAATATTATTTATAATATACTTGCAGGAAGGAGATATTATAATATACTTGCAAAGTGGTGAGCACACAAATCTTAACCTACTTTTCCCACTCTGTAAATGAGATATCTTAGATGACCTCTCAGACTAAAGAAATAAACCTCTTAAGAATTACTTGCTCTCTTGACCTGAGAATGTGATATTTAAAAATTCAGACATTTACGGCATTTATTTCATTTCCAGTAAAAGTGGAACATTGATATGGGGAAGGGGGGGAGGGAAGAATGAGGCACGAGAATCTGAAAGACTGGCTTATCTTTTGAACCCAATATAATGAGCAGTGGAGCATCAGAAAAAGAACAATGACCAGAAGTCAATTAGCATACATTTTTAGTCCTGAGTTCTACCAACAGACCTTGGAGTAATGAACAATTCATTTGATCTCCAGGGCCCCAATTTTCTCATATATAAAATGAAAGGGTTGGACTAGATGACTTTGAAGGACGTGGTCGTCTCTAATATTTCATGACGTCTTTAACATCATAAGTATTTTTAGAGAAGCACTTCTCTAATCATGCCTTAGGTTCTGTTTCTGCTTTATTCCACTTAAGCCTTCTCCTGAATCCAGTATGGTCATCCAACGAGAAAGCCGACTTTCTTCAGTCTTTCCCAGAGACCTTTTCCTGAGACCTCTCAGGAGTTCCTGGCTCCATTCTGACTCCCTTACTCCTATTCTTCTCTTTGCCCTCTTCTTTTTCACCTAGCCTAGGGCTCCACTGCCTTTTTCTCTCTTCCCTTTCACCACACCATTAAGTGGGATGGATAAAGGCAAGCCAGGCCAGCAATTCCACAAAGTTCCAGCCTGCTCTGGTCTCCCAAAGCAGGTAACTTGAGAGCCCCCTCTACATACTCTCCTTCCAGCCAGCCAGGTACACGCAGACTTGGATAAAAGCCAATTCCCAAAGGGTTCGAAAAATCATTTCTTGGCTAGGTAGACCCTGACCATCTCCTTGTACCCATAGCCTTCAGTGGACTGCTTTGCTCTATCCAACATGGATAACTTCACTTATTAGAGATAATGCAATATCATTTCTCCCCTTATCTATGTTGGGCTTCTCAATCTCTCTCTTGCTCAGAATGAAAACCAGCTGCAGCCACTCACCCATTGGCATTCACAGATCAGCCCACCACACACCATAACCTGCAGAGGCAACCGCCAGCCATGAGAGCATTTGTATGATTCCAGATCTAAGACAGTGTTGAAGTCACTACACAAACCAAACATTGTAAAGAGCAAGGGAGTCTATGTAAATACAGTGAGGAAAAGAAGCCAAGGAGTGCAGCCAGAAAAGGGGAGGGCCTGGACCAGGGGAGGTGTAGAAAATCATAGATAAGGTATACAGGTTTTATAGACAGCACACACAGCAGAAATGTCAAAGTGTAGAGACTTGGAGCTTGGCGTATTTTGAGCTGCTAAAGCCTAAAGGGCAATTAGGCTACAATTTATATACTGTAATGCTTCCAATGCTCCTAAGCTGTAATAGAAACACAGCTCATTAAATATAGCCAATCTATCATCCCCTCAAGCACCTTGTAACTGTGCTGCGAGAAAACCAATCACCTTTACATTTTAATAAAAATATTATCTTGCCTGAGTACAGAGAAAGGGTGTAATTTATGGGATGAAAACCAAAAATTTTAAAGGGCAGGGTGAGAAATGGATGCAGAACTTTTAACCAACAGACCAAGGGAGTTCATGGTCTTTCTTTTTAAAAACATGTCAGCAGGTCTTTAGAAGCTGAATTTGGACCTTAAAATAGGGGGATTATGTTGTCAGTTATTTTTAGATCAACAGTATAAGGTAAAATGGGTGAAAATTGTACTTCTTTTAAGGCTACTTAGCTAAGTCTGTTAAACTCAGTCCATAGGCCTCTCTGTACAAATGTTTTAAACTTTTATTCAGCTAATACTTCTTCATTCATCACTGAGAAAAAATAAGAAGTAAACATTGTTTATACACATAATTTTAAAATGTATACACTAAATCTCACTATCCATCTTCAGCAGTAAGGCTGAAATAATCTTATTCAAAGAGAATAAGTAGATTATTATTAACAATTGTATTAATTTCTTAGGGCTGCTGAAACAAGTTACCACAAACTGGGTGCCTTAAAACAAGAAATGTATTCTTTCACAGTTTTGGGGACTGTAAATCTGAAATCAAGTATTGGTCAGGCCATACTCCCTCTGGAGGCTCCAGGGGAGAATCTGCTCTCTGCTTCTGCCAGTTTCTGGTGGCTGTTGGCATTCCTTGACTCGTGGCCACATCACTTCCATCTCTGCCTCTGTGGTCACATTGCCTCATTCTCTTCTGTCTGCCAATCTCCCTCTGCCTCTTTTAAGAATGTCTTTATGAGGACATTTGTTATTGAATTAGGATCCACCCAAATAATCCAAGATAAACTTCCTTCTCAAAATCCTTAACTTAATCACATCTTTTGCCAGACAAGGTAATATTTACTCTTTTATCATATATGGTAATATTCACAAGTTCCAGGGCACCCGGGTAGCTCAGACGGTTAAGTGTGGGCCTGGGGCTCGGATCATGGTCTCCGGATCCTGGGATCAAGCCCCACCTCGGGCTCTCCCTGCTCAGGGGCGAGTCTGCTTCTCCCTCTCCCTCTGTGATCTCTCTCACTCTTGCTTCTCTCAAAAACTAAAAAAATTAAAATCTTTTAAAAAAAATTCACAAGTTCCAGCAGCTGGGACATGGACATATCTGGGGAGGCCACATTCAGCCCCATATGATAATCATGATTGTCACTGTAACAACTGAAAGCCTTATAACAACGTATCGTTTATACAGTGCACTCAGCTACTCACATTAATACTCATAATAACTCGGAGGGTAGAGATCTAAAGAATTAGGTAACCATCCATCCATCCATCCATCCATTCATTCGCTGAGCAATCATTATTGAGTAGCTACTCTTGGCACAGGCAAGAGCAAAAGAAAGAAAAGCACAGTCCCTGTCCTTGGAAAGCATTCTAAAAGCTGTCATGTAGTGCCTTTAAAATAACTTTGAGACAAAAGCACTACATGACGTAGGACCAGTAAAAGCCAGCTGAAAGAGCAACAGTCCCATCAAGAAAACTTGCCTGGATCTCCTCTGGGATTCCCACTTTGGCTTTACCCCCTGAACTTCAGATTGCTCTCTCTACAGTGCTCAGTGTGTCCTCACAACCTGCCCACCGCTGAACGTCCTGCCCAGCTCACTGCCTAATAAAGGCTAACACTCAATCAGATGCTTTCATTACCTCCCTGAATACTCTGCCAAATCCAGAACTAGAAAGCAATAGAAAATGGTTCTTGACCACACTAGTGCACTCTGGCTTGCTTGTCACTCTGAACATGGCAGACTGTCACAGTTTCAGACTCTACTCAGTGTTTGTTGGGAGTATCAAGTTTGTGAATACTCTTTAAAAACTACTATTTAAGTACAGATTAAGGCCCTAAGAAGGTATTTTGAAAACAAAATAGAACGCTGGGCATTCCTTTATCTTTAAAACTTCTATAATCAGACCTTAACCTTGCAGTATTCAAAACAGTTGACACCTTCTACCTGGAAGCTGAGTGCCACCAACTTCCCAAATGTTCTTCAAAAATAAATCATGAAGTGTCAGAACTGAAAGGGACCTTAGACATCATCTAGTCCAACTTCCTCTTTTTACAGTTGAGTAAATGGTCCTGAAGAAGTTAATGGCTTCCCAAGGGCACCCAGTGAAATTAGATGCAAAGACTATCACAAGTTCTAGGGCCCCATGAAAAAAAATATAGTATAACTAACAGCCCCTCCTTGGAGAATCAGAAAAACCAGCAAGGTTATGGCCAGTATCTATTAAGATCTGGGAGAATATCTGTCATCCACAGAGGTAGACACAAAAATATGAGTAACTTTTACACTAATATACTTCAGAGAAATGACTATTATACTTGATAATGAAAATATTGTTAAAATCACTTTGGTAACCCAGAAACCAAAATGATAACAATGTAGAATGAGGTACCCTAAAAATGTAAGGCTATTTTAATTGCTTAGGAATAAGCTATTAAGCTGTTTTCCACTTTAGAAGCCTTATTTTATATGTAAGAAAGTAATAACTTTAATACATAAAGTTATCTTTTCTATTAAAGTAGGTCCAAGAATCTCTGCTTAGCAGACTATTCCAGTATTTGCTTTGCTTTTCTAGTTCACATAGAAGAACTAAAGTTATATTTTTTTCTTCAAGTATTCTGAAATTTAGAATTTATTGTATCTCTTCCTTACAATATCCTAATGAGGGATATTTCATCTTATGCTGAGAATTAGTAACACTTCGTATGTGTGAGAAATGTACCCTGCAGTTTTACAAAGCACCATCAAATTCATCATTTCACCCAATCATCGTAGCAGTACTATGAGGTATAAAAGGGGAGGGTTTTGTCCACATTCACAAACTGGGGCCCAAAGAGGCCAAGTGACTTGCCAAAGGTTATGACAGAGCTGGGGAGGGCAGCTGGAATTCAGGTCTTCCACTACGCACTAAATGATATAGCCTCTCAGGTAAAAATCTGCAAGGCACAAGAGATTATAAGAAGAGGCCTATGTTGAAAATATTTTACTCGAAACCAATACTGTGGAAAATATATCATCTTGGACTCTCAGGGAGAGTCTTACCCATTTTTAATACCTGTTTGATAAACTTAAAGTCCTTTATCCTTTCATTCCAAAGCAAACAGACGAAGTCTGGCGTGAAATGAGATGGATCATGGACGCTCTGCAGAATGCAAGGTACAAACAACCAGTCTGTGGCTTACCCATCACGAAGCTGATAGACCCTTCAGCCGAGCGAAACCTCCAGAAGATCAGCTCTACATCATCACACATAGATTGTCTTCCCTCCCCATCCCCATCCCCAGAGATGCACAGAAGAAAGGCAGTAAGCGGTAAGCAGTAAGATCTCAAGATCTAGATTTCAGTCACCAGATTCTTGGTCCTGTCGCCACTGATGAGGCTCTTTTATGCTGAGGCACTGGTCCCAGGAAGCAGGAGGAAATGCTGCATAATGGTAAGAGTCTAAAAGCATAGAGGGAATAAAATCAGAACAACAGAGGGACAGGAAACTAGGGCAGTAACCTGAGATCAACTCCATCTAGGATCAGAGAAGCTTTAGTCCAGTTCTAGCCTGAGTTTCCAAGATACAAAAGGACAAAGAGCAATGATGGGGCTTCAGAAATGCAGAATGGGGACTGATGCGGTGCCAAGTGAGGGCCAAGTCAGCCAAGGGAATCTGACCAAAACCAAGTAAGGAAGGAGAACAGGCCCAGCCTCTAGTAAAGAGAGACTGACAGGAAAGAGGCAGAAAGTAGATCCTAGCCTGGGTAAGAAGTCAGGGCAAACTTCTCACCCAACATAGCATCATTGTCCTGGGGTGAAAAATGGGAAAGCAAGAAACCTTGGATAAACTAGCATCCTGACCCTGAGGCTAAATAAGTAGGTTGGCCTCATCGTGGACACAACAAGCAGGAGACAACTTACAGACAAGCTATGGAGATGCCCAGCACATCACCTCTACTTTTGGGAATTGTATTTGAGTTTACATGGAAATGCTAAGAACAAAAACATGGCTCCGTTAACACGGAGTTCCACAAAGGACCTCTTGGCTTATAAATAGAAAGCATACTACTCAAAGGCAATATAATGCTTTTGCCAAGGACATGTTGAGACTAGTGCCATTTTCTAGTCAATTAAATTAATGGCATTCAAAGCATCTTTCTTGATTATAAAACTTGTATGAACTCCAATTCTGTAAGTTTTAAACAATAATAATTAATATTTTTAATAAACAGCTCTGAAATATGGGCTTGTCCCATAGGGGGCAGCATGGTGTAGCAGAAAGAGCTTGGGCTAAGAAATCCGAGACCTGGATTCAAATCACAGTTTTTTTAATTCAATTAGCCAACATATAGTACATCAGTAGTTTCAGATGTAGTGTTTAATAATTCATCAATTGCATATAACACCCAGTGTTCATCATATCACATGCCCTCCTTAATGCCCATCACCCAGTTAGCCCATCCCCACACCCACCTCCCCTCCAACAACCCTGTTTGTTTCCTATGGTTAAAAACAAAACAAAACAAAACAAAAAACATATTACAGCTTTCTTTTACTAGTCATATGAGCTTGAACAGCTTATTACATTTGAGTCTCAACTTCCATGTACAGAAAATGAAATTAATAATATCTATACCTTTAAAAGTTACTTGTGGTTAAGACAGTATGTGTCAGAGACGCATGGCATATAATGGACAATAAATTGCAGGTATCATATTTTTAATGTTATTAGTCTTACTATAGAAAACTTTAGTGGGAGGGGTGCCTGGGTGGCTCAGTCGGTTAAATGTCTGTCTGCCTTTGGCTCAGGTCATGATCTTGGGGTCCTGGGATGCCCCCCCACCCCACAAAGACTCCCTGCTCAAGGAGCCTGCTAGCCTGCTTCTCCCTCTCCCTCTGCCCCTCACCTGCCCCTCAACCCCATCCCCGCTCATGCTCTCTCTCTCTAAAAAATAAATAAAATCTTTGAGAAAAAAAAAGAAACAAAGAAAACTGTAGTGGGGATTTGAACCTTTTCTATAAGTAAGTTTATATATGCTCCTATATTTTAAAAACCTCAATGTCTAAAACCAAAACTTGTCAAAGAAAGAACTTGAGAGACAGCTAATTTACATTACTGAAGTATTCTATGATTTACCCAATATTTTTTTTAAAGAATTCTTTGAGTAGAATTTCTCAAGTCTATTTTTGTAGATTCCCACTGAGCTGGACATATGAATAAAATACCATCCCTGTCATAAGCTAGTCTAGTGGGGGAGACAGTTACATTAACAAAATTTAATGGTAATTGCATATATGCTATGATGAGGATGTGTATAGGGTGCTAATGGAGTCTTCTGGATGTTTAACCGTAAACTCGTAAGATCGAAGAGAGCTTCCTGGAGGGGGTGACAAAGTACTAAAGGATAAGCAGGAGTTGAGTCAAAAGGGGGAAAGAAGAGAGCATTACAGGCAAAGGAAGCAGAGCGTGCAGCTGTATTGTAGTTCAGGGAACTGTAAGCAGTCTGGCTGAACTCAGGGTCCAAAGACATTGTTCAGCCTTTTTCTCTTTTCAGTTAAAAAAAAAAAAAAATTTATTGGTTATCCACTGTGTTCCAGGTACTCCTTGAGGTAACAGGGATATAGTGATAAAACAAAGTTTCCACTTCCATAGAGTTTATGTTCTAGAAAAAGTAACAATGAAAACATAAACGAGATAATTTCATATAGTGAAAATTCCGATGTATAATACAAAACAGGAATCAAGATGAGCGGGGAGTGCTGAATTCACTAGGCTGATCGGCAGAACCAACCATAGTAAAAGAGCCAGTATGCAAAGATCTGGAGTTGGGAATATTCCAGGCAATAAAAGAGCAATAGGCCCTGAAGTGGGTGAGGGATAAAAAGAAAGCCAAAGTCACTGGAGCAGCGCAAATAAAGGGGCTAGTGGTGAGAGAGAGAGGATACAGAGAAAGGCAGGGCCCAGATCAGGCATGGCCAAGGTAACGTAGTTTGGTTTTATTCTATTTGTGATGGAAAGCTATTGGAAACTTTTAAACAAGGATTGATATGATCTGAATTACTCTTTAAAATCAAATCTGGCTGTTGTATGGAAGAGACCACAGTGGGACAATATGGGAAGCAGGGAGATCAATTACAAAGCTAGTAACAGGATACCAAGTTTTCTGGCTTGAGTGTCTCTGAATATCATGAAGCCATTTACCAAAAAAAGGTCAGACCAGAGGAGAAACAAGCTTGGGTGGTTGGGCATGTTGAATTCAAGTTAGTTTAGGACATTCCACACAAAAAGAAACATTCAGTAGAGAAAAAGGATTATGGGGTCTGGAGCTCAGGACACCGAAGTGGACTAATAATATGGATTTAAGAATTATTGACATATGAATGGTACAGCTACAAAAATGCTTGGGATTCCCAAGAGATAGAAGTTAGAGTAAGGAGAGGAAAGTCTGGAAGGATCCCTGTGGAATGGACAGCAAGACTTCTTAGACCAAGAAACAACCGGAGGAAGAAGATAAAAAACAAGAGAGTAGTGTCACAGAAATTAAAGCATGTCACAATGGTGAGAGGTTAAATAAAACTGAAAAGCTTCTATTGGGTTTGTTTTCTTGTCAACAGGGAAGTCATCCGTAACCTGGATGATAGCAGTTTGTGAAGGGAAAGAGATAGAAACTGAACAGAGGTAGATCAAGGAATAAATGGGAAGTAAAGGAATGGAACCAGAAAGGATACACTCTTCAAAATCTTCGCTGTGAAAGAGAAGAGTGAGGAAGGGCAGTAGCTAGAGAGGTTCAGGGTTGAAAGGGCATTTTTTAAAAGGCAGAATAGACTTATTCCCTGTGTTGTTCCACAATTTACGTAAGTCTGCAGACAACTCTTCAATTCTCCTTCCACCTTCACAGCCTTTGCCTGCCTTCTCTGCTCACAGAACCTTCCCAGCGTCTAACGTTCTCTTGACCACAGGGTCCTAAGGAGGTCCCCTTGGCTGTATGAGGGTGGCCTCTCCTGTGCCACAGAAGTGCCAAACTCTCATATTGGCCAGATGACGGGTTACACACACTCTCTACTGGGAGGATCTGGCCAATTACATTTGGATTTTATTATTAACCTAAAATGTGAGTGATCATCATTCTGTTCCTTAAAATATAACTCTCTCTTGGGTCCATTTATTTCTCTGAAGCCAAGATTCCATGGGCTGTAAAACACAAAGACGTGGAGGGAAGCAAATGAAAAATGGAACCCAGTGACAGGGAAACTGGGGAGAAAACATTTAGTGGTCCGATCCCCTCACAAAAGCAAAAGCATTTCAGAGCCATGAAATCTGCTCCTGCACACTCTGTCCTCTGCACTAGAGGGGCTACTTTTATTTGGAGACCATTTATGAAGAGGAAAAAAAATCCAGTTTAGAGGATCATCCCTAGTGAGTTGCTCACAGAGCAGAGTTTGCAATACAATTCCATTCTGTGTGGGTAGGGCTCACCTAACTTCTGAGGAGCCTGTCACAAAACTGCCAGCCCAAGATTCTGTTTTGAGGCTGTTGAGTACCTTGGATTTGTCTGTGTGTATCTGCGTGTGTTGCGGGGCAGGGAGGAGGAGTGGAACTCTTTAACTTAACTTCCCATTTCCGTGTGGTTTTCAAACACAAAGTAGAACTCCTCTGAGTCAATTAAAATTAAGCATCTCCCAAGGACCCAAGGGGGAAAGTTGGCTCCTAGAAAAGGCAACTCAAGGCAGGGGGTGGAACGATTTGGTCCATCACATGGGTATTTTCTCTCCCACTCCTTTTCTGTGGGTATAGTGGTCACAGGCAGCAGCAATTTTTTTTTCCAATACTGCTGTTTCTCCTAGTGACGCATGGGTGAGGCAACAGAGGGGAGGGGGGCGTTGTTTCCTTCAGATGCATCTGAAGATTATCCTGATCTTCCAAATGTAAATCTTCCTGGTAACCTTTTCCCAGATGAAGTTAAGAACGCTGCAGTATAAACTAAACAGTTCAAAAAATCAACAGGAATATGAAGGTGTTATTTCTCTTGGGAAATCAGGTGAACAAACCCCTGAGGTTCCACCCAAGGCCTGATGAGAGATTTATTTTAATTCTTCATTTATAAATTATTTAAATTCTACTCAAACACACTGGAAATAGATTCAGTGAAGCACACAAAAAATACAGATTTGGACAGTGGTACATTAAAAAGGTGAAGACAGATTTTTTAGGGCAGATGGTGCTTATTATTTCTGTCTTTCTGTCCTGCCATGCCCCCTGCCTTTAAGAGAAAAGCAATAGCTTTAAATCAATTATTCTTTCCTGAAATGTCATCTCCACATTAACGCCCTCAAAATCCACATCAACTCTACCCTGCTGTTGTTGGCCTGATCCACAGAGACCAGGAGTTGCAACACCCATTACAATGGCAAGAAAGCCAAGCTTCCTAAGCCAGCACTAATACTATGGGCAGAACTTTCATCAAATAGCTCCTGGGTCAGTCAGAGGGGAAACGCAAGGTTCTACCAATGCTAGCCTGCCCAGGGGGCCTTCTAAGGGAAATTGAGGAGCATAACCAGGTTTAGTAAAATAACAACTGGGCAAGGTGCCTACAATGCTTAATGGAGCATATGGCCTGAATCTGGGGATGGAAGCTGCACTTTGCATTCTCTTCCAGGAAGGGAGGGAGTGGCAGTGGCCTAAGTCCCTGGAAACTCTCCTCAGTGCCCTGGCTGGCATCCTGGAGATTTTCCCAGCTTGTTCTGGGAGGGGTATCCCACTCTAAGCAATAGGTTCCACTAAGTCTTATAATAAATAATACAACCACCATGGAAGTCAAATATTTAGATTCCTACTAGAACAGTGTTTCCCAACTGTAGGTCCATGAACCTACAAGATAATACTTACCACTCCATACCCAAGCCCGTTTTCCTCTCCTTGGGTTATGACAATTACTACTAGCTCTTCTTTTAATTTATCTCCTATCTCCCTTGTGCTCAGGAGCTATGGTAAAGAAGGTATATCATTTACTAATTCACTGCTAAATCTAGGTTGGGAATTACAGACTGAACTAGATCACCACCAGCACAAGACGCCATACAGAGATTACAGTTCTCCTTTATTATCAACAGCATTCTCACAGCAAAATCTTGAAGTTATCTGATTACTGGTTTGTATTTTAATGAGTCACCTCTCAATACGTTTTCTAGTTACTCTCTAAATATTTAAGGGTAGAATGGCACTTAAAGTATTTTTAGCAGCCTAACTGAATCATTATCACAGCACCCACGGGGACAGGCAATTACCTACGTGCCGTAGAGGAAGGAAGGTTCAGAGTGATTTGCTCAAGATCACATACACGGTAAGAAGCAAGACAGGACTTCAGCCCAGGTCTGTCTGATTTTAAGACAGTTGTTCTATCTTACAGCTACAGTCAGGCTGATTCTTAAGTCAAGCATCACCAAATATAAAGTAAAATGATTTAGGTGATTGTTTTCAGGAATTTCTATGGCAGATTAAGTAAATTAGCTCCTTCCAGGCTGCTTTCAGTATTGTTTTTAAGAGGCAGTCAAATTTCACTCTTTATGCTCCCAGATTTCAGTATTTGTTTTAGTTTCAATCAATTCAACATACTTTACTGAGAGCTTTGTATGCACCAGAGAAAAAGCACAAGAGGCTAATAACGCAATGATGATTAAGTCGCAGTCTGCATAAGACGTCCTTATGGTCTACTATCCATGTTCGGATTAGATGATCCAGGAAACACAGAAGATTCTGCATGTCCCTCTGCTTGACTCCCTCCTTGATCCATTCCTTCACTGACTGACTTCTTCAACATTTACTGAGCAGAGATGAAGAAGATATAGTGTATGCCCCTATAGTTCATGGTTCAATAATGGAGAAAAACATGCAAATGGATAGTTTATAATAAACCTTGATAAATGCAATAACAGAGATATAAATAAAATGCTGTAAGAGAAAAGAGAACTAAGCAACTAACTGTACCTGGGGAAATCAGCACAGCTACTTCCTGAGAGTCTTAAAATATGACTCCTTGTTGAAAATAAGAAGGTCAGACCTTTGAGGCACACCTTCATATATTCCTTAGTCCCCTGCAAACAATAAACTCTCACTATTTGTATGCTGAGAGGTCAAAGTGCAAACTGCTCTTGCAGAGTGCTTGACCTGAGTGTGGGCTGGAAAGAGGAAGAGAGTGTACAAACTCCTCAGCAGTTGCTTGTAGTTACATTTTTACCATCAGACTTCTAGTGGATTGAATGGCAACCCTAAAATGATATGTCCATGTCCTAACCCCCGTAACCTGTGAATGTGACCTTATTTGCAGACGTAATTAAGGATCTCGAGTTGAGATCAGCCTGGATTATCAGGGTGATCCCTAAATCCAATGACAAGTGTCCTTATCAGAGACAGAAGAGAGTCCATGTAAATACAGAAGCAGATACTGAGATGATGCCACCACGAACAAGGCCGACAGCCACCAGAAGCTGGAAGTGCAAGAGAGTACTCTTCCCTAAAGCCTCCAGAGGGAGTGCGGCCGCACTGACACCTTGATTTCAGACTTCTGGCTTGCAGAGCTGTGAAAGAATACATTTCTGCAGTTTTAAGCCACACAGTGTGTGGTGATTTGCTACAGAAGCCACAGGAAACCAATGTAAAACCTAACATGTTCTCTAGCAGCAGCAACATCAGGAAGCACTTACTAGGACTTTAATTAATATTAATTGGGTTATTATTTAATTAGGTTATTATTTAATTGGGTTTATATTTAATTAATATTAATATCAATGGGTCCCACACAAAGTAGATTAAATGAACCAGGTGGCAGCCCTCAAGAAGCTTCCATGGAAAGCCATGAAAATGCTAAAGTGAATAGCAGTATGGCAGGTCTTTGGAGTGAGACAAATCTGCATGTGAGCTCCTATCCTGCTACTTATCAGCTATATATGAATTAGAAAATTTAATAACCCTAATATTTAATATTCTTATCTGCACAATGGGATTGTTATAAGCATGAAATAGGTTAAAGGACCTAGACTTTTAGACTAGACTACTTAGCATAATGGCTGGCCCACAGTAAGCACTGAGAAAATGTCAGGTATTGCTGTTACTAGTGTGGACACAAATGAATACATGTGGACAGCTGAAGAGACAACACTGATCAGACAGAGAAGCTCCACTGAAGTCAATTCTTTGGATCTTACTTGCAGCCCAATTTCAAATCTTCACTTAACCTCTCTTCCTCATCACACTGACAGTACATGTTGCTCCCATTATCAAAAACAACCCATAGTTCTGAGACCCTGTTACTTGTAACGCCCAATTTTTCTCACAAAAGATGAGGAAAAGTGCCATCTAAAACTTGTTTTAAGATTATTAAAGTTGTTCAGCCCAAGCCTTTATCCAATTATCTCCTTCTAACATGAAAATCTCTTTATATCTATCTTCTTCCCTACCTCATGCCCTTCTGATCTTCTTCACTAAAAACCAATGCCAGTACTGGTGCTCACAAGTGATCACCCTTCTTGTTGTGTCCATCAGGCTACCACTCTTATATCTTCAATAGTTCCCTCTCCAGTAGTTCCTTCTTCTCTACCCACAAACATCTTCCCTCAGCCTTGCAACCCACCAGACTCTCATTCCATCTCCTCCAAAATATCCTGGCCAACCCCTCAAGCTCAATCTGTCCCAAAGTAAATTTACCACCTCTTCCACTGCCCAACCCAGCCCGAATCCACTGCCTAACCCTGCTGCGTTTAACTCCTCCAGTTTAATGAAGATACCACCATTCAGACACTAAGCCTTGAAACCTGCTAGTCACTTCAGGGCCTTTACACTCACTTCTCCAAGTTGTCTGGGACACTCTTCCCTCAAACTGTCACACAGCTGGTTCCTTCTGATCCTCAAGGTCTTACCTAGACTCCCTTCTCTACAGGGATTCCTCCCCTGGCTGCATTAGCAAAAGAACCTTCCTCCCAAGTCACTCTCTACCTGATACCCAGTTTCATTTTCTTCACAGAACTTTGCACTATCTGAAATTAATCTTTTGTACTTTTCACTTATTTATTTTAATCCACTCTCTATGAGCTGCTTAAAAGCAGATACCCTATCTGCCTAGCACAAAACAGGTGCTTAGTAAACATCTTTGAATAAGTAACTTTCCTGGATTTCTATTTTCCTCCACATAACCACTGCTCCTGCACAGCCCGACAACCTGAAAAAGATAAATATTTAAAAGAAACATAGCTTGGACCTCAGCCTCCTGGTTGGCCTTCCTGCTGTCTGTTTCCTCTTCATCCAGTTCATCTTACATCCTAACTGCTACAGAAATATCCTAAATCCTAAATTAGGTACAAACTCCTTATCTAGGATTCACTACTCTCTTCTGGCTCCCCCCACACACACCTTTTAAAATATTCAATTCCCTCTTTTTAACCATTTATTTTGAAATAATTAAAGAAACATCAGGTTGCAAAGAAATATACAGGAATTTCCACGTACCCTTCCCCCAACCTCCCCAACGTCAACAACTTACACAGCTCTTATACAATATCACAATGGAGAAGCTGGTACAATCCAGAGCTTATCCAGATTTCACTAGGTATGTATACACTGTGCACACGTGAGTGCATGCATGTGCCTGCACATGCACACAAGCATTCAGGCTCACTTGTATGACTCTATGCACTTGTATCATATGTGTAGCCCTGGGTAATCACCACTATAACCAAAATACTCAACTGTGCCATCACCACAAAACTCCCTCTGTTCCCCCTTTATTGCCTTACCCCCCCATCTCTGCCCCTGCTACTACTATCTATTCTTCATCTCTATAATTATTTCATGAATGTTACATAAATGGAATTCTTTATTTTTATTGATAAGTAGTATTCCATAGTGTGGATGTACCACAGTTTGTTTAACAATTCATCCACTAAAGGATATCTGGGTAGCTTCTGGTTTGGGGCTAATACGAATAAAATTACTATGAAGATTCATGCACAAGTCCTGCATGAAAATAGCCTTAATTTTCCTAGGATAAATTCTTTAAATTTAGAGTGCAATCACTGGCATCTTACTTTTGTAGCCTCATTTTCCCAAAATTCCTTTCCTGTTCCCACATTACAGTCAAATAGGACTACTTGTACTGTTTCTTCTTCCTTTCTGGTTTCTAATCCTCTCATCATTTGCATATTATTATTAATAGCTGCCTAAATCACTTTTTGAAAGTGGATGAAGAAATAAATTAATTTAGGGGCACCTGGGTAGTGCAGTCGTTAAGCGTCTGCCTTCGGCTCAGGGCGTGATCCCGGTGTTCCGGGATCGAGTCCTACATCGGGCTCCTCCTCTGGGAGCCTGCTTCTTCCTCTCCCACTCCCCGTGCTTGTGTTCCCTCTCTCGCTGGCTATCTCTGTCAAATAAATAAATAAAATCTTAAAAAAAAAAGAAATAAATTAATTTAGACAGAGAATAGAGATGAATGAGGGAATAAATAAATAAGAGATGACAGAGTGTCTTATCAATCTGCCCCAATGAAATGTGATCTCTTTCCTAAAACCTGCATCATATTTGGTAAACTCCTCTTACAAAATGTATGTTCTTCTAGTCTCATAGATGCATACATGCCCTATACTTCCATTAGAACAGTAAACTCCCTGGAGACAGATCATTTCTTATTAATTTTATATTTACTTGGGCATCAAGTACAGTGCTTCTGTTAGAGCAGGAGCTCAAGCAAAACAGAATCTTCATTGTTGAATGAATGGATGAATTAAATATATTTGCCCTAAGAGGGCTCTGATCCAGCCAGGAATCCAGGATGTTATATTTGCATTAAAAAAGACAACTAATAATATAAGTCTATCCAGGCTAAGTGCCAAAGGATAATAGAAGCAAGAAGTGTTAGAGAAATGCAGACAAGTAAGCAATTTTTTCTGGGATAGTTGGGGAATGTTTTTTAAAGAAGGCTATGTTTGGGGGAAACCCTGAACAGATGAGTAGACCTCAGAAAAGTAGAAAAGGGAGTCCTTTTTGGTAAACATTATTTAAAGAACAAAATATGGGTTGATCTCATCCTTTGTAGCTGCTGGACAATATTCCATAATACAGATGTGCCCAAATTTTTAAACCATCCTCCTAATAATAGACATTCAGGTATGCATCAGTTAGGATTAAGTTTGGATTCATGTCACAAAAAACCCATATAAGAGTGTCATGAACACAAGATACTTCATTTCTCTTGTGTGAAAGAAGCCCAGAGGCAGACAATTCATTGTTGGTATGTAGACTCCATGATCCTTAGACTCCATGCTCCATTTTTCAGCTCCAACACCCTATAATATGGCTTTTTTCCCAAGGTTGCCTCATGAGTCTAGCCAACACATCTTGTTAAAGGCAACTGAAAGGGAAGAGAAAAAAACGAAGTGGCCTACCTCCAAGATAAGCCAGCTCCCTTTATGCAGCCTTCCAGAAGTTTCATATAGTACTTTCAGTTCTAACTCATTGGCCAGAACTTAGTTATAGGGCCATACCTAGCTGCAAGGGAAGCTGAAAAAAATGTGGTGTACATGAGTGCATTGCTGTTTCAAGAAAATTTAAGATTTGTAACCAAAAAAGGAAAATAAATATTGGGTAGCAGCCGGCAGTGAGAGAACAAAACTGAAATCTTGCCTGCCAGTGAGTAAGCGCACACATCATCTTCCATAGTCAGGAAAAAGAGAAAGAAAAGAAGCACTTCACGCCCTGACACTGAAATAAACAAACAAGCAAAAAAAGGGGGGGGGGATTACATCTGGTTCTACTTCCTAAAATAGAAGAAACCTTAATCCTGCTTGTGTAAATTACTAACTCCTTAACAAAACAAAAATTTTCCCTGAAGTCTGCAATATTCTTATGATAATCATGTCTGATTTTCCACCATGAACAATGTAACTATAACCTTGTAATCCTGTGGGTTTTTACTTTAAATACCTGTTGTATTTTTCAATCAGCAAGCCAGTCCTGAATTTGGACTCCCTTGCAGAACTTCGCAAATAAGCTATTATTCTTAAATGATTTTTCTTTTCTTAATAATTCTTTGGTGCCTCTAAGTCTTCCTTTCACACAGTCTCAGCCACGAGATTCTTTCTCATTTTGCTATTATAAATCACACTACAGTAAACAACTTGTAAATGCCTCTGTGTACACAGAGTGACAGTTTCTCAAACACAGATATCTAAAAAAGGACTTGCTGGGACAAATGACATGCACATTTTTAATAGAGTCTACCAAAACATTATCTGAAGAGCTGTGCTAGTTTATATTCCCAGCATCATTCTGTGAACGTCCCTAATTCCCCACACATCGCCAACACATGAGATTATCACTCTTTTTATTTTTAGCAAATCTGATGGGCAAAAACATGTCTTGTTGTTTCAACTAGCATTTCCCTAATTACCACCTAATTAGTAATTATAGTCTAAACTGAACATCTTTATTATGTTTATTGGCCATTTGTATTAATTATTCTTTGGAGAACTGATTATCCGCTGCCCATTTGGACTGTCTTCTTATGGATTTATAGAAGTTATTTATATATTCTGGTTATTAATCTTTTGTTATACATAGTATTACTGTTTTCTTCCAATCTATCACTTACCTTTTTACTTTGTTTATAGAATCATTTGGTTTACAAAGTATTAAACTGTGATGCAGTCAAATGTGTCACTTCTCTGACTTCTAGGATTTTGTCTTGCTTACAAAGACCATGCCACCCTAAAATTACAAACATATTGTCTTCTGTTACTCGTAGGGTTTGCCTGTCACATTTAAGCTCCACGATATTTATGTTTATATATGCCATGAGGTAGAATTTTCTCTAATTATTTTGCTAAAGGGATAGCCAATTGTCCCAACTATATCCTGAATAATCTATTCATTCCCCTACTTTGAAATGTTATCTTTACCATATGTTATCACACAGAATTACCACTATTTGTGGACTTTACTATTCTGTTCTACAGATCTATCTGTCCAGTTGTACACCAATACTACAAAGTTTTAGTTATCAAAACTCCGTAGTATTTTTTGGAGGCACCTGTGTGGCTTAGTCGCTTAAGCATCTGCCTTTGGCTCAGGTCATAATCCCAGGGTCCTGGGATCCAGCCCGACGTCGGGCTCCCTGCACAGTGGATCCTGCTTCTCCCTCTCCTTCTGCCACTCCCCCTGCTTGTTCTCTCTCTCTCTCTTTCTCTCCCCGCCCCCCCTCAAATAAATAAATAAAATCTTTTTTAAAAAAAAATTTTTTTTGATATCTGGTAAATCAGGCTCCTCCTTATTGTATCTTTAAAAAAAAATGTTGGCTGTTCTCATAAATTTTCTCTTCCAGAAAACTTTAAACATCAGTTTACTAAATTCCATTTAAAAATCCTACAGAGATTTTTTTTTTATTGGGATTGCCTGATTTGTAGATTAGCAATTTTTCATTTTCTTTTTTTATTTATTTCATTTATTTGAGAGAGAGAAAGAGACAGCACGAGCGGGAGGGGTAGAGGGAGAGGGAGAGACACTCTGGGGAAGACTTATTGCTGAACACGGTTTCCAACACTAGGCTCCATCTCTCAACTCCGGTATCACCGCCTCAGCCGAAACCAAGAGTCAACCTCTTAACCAACTGCGCCACCCGGGCGCACCTAGTGATTTTTCTCTTTAAGAGCACTTGCATGTTTCCAAATAAATATTTTTAAGAGCACTTTCATGTTTTTAAATAAATATATGCTTTCAAAATTAGCATATATTTACCAAGTACCTACCTTGGGCTGAGTTCTGTGGGAAATTCAAAGGATTTTTAAGACAGTCCTTGCCCCACGGAAATGTACAACCTGACTGAGGGAGAAAAAGATATGAACAACTAGTGCATTAAATGACAAATATCTATAGAACTAAACTTGTGGCTCACTTATGGTCACTATAGTATGCACTTTGAGGCTTATTTTTGCCTCTCATCTTACTTCTGTTTTTGTTTTTTGTTTGTCCTTACTTTTGCTTTTTTTTTCTTTTTAAACACCTGACCATTGGGGTAAATGTTTATAAACATAATCAATTTCTATTTTACAGTCGTCCTAGGGAAGAAGTTCTATTATCATCCCCAATTTACATATAAGAAAAGTAAAGCTCAAAGAACCTAAGTAACTCTCCCAAGATCATAGAAAAAGTAGGTGGAGAATAGCTAGGATTTGAAACCCAGTTAACCTGACTTCAGTCCCCATAGTGACACCTCTTCTTCCCTCCCTGCTACTTTTTAAGTTCCTGCTACTTTATCGAATGCAAAAATCATCTCTGAAATAAGGATAAGAAATGAATAAATGAATAACATTCAGCTTTCTTTCCTGTTTCATCCTCTCTACACATGCCCAGCCAATAATAAAAGTGCACGTGGGGAATGACGACACATTCCCCTCTGCCACTGTCCAGGCTGGACCTGTCCAAGTTCCTCTCCTTCCTTTCCCTTAAGCTAAGCACAGGACCCACTACATAATTTACAGAGCCCTGTGCAAAACCAAAACGTGGGGCCTACCTTCAAGAGGTAGAGAGACCGTTAAATAGAGCACAGGGCCCTTCTAGGCACTGGGGTGGGGAGGGCTCAACCACATGACTCCTACCTCCATGAACCAGGCACCGGCTAAGAGTTTCTCTCTTTTCTAACCGGGGTCTCTGGCTTTGCAGACTCACAGCCCTGCTCTGATGAAGAAGGCTGCTCAGAAGTCTTCCTCCCCACCGACAGCGACTACGACTCCAGCGATGCTCTGAGCCCCCGGGACCTGGACCTGGTGTACCTGTCATCACACGACATCTCCCAGCAAGCGCTAAGCGGCCTAAGTGGCAGCGCCCCCGACGTCCTGCAGGTGCATGACATGAAGAGTCCTCTGGGGTCTAGTCAGGAACCCCAGGGTCAGGTCCCGGGTCCAGATCCTGACCTCTCGTGCGCCGAGGTCCTCCACAGCCTGACACTCACCGGCTTCGCGTCCAAAACCCACGCCAAGATGGCGCCGGGCTCGCGGCCGCCGCTGGGCTTCCTGGGAAAGCGGAAGCCGGCCAAGCACCAGCACTACGCCGGCTTCAGCCGCCACCACCGCTGGCTGCGCATGCACAGCGAGACGCAGTCGCTGTCGCTGTCCGAGGGCGTTTACACGCACCACCAGTCCCGGGCCTGCGGCCTGGCCCAGGAACCCGCGGAGGCGGAGCGGCTGGGACCAGCCCCCGATGGGCCCCGGAGCCTGGTTCTAGCCCATACCACGAGCCTCCCGGAGGAGGGGAAGAGCAGCCTCCAGGACCCAAGGCCTGCAGTACGCCGCATCTACGTGGAGCCCTACTCCACGGCCCTGGTGGACGCAAAGCCCTGGGCTGCCTTGAGCCCGCCCCCCGGAGGCCACTCTGGCCTGCCCAGCCCCACGGGTCCAGAGATGAGCCCCGAGGGCCCGACCACCTCCCCAGTGTCAGAAATACTCAGCAGCATGCTTTAGGGAGAGTCCCAGTTCCACCGCACGTCCTTGCATTTTCCATCACCCTCCCTCCAGCCCATCCTCACTGTGTCCCCATCCCTTTTTAAATGGTTTGAATATTAAAACTCCAAAAGTTACAGGTTCAAGGCCCTCTTTTTTAGGAAAGAGTTGGGTGGAGGTGAGAGTTGTCAGTGTTGTTCCCAGTTCAGGACATAGAAGAGCTTTTGTGTCAACATGGAGTCCTAGACAGTGGTTCAAACATGCCGACCTGTTGGGGGGCACCCGTGGCTGAGGCAGGGCTACCTAAAGAGCCACCCTCAGTTCTGCA
The DNA here is from genome assembly GCF_024610735.1 of Ursus americanus. Lineage (NCBI taxonomy): Eukaryota > Metazoa > Chordata > Mammalia > Carnivora > Ursidae > Ursus > Ursus americanus. The sequence continues at coordinate 29,755,718 of NC_142149.1, forward strand.
GCTAACTCTGTAATCTGACCTTTGGGTTTAGGGCTCTTTCATGAATTTGTGATTGATTGGGGGGGGGGGGGTAGTTCTAGAGATGAAAATAAGATTAGCATTGTTTTCCCTTACATTGCAAACCTTTAGAAGAGTTCAAGGAAAAGAAGCCCAGGTTGTATCTTCAGGGCACAAGGTCAAGTGGACTTGTTCTAGGTTCCCAGTCAGCTAAACCAAGTCATTGCAAAGTACAGGGTTATCAACTGGTCACCGTTTATCCATCAGCACCGATATATGATTAAGAGGCAGGCCTTTTCTTCATTTAGTGCTGTGCGGAAACCACCAGAAGCAGAAGTACAGGATGCTTTGCTTCTAGCTTTGTCTTGCAAACGTAAAATAGGGTACAAAGCAGGCCTTCCTACACACTCAGCTCCCATTCAAGCATGGAAATGGGCCTTAAATTATTCAGGGTGCAGGGACATAGCTGAATTAAGTGAAAACCTAGGTCAAAAATAAGACAGAGGGGGTAGAGAGAGATGAGCAAAAATGCATTTCCTCTACAATCCTAAGATAAGTATGTCCATGAGGCTTTGTCTCTGAAAATGAGAGTGGATCTGCTCAGATTCTTAAGTGTTGGAATGTCATTGAAGAAAGTGCCCTTCAGATATGGCCCAGCAGTTGATGAAGTTCTTACAGCCACAGTGGCTCATCTACTCACCCCTACATCACAGGTCACAGGACAGATTGTCCAGGGCTTGGGTTGCTGGCTTGAATTGAAAAGGGTTTCAACTCACCCCTTCAAGTCCTTTTTTTGCCCTGAGATCAGCTGGACTGTTGGCCTCAGGAAAAATCTTTCCCTAGAAGTCCCAGTCAGTGGTTCCAAGGCTATGCTTTGAGACACCTGAAATTCATGCTTTGGTCTCAATGCCTCCCACCCGCCTTTCTCACAAATGAGAAACCCAAATCAAAGAGAAATCACACTGCATATTCAAAAAAGGCCTGAGCCTTCTCTCATTTCCCGGAGCCAAGACTCATTCAGTTTACTGATATTCTAAATGGTCCTTTTCTGCTTCACAGGCATCCTGGTTAAATATTGCTCTTTATGGGCCCTACCCCTGTCCTCACAGTTCTACCATTCCTCCTCATGGGAGTTCATACAAAGTCCCCTGTTCACAATGTTATTCCGATCCATTCCATTTTTAAAACATTTGATTTAAACATAAATAATTACCCTGGTGGAAAGGTACAGATTTGGCCCATGGCCTATGGTCATTAGAAAACTAAGGCCCAGAGCTCAATCTTTATTTTTTTAAGAGATTTTGTACTCAGTGAACAACCCCCCCCCCACACACACACACAAAGAATCTTGAGCAGAATCACTGTGGCTCCTTTTCCATGCCTGCAAGGATTTTAAAATGCAGTTTTCTTCTGTTCTGAGTGAACTCTATGTATATGGAGTGTTAGAGCTAGAAAGGAAACCATAAAATTAATCCAAGTCCTTGTGTTTACAGATGAGACAATTAAAGCAAGAGAGGTTAAGTGACTTGCTCAAGGTCACAGCGCTAGTTTAGTCTCAGAATTAGGGTCAGAACGCAGAACCATTCCCTTTACAGTAGGCTGGCCCTTTGGGAATCGATACACGCCTAGTCAAATTTCGATTGCCTATAGGCTACTTACCTAGTTTGTAGATTATCTTTTAATTCTAAACTCAAATCCTTTTCTCCATCCTTTACCTAACAGATTTCCATTATCACAGAGCTCCTTGTTGCCAGGAAATACAAATTTCACATAATCGACATCTAAGCTAACTTAATTAAAAAGCAAATTTGAGAGAAATGTCATTTCAAATTACATACCATATGACTCCCCTTTAATAACAAAAATGACAGAGTCATCTGCACTCAGTTTCTACTTATTTCTAATTATGGGACAGATTATATATGTTGAAAGCTGGAATTGTCAAAAACTAAGAAACCAAGTGATTCTCTGATATGACCTTCCTGGTGGTGTGGAAGGAAGCTTGTGACTGTGCATTAGGTGGGAGGCATTCAACAGGCAGCAAAAGCAGAGACTGACCCACCCTTCTGGCCCCTCATTTGGTCAGCAAGTTCTGGCACATTGGACCAAATAACGACTCATGAAGTAAAATTGCATTAAACCCAAACCCACTAATTTATATTGAGAACAAGGGTTATTTTTTCACCTTCTATGAGGAAGAGAGGCACACCCATAAAATGAATACTGCACATTCGATTTCATGGGGCACAATGACTCAACTTGAAAAATGCATTTATCCAGAAGTATTCCTATATAGAAGTGGATTTAGGTCCTCAGTAATTCGCCATTTGTTCAAGTAGGTACCCTCCACCTGTACCTCCACTTTGCAAAGTCTTGTGAGCCTCGTTTAAATGAACAGATTCCTGTGAGAGACAATTACGTTCTCTAATTCACATCCTTTATTTGTATGTCCAGGCCTCTCATTATGGAGACTTCACAACTTCTGAGGATTTTTTGGTTTGCTTGTTTGTTTTATTTTATGTTGATGATTTTGTTTTGTTTTGTTTTGGATATGATGGACTTTGTCTTTTTTTTTTTTTTAAGTCCAGTCTGGAAGCCTCTCAAGGAAACTCTCCTGTCCCATAATTTTTCTACCATGCTTAGCTCTCACTTGTGTTGTCCAGCTCTCGTCAGTTGTGAAAACCCTCAAAAATCAATTACCAAATCCCTCCCATATGTCTGTCTCTATTCTAAGTCCCATGGAAAAACAAAAGAATCAAGAACGAAACACTCTCCTGGGCCAGAAGGAGCTCGCAGAGTGTAGCTATTATCAGCGTACATCTTCTCATTGCTCTTTTAGAAGAGGAGAAAGCCTGTCCTCCTCAGCCAGGCTGCCATAGGGCACATTGGGCTAGACATCATTGATTTCACTCTTGCTCACTACTCATTGAGGAAGACAGCCTGGAAAACGCAAGTCACAAATGTATACACTTGGCAACCATTTACAAGGCTATCACATTCTCTTAATTGGTGAGGGGAACTGGGAGACAGTAATTAAAAACATTTACTCTAGGGAATGGGTATTTTACGAAGTGGGTACTTAAAGATGAGACCCACTCCATTTTAAGAACACTCACTAGTGCTCAAAGCAATAATTACGCTGGATAAAATGGTTCCATTTGGTTTGAAAGTTGCAGCCAGTTAGTAATAATATTCCTCCAGCCCCCATTCCTGAAGGATCCCAAAGCACTTTATGAAAAGCAATGACTGAAGCCTTGTTGTACTCCCCTAAAAAGACCTTGTCTGGGAGCCACCTGGCAAACACCTACCCTATCCTTGCCAGGAGATCGTGCCAGACAAGTGGGAAAGAGGACTGGCCTCTCATTCATTGTTATCCTGCCACACGAAGGAGCACTCTGCTGAGCGTTCGGCTCTTCCCTTGAAGACAGAAATTTTTGACAAAGAGGCACACCAGAAATTCCCAACTCCTTGGCCTCCCCCTTGTTCTTCATGGTCTACCCAAGATGCACTCACTTTCTCTTGGGAGAACTATAAGGGGTCCGATTCAGTGGATTTAAGCTCCCTTAGTTTTGTCAACAGCACACAGAAGTCACTGGCTTCTTAAAATCGATACTGTTGGAAAGATGAGGACACTCCCTTACAGTGCTCCCAAGGTTGCACGGAGCGGAACTACAGCGGACAGTGCGCATGTCTCGGTGCGTTTGTCTGCTGGATTCTAACATACCAGTCAGAGAGGGTAGGTACAGGTTAACGAGAGAACACTCTCAGAGAGTTGCAAGTCCCTTCGCAAAGTCGAAATACTTTCCCAGATGATTCAGTGACGCAAACCTGAACTCTTTTTTTTTTCCTGGTCATACCTTGAAGGAAAAATTTAAGGGAGCTATTTGGAAAGCAATGATACGTCTTCACAGGTAGTAGAGGGAACAAGGGAAAAACTTGTTTCTTTGCGGGTCACCTCTCATAAGATGTTCAAACACATGGCTTACGACTGTTAAGCTCAACTTCAATGCCGCCTTACAAACAACAAGGGTAGTGTATTTCAAACTATGTTGCACAGCTTGGAAACTTATTCTAAGATCCTAATTCAGAGTTTTTCTGAGGTGTTGAACTTTGCCATTAGCAAAAAGTATTTTTAGAAAAATCCATTGACTGTTTATGAAGCACTGATTTTGCCATATTTCGGGTCTCTGGTTTTTCCACCACATCTGCACCCAGTGGGTTGTATTTGTCGTTTTCAATTATTTCTTCTATTTCCATTATTAATGAATTTGTAGAATGGTCATTCAAAAAGACAATTGGTTTTGTTTAACAACCAGACAGGTAGACGGTGAAAATATTCTGTTTTGATAAAGGAAGGAGGAGGTTTCTTGTGGTTGTTTTAAATATTACCCTGAGGTCCTTCCCCTCCAGATACATACTTTTTTTTTACTTTTTAGCGAAAACCAATATTTAACTTAGTGACAAATGTTATCAAGCTATTAGTTGATGCTCTTTGGTCCTCTTCCTTCAGTCCGTGACATGAAAGTCTGAATATGTTTTCACAGTAACCACTGTCCAGTAGCTGATTTATGAAAACCAAGTCTGGCAAATTGTTGTGTTGAGTCACTTTGAGCTGCCGTGTTGCTTCTTGCCATGTGACCAACCGGATGTTTGGGGATATCCCATATGCGTGGTCACAAGCATCAGTTTAACATTTGTGATGGAAAAAGAATTAAAGAAGTGTGTGACTGTGAGTGTGTGTGTGTGTGTGTGTGTGTGTGTGTGTGTGTGTAGTGGGGGAGAGATGTTTCATAGAAAAAGTAATTTAAGTGACATTCTATTAGGCAGCGTTTAATTGCTTCCTGCCTGATGTGTACATAGTGATTTGGCTGATTATTGGTTATTTGTTCAAAACTTAATGTATCTTGTTGCTATGTATGCAACTGAGTGTATGTAAAAGTTTAGACTTCAGTACATTATCTGCACAATTTTGTGTGCTTTAAACCTCTGTAAATGTACAGATGAATCATGTATGGTGTATTAAATGTGACCTCCACTCTTGAAACAATAATATTTTGTAGTATGTACTTTTGCAAACTATTTGAACATTTTAAATGGATATTGTAAATGGCCAGTACACTCAATCATAAACAATACTGGTAAAACGCATGCCTCTTCAACCTCCCAGTTTATAAGAAGAGGTCAGCAGTTAACAAGAATTAAGATAATTTTTCTAATGGCAAGTATTTTTGATAATTTCCTACCTGCCTAATTGTATTTGGAAGAAAAACTCTCAACAGAAGAAATCTTAGCTAGCAGAGGGAATGACTTTATTTCATAAGCATTAAAGAATACTAATATACTTTATATCTAACCGGATGTTGTTGAAATAGAGTTCGTGGGAGAGGAAGTGAAAAGTATTTTTGATTCTTCATAAGATCTTTTGCTGTTTCAAGGACAGTTTCCAAGCCCTCTGTCTTCAGTGTGGAGAAATGTCAATTAAATAATAAACTAATAGAATTGTCAGTGATTGGCTTACCTGCTGGTTTTTCCAAGTCTCGATGGAGACACACATTTTTCAGCCTGAGCTTTTAAAATCTTCTCACTGAAACTTTGAAAGTTTGGGGCACTGTTTTAACAATTATCGGAAATATCTGACCAGTTGGCCCTTGACTGATCAAGAGCATTGATTGGGTTATTTCTCTTGCATAATTAGTTATTGCCAAGTATTGAAAATACGGCAGCCGGCTGTCATAGCAAATATTCTCACCAAGTTGCACCCAGGAGCTTGGACACCTTAACCTTGCTCCTTCTTCCACTGCGTGCATGTTTAAATGTCTTTAGTGCATTTCTGCACGTGCTGTCCTATTTCTCTATCCCTTTATTTCCACACTCACAAAGCTCCTCCCTTACCCTTATTCCCTCTAGCTGAGATTTGAGATTTCTTGTTTTTGAGAACGCTGCAGAGAGATGACTTCAATCCCAGGAACCTGCACGAAGGTTCTCCTGAATTCCCAAGACAGGAGATATGCTGCTTTAGACCATATTTTTGTCTTAGGCTGTTTTACAGAATTCTTTTAAGTACACACGCATGCACATACACACACACACACACACACACACACACACACACACACACACAATTCGACTCTTTATTGGCATGTTTGTGGTCGGCTTTCCTGACAGCCTCAGAGGGCTGTTTTGTTGTCCTGGCCAAATGTGCTGTTTTCCCTATGTAAATTGTCATCTTTCTAAGCAAACCATTACTTTCTTTTCCTAATTCTGTCTTTGAATAAAAGTTTACCTTCTTTTTCAAACCAAACAGATGACATTGCTCTTTAATATCCTCTTTCTTCTATGAGCATTCCTGGGGAGGTATTCGGGAAGGGACAGAAAGGGGAGGCCTTTCCGATGCAAACTGCTGGGTAAGCAGTGTGCCTTCACTGAGCGCTTTGCCTTTTGATAAGCAACACCAGGCAGCAACACCCAGGACTTCCATCTGCCAACGAGAAATAACTCCTCCTTCTCTATAATAATAATTTTAAAAATTATGTTAGGGAAGTAGGCAAGTTTAAACCAGGAGTTTCTTATCAATTTACAGTGACAGGAAAAAAAAAAAAGCTCCTAAGGAAATTCTCTTGCCCAATATTATTTGTCCGGTAAGTGAGATCTTCATAATAACTTCTTGACTGTGAAAATGCATTTCCTCTTCACACAGCCTACGGCGTTCTCAGAATTTGCACAATGCTCCTAGTTCTGTTAGTAATAATAACAGCAATAATAATAATGCTTCTTATTCGGTCATAGTTCTGACAATTACTGCATTAAGTTATAGGCCACAGAAGGGACTGATGCTGGTATTAGATACAGACGAGAGGAAATTAGGCACCACGTGTATGCCCCACTAGATCAGATGCTCTAAGTCAAAGGCAACTGCCCCCTTTTTTCGGTCATCCTCTCCCACACATTTCATAGCTCCTGGCACAAATGCCCGTCAAAGGTGACACACTGATGAAGAGATCACTTAAAATCATGTCAATTCCCACACGTTGTTCAACAGCTCTGTAAAGACAGGGACTCAAAGACCTTGCCAAATGCCTGCCAGCCAGAGGCTCCTCTCTAAAATGGCTTGGATGAAGCTCAGTTTTTGCCTTCGGGGTGCCTCAAAGTATTTCTTTAGGACTTCGTGAGAAGTTCCACCAGCCCCCACACACCATCTCCAGAAGGCTCTGATTGAGGTCAGCCCCCCAGCAGAAGGAAGCGAAGGGCCTGGGGAGAAACCCACTCTTTACGTGGGGTGCAGCTTGAGCTTCCAGGTTGTTCCAGCCAGCGCTTATCTGAGTGTCGCCATAGCAACCCTGGTGACCAAGCAGCGAGGAGACTGACCTGAACATCGCCTATCCCAGCTGCACCCGCTGAGGTTTCTGGACTCACAAAACCTTCAAAAGTCTGGTCCCCATGCCCAATAAGGCCAACGTTAGCACACACCATTTTCCCCATCAAGCTTTTGATAACTGCAATGTCCTATATGTTTATAAAACACTTTCCCAAGCACCATGCTGTTTGAGCTTGATAAACAGCCCTGTGAAGTGATCAGAGCAAGTGTTTTTATCTCTGTTTTACAAATAAGAGGCTTGAGGCTCAGTAAAGTGAGCTGTAGGGCCCCAGACTCCTGACTTTCCAGAATGCCATATGCCATTGGCTTAAGAGCTATGGGAAAGGAAAAACAATGCCCAGATTGACCAGTGGAAGCTCTCTCTCTCTCTCTGGAACAGACCTCTGGCATGAACAGACATGCGAGGGACATACACAGATAATGACAATAAAGCACAGAGACCCTTTATGTGAGGTCCATGCTCTAGCTCCGGGTCAGGTACTCCGTGACTGCAAGCAACACATTTCCCCTCTCGGAACTTACAAATGAAGGCATCCATTGAATGTGCAGGATCTTTCCCAGCTTTGAAATCCCATGAATCTAAAATAGTCACACCAAGTACCTACCAGGGGTAAGTAGAGATTCTTCCCAGAGTGTTTCTGTTTTGTGATGAGTTTTGTGCTGTCTTGTGGGGGAGGATGGGTGGTGGCAGGTGGGTGGCATGGAGTCCACTGTACCTAAAGGAAAGTGGAGAGAGAAAGTAACTGAGGAATCTGTGCTCAGCATCCTTTCCCAATACCATCACCCCCAACAACTCCTCCTTTTGCCTCACTCTGACCCCAGTCTCTCTCAGAAAACAGTCCCATCTATTTCCCTTCCTGCGTCCGTGGCTGCCCAGGCCATTGTGGAATCACAGCGGACGGGGTCTGGGTTATCTCTTGGCCCTTCCCTGGCACCCTGACTTGGCATCAGCACCACTGTCCAGCTGTTCTCTTAGATCCTGCCCAGTCGCTACCCTGAGGTCCCTTCCCTGGAGTAGCCTGGAGGGGGTAGCATTGCACAACTCCAGGGGGCACTATTATTAAGTATGGAATGAACTCCATTAGCCATGTCCTAGAATCCAGTGAAGCAAGCAGACCTTTTGCTAGACATTGCAGGCTTGCAATGGGCATCTCTTTGGGGGTAGAAGGGAAGATGAGAGATTGGCAGAGGACAGAGCACGGGGCTGCTCATACCATCACCGTGGGGCTTGCTTCGAGGCACGATATTAGACACACATTTTACTCTTTCGAGTTTGGGGCAACTTGAGCACCCTCCCTTGGGCCATGTTGGTCTGGCCAGAGCCAAGTGCCAGGCATTGTTCTCCCTGTGCTCTCAGTGAAGTCCGTAAAGTCAGGGCAGCATCATTCCCTGACAAACATTCAGTACATTTCCTTGGGTCCCAGGAGGCCTGATATTGAAATGTTTTCCTCCCCATAGTTATATTTTCCTTGGTTGAAAAAGTTTTGTTTTGGAAGTTGCTACCCTGTCGAGGTAATGAGTCAGTTTGGGAGGCCGGGGCAGAGGGGAAAATGCACATCACTAGCAGAGGCCGAAAGGATGGGGGTGAGAGAAAATGGGAGATTCCGGGTGGGAGAGAGAGGTCCACACCCTCTGCCCCCTCCTGCCCTTTCAGGAAGAACACAGCCCCTCCTTCTCAGCTGGGGGCTTCTTCACTGAGGTCAGGGGCCAAGCCCCATGGCTGCCCTTCGGGCTTGCTCCTGGGGAGGGATAGGTAGGCAGGAAAGGAGCTAACATTATGGGTCATGTTTTGAGTGCCTTTATAATCTCCTGCTTTCTGTGGAATTTGGTAGCATTATCATCCACATTGCACAAATTGGGAAACTGAGGCTCAAAGGAAGGGAAACACGCCCAGTATCCCCCAGCCAGCAAGTGGCAGAGCTGGGATCAGGATTCAGAGTCCCATGCCTATTATATCACATGGTCTCTCTACAAGGCTCATTCCTATCCAGAGAATCAGACCCAAGTCACTCAAGGGAGGGACGAGAAGACCCAGATGGTGAGACAACTGAAATGATCTGGCTCAGAGCCAGGGGCATATTGTTGGGAGATGGAGGAGAGGAGGTTTACAGACTTGGACCACCCTCTCCTTTCCCCTCCATCCTCTTCTCCCCTCAGTTTTTCTACCCCATACATTTTCTTCACATGGAGAGAAAAGTCCTAGAGACACAAAAAACACATATAGACACACCCACACACTCAGATCCCACCCCTCCACTCACACACACAACACAAACACACCCGTCCGCACAAGCACAGAGGCACACACATATGGAGGTAAGTCTCAGGATTCAAGGGTTGGCCTCGTGCCAGCTCTGAGCCCCAAGTAGCCCACTGAGGAGCCCTGGTCTGCCTCACTTTGGGAGGTCAAATCAATGAAAGAGCCTGGTAGTTTAAAAAAGAGAAAGGGAGGAAAAAAAGAACACCAGCACCTCTCATGATGGGAGGTCAGAGCAAATGAAACCAGGAGGAGGGGGTCGCGGTATGGGGGCTGGGGCGAGAGCATGGGGGTGGGGAGCCTGGGGCTGGCAGCTGAATTCCTACCCTGGCCCAGCTCCAAAAGATTAAAATAGAGCTCTTAGAGTGTCCCCTCCACAGACCAGCCTGCCAGGGGCCAGACAATACGTGGGTTTGTGCTCCGGCACAGGCCTCCAGAGAGGTGATGTTTTTACCCGGACAGCTAAAGGCACAGAGGCAGGTCTAAGCAATTCCAAGGCTACTTTGGCCCGCAGTCCCAGAACAGGCCACAGCAGAGGGAGAACAGCAGGCTGCTAGGACGCACACAGATCTGCTCTTTTCTCTCCTCACCCCAGGGCAGGCCACTGCACTCACACGTCTTCGTTTTAGCCACCCCCCAAACGCCCAACTGGCAGGGCTGTGTGGGATGAAGTCTTAGCAAATTTGTTATACTTTAATTGGCAAAAAAAAAAAAAAAAAAAAAAAGTCTCAGCATGCCTGTAAACAGGAGGCTTTACTAATGAGGGACGGACAGGGCGTCCCTTGGAGTTATCTGAAATACTCAGATGAGTACAGACACCTCATTTTCCTACCCAAGGAGCACAGTTTCCCCAGAAGGAAGCCCCACTGGCCGCTTGGTGTTGCATCTACTTCCTTGGAATTCTCAAAGACTTTAGGCAGCTGGGAATCAAATCCAATATCTCAGACCCTAACATGGGAGGATGAAGACAGGTATATGTCAGCCAAGCACACAGGCTGTGGAGCCTGCCACGCATGGGTTCTAATCCCCACCTTGTCCCCTAGGAGCTTATTGAATGTGGGCACATTCATCTTTCTGGAACTTCTGTTCTTTATTTCTTAATAGCATCTACTAACGGTCATAAGGATTAAATGAGAAAAATGTGTAGAAAGTGGTCAAACCCATGCCTGGCATGTATCTAGCAAATGTTAGCCAGAAACAAAACAAAATAAATTCCTTGCTACCAGGTCCCCCAGAACTAGGATGAAAATATAATTTATCACTCAAACCAGAACACTTTTGATAGTGAGGCTAGGCACTAAATGGACAGACTCTGGGACACTGGCCAACCAGGACCTATCCCTAGAAAAACTGAGACATGTGACCCCCACTTTGTATAACTTTCTGGAGGGTCTGTACATAACATTCCATCAAGATAATCCCTTTAAAAATGGCCCTAAAGTTTACTCTATATCACGAAGTCCACTGGGAGTCAAAACCCTTTAGAGTATACCTAGGATACCCATATATAAAATTACCCTTTAAAATATAATTTTATTATATATCTGAAAATCATAAAGTTTTAGTCAAGTGATAAGAGATAAGAAATAAGTATGATTTGGACAGAGGTCTGGAAATTGATAAAATTCTATTGCCATCGTAATTGGTTCTTTTCTGCTAACTGGGCAAAGTAGCTGTTATTCAACTTTAGTGGAAACACTCCTCCTTCCAGCTCACAGAACAGCAATATTCCATGATAGCAAAGTTTGAGAACCACAGCCTGAAAGAGTCAATATCCCCTAGGGGGATGGGCAAAATGGGTGAAGGTGAGTGGGAGTTAACAGTTATGGAATGAAGAAGTCACAGGAATAAAAGGCACGGCCTAAGGATATATAGTCCATGATATTGTAATGCGTTGTATGGTGACAAATGGTGGCTACACTTGCGGTGAGCATGGCGATGGATAACGTATAAACTTGTCAGATCGCCGTCGTACACCTGAAACTGATGTGATATTGTGTGTCAGCTCTACTCAAATTAAAAATATAAGAAGAACTCCCAGAAAGTGAGGGATGGAGGGCAACTTTCATGGTCATGACATACCTTCTTTTCTTTAAACAGTTATAACCATTGGAGGACAATCGTCAAGACATAGGAAACCTCAGTTTCTCACGCCGTATCTCTCCATAGGGTTGCTTGAGTGCCCTCAAGGGGCTTGGCCGCTGGCTTCCCTCAAGCAAATGATCTGGGAGAGAGCAAGGCTATCCAGTGTGCCCAGGATTAAGGACACTGGACTTCCCTCTTTAAAACCGAGACTTTCCCAGGCACACCACTGAGCCGGTCGCCTTGAGGGAAGAAGAAAACACCTGAGAAGTATCCAAGGGCTCCTCGGCAAAGGACTGCAGCCAACAGCTTCGGTCTATCGAAAAGAATCTTTACCCCCAATGCCAAAACCAGACAGCTCTCCGAAAGAAAGTAATCCTCGTCAGTCAAGGGATATTTGGGTCCTCAAGTGCAGAAAATTCTTGAGCAGCTTTTTGTGTGTGACTGTTTTAAAATACACCCTTGATTGTAAGCCTCTGGAATCTTCCACTCGACCCAGACAGCCCCTCTCTAATGAGTGCCATTGGGATTTGCCCTCCTGGGTTTCTGAAGACCCTCCAGTGTAAGGTGGACAAAGTAGTCTCTTTCTGTGTGTATCTGTTTGTTCGCTCTTTGTTTAAAAGACTAGCATCTACTTCTAATGTGTTTTTCTTGCATTAAATACATTTAAAGCACATTTGGAAAGCTGTATGGTTTACAGCATGACTTCTCTTTTAATTCTCACAACTGTAATGGTGCCCATTTTTCTTCTGAAGACACCAAGTCTAAAGGAACATAGTCAGTTGGTAGGGAACCAGGAAATTCAGACCAAGGTCTTCTGACTTTAAATCCTATCTCTCTATATATCACACCTCAGCAGTGCAATCCATTTATTTGATTTCACATGGAATGATATCTAGACATGGGAACTCCCTGCATTTCAGCTGAGTCAATTAAAACACACACACATTTACACACGTACTCACCAACACCCATAGACCAACTAGATTAGCCCACCCTACCTCCCCCATCCAAACAGTGAATGGATGCATTTTCTGGGTTTTACTTCAGCCACATTGCCATCTTGGGAAATCAGCTACTGCATAAACAAAATAGAATAATGGCTTAGAGAGTCGGTTTAAAGGAGAGGGGACAGTACACTGTTTATCATACCAATAGCCGGCATAAAAGAATGGAAAACATGCTACCAAGTAACCAATATCCCACTTTGGGAAATCTATTTAATAGAGACAAAAGCACCAGTAGATAAAGATATTTGTACAAGATGCTTTATTGCAGCTTTTCCGGTTATGGCAAGACTACCTGGGAACACTCTGAGTGCCCACAATAGAGAAACAGTTGGACAAATTATGCTGCATCTATAGCACTATTATAAAGGATGAGTAAGAGCCATTTATACTGACCTGGAAAGCTCCATGATGGATTGAGAAGGAAGGAAGAAAGAAAAAGGGGAAAAGAGGGTGAAATGATAACATGTATTTTATGATCCAGCCTGCTATAAATGATTATTTAAAATCCTATCAATGCATACATGTACTGATACTCATAGAAATAAATATGGAAAGAAACACAGGTTGTAACTTCAGAGTTTGGACTGGGAGACGGAAGGGGGAGATTATTAACATTTTTGCACACTTCTTAATTATTTGACTAGATAAAAGGAGCACATATTATTTCTGTAATTTAAAACAATGATAAAGTAGATCAAGATAAAAATAAACTAAGGCCAGAATTTTGCCAGGTCTGATTTGAGAAAAGAGAACTCAGATCCCTCCCCTTACGTCTTTGAGTTCATCCACATGCACTCTCTTAATCGGCCCCAGACACAGACATCTGTTTGGAACAACTTCACTCTCTTACTCTCTACATTGGTTTTCAAAATGGCCGCCTCCGTGGGATGTTCCAACTGAGTTGAGACCCGTCCTTCCCACCCCCACATCTCTCTCCACCCACTCATACCCAAAAAAGACTTTGGTCCCTGCTTTAAAGGCCAAGAATAAATCCTTTCCACCCCAATTATTCTGCCAATACATCATTCTCCCCACTCTTTTCTCCCTAATCTCCAGATGGTGGCCTCTGGAAATGGGGGACTGTGGGAGCAGTGGAATCTCCCTTTCTAAAGGTCTTTACCAAGAGACACAGCCACATCTGTGGAGGATGGCTTGGATTTAAGTGCAGTTAGAACAAGTTAGTTATGGATGGTTTGCCATTTGGGGAGTGTTGATTGCATGCAGAGCTCAGTGAGAGGGAGAGACAGGAAATCGGGAGCCCTGGGGGCAGAGCAGATACACGCAGACGAAATAACTTGGTAGCCTGATGGAGCAATAATTCATCAATTACCTGTACGGACAACTCCTAGATTACATTTTGCTCCACAAATCTAGAAGAGAGAAATCTAGGTGAGATAACACACTGAGTGATGGACTCATGATTCAGAAAGACCTTGACCAGCAGATGTCATTTTGTAGGGATTCAAGTTTCACATCCAGGTTAAGAAACCCAAGAACAGAATGGGAAAATCTTAGCTGGGCAAAGGACTATAAAAAAGTTGACCTAGGCATTTTACTTCATAAGCTCAGATAGGCAAAAGTATGAAAAGCTGCTTAAAACCAATAAGACCAGGGGCACCTGGGTGGCTCAGTCGGTTGAGCGATTGACTCTTGATTTCTTCTTGGGTCATGGTCTCAGGATGGTGGGATCAAGGCCCATATCGGGCTCCATGCTCAGCAGGGAGTCTGCTTGAGGATTGTCTCTCTCCCTCTCCCTCTGCCCCTCCCCGTGTACTTTCTCTCTTTCTCTCCTAAATAATAAATAAATAAATAAAATATTTTTAAAAGACCAAAGAAAGGTAAACTAATGCAGCCTCCAGGTATTTGAATGGAAATAAGTCCATCCATCTAGTCATCTACTTATTCATTCTTTCAATCGCAAACATTAATGGAATACCTACTATGTAAGCACAGGTTAATGAGCTCTGACGATTACATAGTCTTCTGTAGTCATATTTTGAATCTTATGGACAATCCGAGGTGCCATTTTTCAGCTGCGTTAGCACACTAATAAAAGGATAGTAGAAAGTGGATGGAACATTGAAGGGATTGAGGATATCTAGCCGGTGGGGGTTAAGATATCCCTGCAGTCAAATATCTGGAGGACTACGGTAATAATTAAATAGGCTGATTTTCTATAGTATCGTCTAGAAGAACTATGATTCTAGTGGTTTCTAAATAGTCCTCAAATGCTTCTCTATACTCTTCCCTCCAAAAGGTGGAGCCTAATCTCCCTCACCCGGAATGTGGGCTGGGCATAGAGACTCACTTCGAATAGAATGTGGCAGAAGCGACAATATGTGACTTCCGAGGTCATGAAAGGCATTGTGGGTCGGACACTCAAGCAGCCCTATGGAGAGGTCTACCTGGCAGCAGCCAGCAACGAAGGTCTTCTGCCAAGAGCCATGTGATTGAGCCATCTTGCAAGCAGACCTTCCAACCCCCAGTTAACTCGGAGGACTGCAGCCCTGCCTGCAGGCTTGACTTCAACTTCATGAAATACTCTGGCCCAGGAACACCAAGCTAAGCCATTCCCAAATTCCTGACCATCCAAAACTCTGTAAGGTGATAAATGCCTGCTGTCTAAAGCGGCTACATTTTGGACTAATTTGTTATGCAGCAATAGATAACGAATATAACAACCAAAAGATCGATCTGGCAAGGAGCTCAACTTAGCAGTGGATCTTAACAGAAAAAAATGCAAATTATCACCGTTATCTAAGAGGGAATGAATGTGCTACCAGAAGTTGAAGCAGTGAGTTTGCTGTTGAACCAAAAGGCCCACCGCCTCTCAGGGATACCGTAAAGGTGATGCTTACAGCGGGTGCTTGAGGATGAGCTTAGAACCCAAATTCTGCCTTTTCTGTCTTTAGTCTTCATATTCCAGCCAGCCACTGTTGATTTCCTGACCGTTACACCCCTCTCTGGCAAGGGAAGTAAGGCCACCTTCATACTACATCCAGACAACCCTGGGATGATTTTCCTCTGGGTCTTATTTGGGTCTCAACTGGCTTGTCCCCATCAGGAAGAAGCCATCGCTTTGTTTTTCCAATGCCATCTCTGCCGTGATTAAGAGACCCACCAAATGGATTTAAGACATTGTCGGTCCTGGATTGCACCAAGAGCACCGTAATCTCTTCAAAGCCCGGTGACAGCAGCCAACATTCCCCCTGCTGCTACTGATAATTTGTGCCATCTTGACTAGGTCACTTAGCATTTGCGAATAGAATTCCTTAGCAGCTGGACGTCAAATACATGGAATAGCTCTTCATCGACCTGGAGCCTGGAGCCCACCTTCTCCGCCCTTGCTTTAGCCACCAAAATGTTGGGCAGCCCAGGCTGTCCTTACCGCCCACACACCCAGCTCCCTGCCCAGTTCCCGATAAGGGTAGAGACCTCAGCTGCATCATGCATGCAGCTTCTGGCGGGGAAGGAGGAGAGGACGGGACTGATGGGGACTAGGGAGTACTGGAGAACAAACACAAGGCCGGTGAAACACGCTTGGGTCCTGAAGGATCCAATTAAGCCCAATTCACTGGGACCCAGAGTTTTCCTACCAAATTCCTGAGGAAACCAAATCGAATAATGTGTGACTTATTCAGAAACACACATCCCGGTGTTGTTGGCCAAGGCAGGGGCAGTGTGGTGGGGGGCTTAGGCTAGGGGTGCAGGTGCACCAAAATGAAAACAACAGACTAAAACAACAAGCTCCCTGGCCTGTAAAGAACAGCTCCGTGTTTTTGCTGGAGTCCTCAGTCCGAGTGTGCGCATATATATAGGTGGGTTCTTGTGTGCGCGTGCAGCTGGGCCTGGGGGTGGGGAGGTGGGGGCCTTCCCAGGGAGGGAGCAAGAACATGTCTACATATTTTTAAACAGCAATTGCAGAGAAAACCATCAGAGGTGCTCTAACATACATTTGGCACTGCCTTTTGCCAGCTCCTACAATAACTTCTGAATCTCCTCCCTCATTTCATAAACATTTTATATACATTTTTAAGTGGGAATATTTTTGCTCATTTGGGAAGAGAGTGCCTTTATGCAGTTGAGTCGGCCTAATTTACACATTTTTTCGGGGACGGGAAGCTGGAGCAGTGACGGGTGCTGAACCGTGCGGTGGGGGGCAGGGTGGGTTGAGACGGGGAGAGAGTCTGGGGACTGGCAGGAGGAAGATGGTTCTATGAAAAAAGAAATTTTGTCATTGTCCTGCTTTGGGTCTGTTCCACACCTTTCCATGGAAAACCTGTTTAGCCTGCTTAAAAAAAAAAAATCAAAAAAATTGCAGCAATTGGAAGTTATGAGTAAGGGTTGTGTTGCCTTTCTGTTCGCCCTCCTCTCCTGCAGAACTGAACAATTCGATCTCTCTTTCCCCAGCCTACCTGTGGCATGTGGGGCCTGCTCAGCTTGAATAAATGGCTGTTTATGGATGATAGCATCTGGTATGCCCCTGATGAGGTCACCTTGTTATGTTAAATATTTCTACCTCCTGGTGGAGAAACCGAAGCTGACTGCTCTCAGGACCACCTCTGCCCAGCACATCAGCCCAGACAGGAGCTACACCTTTGAAAGGCCGGTTCAGCCCTCTGAGAACGTGAAGTGCTCCTTTCAGGCTCTAGCCCCAAAGCAAAGGCCTGCAGCTTTGGCCTAATAATGCCAATATTCATCTTCCCGAGAACCTATTCGTACAGGGCTCTGAACACCTCGTCTAGTGTCATTCTCACGGCGCCCCTGGCGATGTTGTTATTGTTGCTTGGCTCTATGTTCCCCAGATGAACAAAAACTGAGGTTTGAACTTGCCCACGGCCTCACCTGAGGTAAGTAGAAGACACGGAATTGGAACTCAGGTCTTTCTGGTTTCCAAGTGTACGATTCTCACACTCCAGATTCTGGGGGAAGCAACCCGGAAAAATGGAAGAGTCAGAAATGCCGCGTGGTCTGGTTATTTAATCTCATGGTGCCTCAGTTTCCTCAGCCATAAAATGTGAGAGGTGACCACCCTACACAGAATGTTGTGGGTCATCTGAGGGCTTGGAGATGACTTGCACATTTACTGAGGACCTCGTGGCCAGTTTGTTGACTGAAGAAATGAGCCAACGAATTAATACACAGATCAAATGAATGCCGCTGTTACTCAGAAGAACCCACTGAGGCCTACTGCTGGTGCCTGGGTTCCTGAATAGAAACAGCAGACTTGGGGCTCTACGTCCACCACTCCTCCTGTAGGAGGCAGGGAACCGAAGCCCTCTCCTCCCCGGAACTATTGACCAACCTAACTCCAAAAAGACATGTTTTTCCAATGTTCTTCCAGTAGCTATCCTAGGATGTGGAGGAACATGTGAAAAAAAAAACAAACGGATTTGTTTTTTAATAAGGTCGGAAAGGCATACCAAATATTTCGGAGCTCCAAGGTGTCTACTTCCCGCCAGCTGTCCACGGTTTTCAGCTGGGCCTCAGAAATGGAGTTCAGGACACCCAGACAAGTAATTCTAACCAGCAGTGCCAGGAAAATATTAGAGTTTAAAAAAATAAAGCAGAGATTCATTTACTTTTTATATATATACATGCCCTCCTATAACGTCCCTCACACCAAAGAACCCTGGACAAGTCTGCCTTCACCTGACCGGAATTAGCAATTTCAGAGCTAAATCTATTCATGTCTTGCTCAACCCAACCTTACAAGCGTCACCCCCAGCCTCGTTTTTCCTCCTAATGCTCATTTTCGAGAGTTCACTCCCCTGTGGGATGAATTGGTTCTATTCCGAAGATGGTGGGGGCGTTCTGCTGTGATGACGCTGTTGTGGTGAGCGAAGCCTCCAGAAGTACTGGGTCTGAAATCCTCTCCAGTCCTGGCCTTTAGACAGCCAGTTCCCCAGATGGGGCAGCCATGGCCTGCTGCCTCCCGCCTTGAGAATCAGCCCAGGGGTCGCAGAAGGAGACCCCAGAGAGCCGTAGGGTTAACCAACCAACCATAAACATTACCTCCTCTGTTGGTCTTCAAAGGCTTGGGGAAAGCAAACAAACCACATAAATCTTTATCAGAGCTCCTTACAACTGCCCCGGGAGGTGGCTCCCAGAAGAGCTGGGTGGTGACTCTGTGCGGAGGATAAAAATTATTTCAGTCGGCAGGGCCAGAGCCAGAAATGGATTTATTATTTTTTTCTTTTCTCCTCTTCTCTTTTCTTTTCCTCCCCGACTCCTCCTATAGGAATGATTTCTTTTGTTATTTTCCACCCAGAAGCTCCATAGTGAGAATCCTTGGTACGCTACTGGCTTCATGGTTTCCATTCTAGATAGTTGCCCAATAATTCATAAGAAAGGGGAGACTTTAGAACAAGAGCTATCATGTTTGTAAACCAAGGAAGGTGGTGGGGCCATGTCCATTTTAGAGGTTGACCAGGTAAGTAATGGGGTTACAGAGTAGGAACTATGAGGTGGCCACCCTCTGCTGAAAATCTTTCAATAACGTACCTTTCCATCCAGGAAAAATTCTCCAAACCCATTCCAAATTCCCAAGCAGATATACAAGGTGGTATGTCCTGTCCTCATGAGCGCAGGACCCAAATCCTACATCTGACACTCACTGGGAATCTGGCAAGTCGTTCACCCTCTCCAGGCTTCATCTTGTTGTGATGATGGTGGTGGGTCAGTTTTATGAGCCCACCGAATAACCCCAACTTAGCATGTTGCTTAGTGCCTTACATATGTTTTTCAGCATGCAATCCCCACCACAAGTCTCTGAGGTTTTACAAATCCCATTTTACAGATGAGGAAACTGAGTCTTAGAGAAGTGAAGTAATTCATCCAAGTTCACACAAAAACAAGGATTCTAGCACTTACTTCATAAATCTGTGAGGAGTGAATGAGATAATGTCTGCAACGTGCTTAGCAGGATTCCTGGCACCTTGTAAGCTCTCATTCAGAGAGTACTCCACCTCTGGAAATCTTCCCTGAACCCCTGACCTTCCTCGTCCCCCACCGTCACACACCTCTCTACCAGGTCTCTGCTCCCGGGCCTTTGGTGGTCTCCCCGCACCAAGAGCAATTCAGTGGCAAAAGCGGGTCTCACGTCTGCGGCGCTGCTCAGTGCCTGGCACACAGTAGGGGCAGGGTATGTGAGAGTGAAAACAACAAATGAATCAAGGAATCCATGAAATATTAGGAACAAATACCTAGTTAGGAGACAGCTTATGCAAAAAAAAAAAAAAAAAGTAAGAACAAATAATAATAAAATGACTTGTTATAAAGATGGTTGAAGATCCAAAATTTCCTGGAGGAGCCTGTGTGCTAGTGGAAAAATGTATAAAAGGGAACGAGGAACGAAGTCATCCTCTTTTTTTAAATACCAGCTTTCACCACAGTTTACGGGCTTCATAGACTTCCACAGAATGCCCATGAATCATAGGAAGAGAACTCAAGAGTCCTGAGTCCCAGCCACTCTGACTAACTTCAGCAAACATCCTCCGGCTCCATGGAAGGCGGGCTGGTGTGGAAACCACACCCATGTCCACCTGTGCACACACAGCCACGCACGGGCACACGCATGCGCGCACAAAGACAGACACCACACCAACAAGTCAGTCTCTTGGCATTGACTGAGCGCCTACTCCATGCAATGCCACTTACAAAATTCAGAAGAAATAAAGATCCTAAAGACCCCAGGACACTGAGTGTAAAGAATACACAGTCTAGTTGTTGAATGGAAGCCGCAGGGAAATGAGCAAGTTTACGGTGATAATAATAATACTCGCTACCATTTTCTGGGTCTGTGCCAGAGAATCAGAATCCCCAGGGACAAGTATATTCATTCACTCAACAGATGTTTCTTGGGCCCCTACTACGTGCCAGGCACTATTGTAGGTGAAGAGGCTATAATGGTGAATAAGACAAAGTCCCTGGGCTTGTGGAGCTTACTTTCCAGTCTTAGAAATTAAGAAATTTAAAATCTGTTTGAAATGACAACAAAATATAAAAGAAAGTTAAGGGTGACTCAATGCCTCTCAGTTCATGGGAATAAACAGAAGGTGGTCACTTGTAGGAACAGGGTGGCGAGTGGCCTTGGCAGTATCTCCCAGGGGTGTGGGGTGGGCAGGCTTATGTGTTTCTCAAAAGACAGGAGTTAAAAGAGGCCTCCAGAGAGTTAGGACACTTATCTGACACCCCCAGTGTAGAGCCTGGGGATGTTTCCTCCAGTAAAATCCCAACTCGTTCACATCCTAAACTTCATCAGCAGGATGTGGCGGGGAGGAGTCCACTGGCCTGGAAGCCAGAGGGCAGTCTCAGGACAATCACTCACCTCCCGGGGCGGTTATGTGATGGGGAGCCTGAGCCCGAAACTCCATAAATATCAGAATTTATTATTGTTGCTGTTGTGATTGGCCAGGCTTTCAGACTGACCCCTTGCTCAGTCTGTCTCCACTCCAGTCCATCCTCTGCCTTGAGGCTTAGGATGAATAATGGCAATCGACACCATTGACTATAAGACAATGTTAGGCACTATGCACACTTGATCTCGTTTCACCCCTGCAGCACCCGGAGAGGTACCTATGCCTGGCGACTGGCACAAGGTCCACACCCGGGAGATGGTTGAATTGGGCTTTGACCCCAAGAATCCAAGCACCTAATCACTGGGCCATACTGGCCCCCTGGGCTCCTGAAAGCACCGCCTTGCTTGTTCTCCCCTCCAACTCCAGCACCTCCACCAGCCCAGGTGACGGCCAGCTGCACCAAGTTCGAGTGCTCTCTCTGGTTGACCAGATCTCCCTATGAGCACCTGCCACACTACTCTCCTTCCCACGTCTGTGCTTTGCCCCTGTGGTTTTCCCACCCTGAGTGTCCTTTCTTCAGCTCTCTCTCTATTGACATTCCCAAGGCCTACCCCGCTTCATTTCTCTTCCACAGACCTTCCTGCGGCCTCTCTGTTCCTCACGGTGCTCCATCTTCTCTGAATGCCTACTTCACCTTTGCAATCAGCATCACCCAATGTAGCACCTATCTGTTCTCAGTCCAACAAGCATTTATTGAGCCCCTTCTATGTGCCAGGCACAGCATGCAAGCCCATGAGGGACACCGAAGTGGAAGGATCCTCAAGGATCCTACAGTCTGTCAGGGGATGACCAGACGGCATGCAAATAGCCAGGCATCACTGGGGCAGGTGCACTGGAGAGACCCATGCAGCTCCACGTAGCCCTGCTCGGCGTCATCAGCTAAGCGCATCTTACACAAAGTGAGGCCGTACAAGGTGGGGATTAAGAGTGTGCATCTGGGAACCAGAATGTTGGGGTTCACACCACCAACTGTGTGACTTTAGGTAAGTTACTGAACTTCTCTGTGCCTTAGTTTCCTTATCCATGAAAATGAGGATAAAAATACTCCCTGGAGGGTACTGATAATAGGGAGGCTATGTATGTGTGGGTCCAGGGGGATGTGGGGCATCTCTGCACCTTCCTCTCAATTTTGCTCTGAACATACAATGGCTCTTTAAAGAAAAAAAAAAAAGCCAGGAAGGGATTAAGAAGTCCAAATTCCAGTTGTAAAATGCATGTCACAGGGATGAAAAGTATAGCATAGGAAATAGAGTCAGTGATACTGTAATCATGTTGTGTGGTGACTACACTTAACCGTGGTGGACTTGTATAGAATTGTCAAACCACTGTGTGTTACACCTGAAACTAATATGATACGTCAACTATACTTCAGTTAAAATTTTTCTTAATTGTGTTAAGTCAGAAAGAAAGAAGGGAAGGGGGAAAAAAGAGAGAGAGGGAGAGAAGAAGAAAGAAAGAAAAAGAAAAGAAAGAAAGAAAGAAAGAAAGAAAGAAAGAAAGAAAGAAAGAAAGAAAGAAAGAGAAAGAGAGAAAAAGAGAAAGAGCAGGGAAGGGAAAGGAGAAAGAAAAGAAGAGAAAAAGGAAAGGAAAGGAAAGGAAAAAAATGAAAAAAGACGGAGAGAGAGCAGGGAAGGGAAAGGGGAAAGAAAGAAAGGAAAGAAAAAGAAGGAAGGAGGAAATGGTGGTTGTGAGGATTAAATAAATTCATATATGTAAAACTCCCACTTAGGTCTGTGCCTAGTATATAACAAGTGCTCAATAAATGTCTGCCTTTATCGTATCCATATTATTAGCCAGACAAAGGGAAACGCCTCAGCTCCACTGTTGTTGGTTTGCTGTGATTTTTGGTGTGGGAAGTTTTTTGCAGTCTTCTCCAGACACGACCGTTGTCAGACTCTGTCCCCTGAAGCCCCAGCAGTGGTCTCTAGCTGGCCGCTGAATGGGGCTCTGGCGGAGTCAGTCTGTTAGTCGTCCCTTCCCGCCCTCCACCACGTTAACCATTGCTCTCGTTTTCCCGGTCTGCGGAAGGAAAAGCGCAGTGCGAGTTTCCCCGCGAAACCAGCGCGAGGAGCAAGGAGCCCCGGCTCCTTCCCACAGCCACGGCCCCGCCAGCTGCCGCCACGCCTCCCGCCTGCACACAGGCAGCCCCTCCGGTTTACGCCTCCCAGCGGGACGGTAATTTTCGGTTCAGGCCGAAAGGCTTTGTTTAAATGTGGCGCTTATGTGGTAATAGAGCATACTGCGGGGGTTGTTTTCTCTGAGGGTCAATGTTGAATTTAGTCTCAAAATAAACAACTCAAGCCTCTTCCCTCCTCTCAGAGCTGTGGGTGGGATTGAAAAGGGGGCTGAGGAAGAAGCAAGGAAAAGAGGAGACAGGGGAGAGTCCAAGGGAGCTTAGAGAGGGGGGAGAAGAATAAGCACCGGTGTCCTCCACAAGCAAGACAAATCCACCTCCTGTCGGCCCGAATGATTTTCTAAACGAACAAGGGCAACCATTTGCCTGGAGTCTGTGGCGTCCCGATTTAATTTGTCCTAAAAAGTCCTCTGGCATGTACATGACTGTGTCCGTTTTACAGATGAGGACACTGAGGCTCAGAGAGGTAAAGTAACCTGCCTCAATTGCACAGCTAGTGAGATTGTCCAGCTGAGATGGGACCCTGAGTGTCTTAGAGTGCACTGACCATGATCTGTCTGCTCTCCCACAGGGCAGCAACTGAGGACTGTTCACTCTCAGGATTGATGACGGGAGAATTGTGCGGCCACATACTACAAACCAAGAATTGATGTAGAGCTTGACGCGAATTATACCAAAGCCATGTAATATCTGGTATTGGGTCTGCCTCAAAATATGTAAAAATCAGTGGTTGCCCTATGGGAGGATAAGGCTGGGGTGGGAGGCAACAGGACAAGTGGGAGATGATATGGGTCAGGTAGAAGGGAACTTGGGGAAACATGAGCCATTGGAGAGTAAGAGGAGGGAGATCTGGATACTGGAGCTGATGGAATCTTCCAGAAGTGAGCCTAGAACTAATGGAATACTGCACAAAGAGATCAAAGGAAGTCGTGAATCTTGCTGTGTTTGGGGCTGAAACAAGGGTGTGTCGCAGGAGCTTCAAGGCTATCGACTGTCACAGCCACCCCCAAGTTGTCCCCAAGTGGTGGTGTTAGACTCCTAGCACAGAGGGGTCTGCAGATATCCCAGCACTCCTGTAAGAAAATTTTTGAAGCGTTTACATTTTCTTTCCAAGAACCTAGCTCAAAACCACCTTTCTGCCAGAAGTGCTCTCCAGGAATTCTTCTTGCCCCGTTATTTTATGATGTGACCACCCTCATCTTGAAACAAATTGAACTGGTGGAAATTGGACATCTGGACCACCTCTCCAATCTGTTTCTAGAGAGACTTGAAGAACGAGGAGACACAGAGACCTCAGACAAAATTAGACAATATGGACACTCTGCTTCCTAGAACGGAGTTTCGTAATGACTTAAAAACCAGTCCTTTGTCACTTCAAGCCATTGACATAGTTTTGGGCTTGTTGATGTATTATTGATGTTCTTGCTCATCCCATGGAAGTAGTGATATAAGAACTAAATATCAACCCACAAGAAGAATAATGGCTGGCGGTTTAGTGATTGCGCAGCCTCGCAACCATGATGCATGCCTAAGGAGTCAAAAGTCAACTCTTATTAAAGCACCACAATCCACATTAATATGACAGATCAGAATAACTCTGAAGGAGCCATTATCGTCCATTACGAAAATAACATTCATTTGCAAAATGAGGAACATACCAAAATGCAAGTAGTTCCAGTTCTTTCAGCTAAATTACACATTAAGCAAGCAGACTTCCTCTTCCAACATTTTGAAATGGTTTAATATGCACTTGGGCTGGCCAGGGCATGGATTTTCTAAGACTGCCCCAAAGGTGAAGAAGCCTGGAAAAATGGGGACTAATCGCCAAGGAGACAGTCAGCCCTGCCGGGGTGTTAATTAGGTGGGCATGACTGTGCTCGGGAACTTCTAGGAGGACAGGACTGACCCCCACAAGAAGCCATGGATCCCAGCTGGCTTCATCCAAGAGCTTATTGGCTGCTGACCTCCAGTGGTTTGTTGGTTAGAGCTGGGGAATGAAGTATAGTGGACGTTTGTTGCTTTTGCCTTTCAAGCATTCATTCATACCCTCTTCTGGTAACAGTTCTGTGAATTTCCGTTGGGAGCCATCACTTCCCTAGTCTTGGTCCATGCAATAATGGCGAAGAATGACAACGAATGTGCATTAAGCTTTCACCATGTGTCAGACACTGGCCTAAGCATTTTGCATATGTTAACTCTTTTAATCCTTATACGAACTCTAGGATGGAGGCACTATTATTGTCCCCATTTTAGAGATGTGTCA
This sequence comes from Ursus americanus, assembly GCF_024610735.1. Lineage (NCBI taxonomy): Eukaryota > Metazoa > Chordata > Mammalia > Carnivora > Ursidae > Ursus > Ursus americanus. The sequence continues at coordinate 29,781,196 of NC_142149.1, forward strand.
TCAAAGATGGAGATAAATATGTACTTTTCTCTGAAGTGGCAGAAGCAAGACTCACAAATCAAGCATTTGGCACACAGTGTCACGGTCCTAACCACAAGTAGTCGCAGCAGGGCTGGCCACCACCCTGATTCCACGGACAAGACCATGAAGTAGGCCTGGCCAGTCCAAGCATCTTAAAAATCTCCCTCCATCAATGATTGATTCAGAGAAGGACACTTCGGCCATGCAAGGCCAAGCCTGTCACATCAGTGCAAACCCAAGCAGTGATGCTTCAAGAACCAGAAAGAGTTTCATGTTTGTTTTTTTCTGAACATGAACCTGAGACAGGGAAGCCTTGAATATCTAGGAACCACCACGTAGACAGAAGCCCAATGAACCCAGTGCAGATGAGATCAAAGAGAAGGTCTTGATCGTAACACTGGAACCCCTGAAGTAATTATACCCCCTGGCCTTTTCTGTTATATAAGCCAATCAGTTGTCTTCTTCTTTAAGCCAGTGTGACTGGGTTTTCTGATGTTTGCAACATAAATAGTCCTAACTAATACAGAAATCAAGTGTTAGTCTAAGAATAATACTTTCCATTTATGTAGCACTTCACAATTGACGAGCTTTTTCATATACGTTGCCTTCACATTACGTTTTTTTATGCATCCATTCCATCAATAAATAAACAATTCCTGTTTATTTAATTACAGTCGCTGACATAAATCAAGGGGATCCCCACCTCCTCCCCCTTCTAGGTGTAGTGAGTTCCCATAATTTTGTGCCTATCATTCTTGCAGCACTTACCCATAATTACTGTATTTGCTTATGTACAGCTTAGTAAAATATAAGCTCCCCTGAATTAGCGATTTATTTATCCAGGAATCCCTGATGTCCTCCTGAGTCCCTGGCCCATACTCATTCATTCCTTTACCAATACTTACTAAATACCATTTGTGCCTTCATTACCGTTCTGGGTAGTATGTAACCGGTCATCTCTGGTAGTATCCAACAAAAAGCAATTCTAGCTAACATACACAAAAATGAAATTTCTGGAGGGATATCAAATAGCTCAGAGAATCACCAGTACGTTTGAAGAACTAACTTGTAAAATGGATGGGCAGGAACCAGGGGAAGCATGGCCGCCAAGCGCAGCCTGAGTTATACCTGAGAAGAGTTGGTTAGGGTGTCCAGGCTGCCACCACTGGACACTAAATGCTCCGAACAGAACTGATAGCATGAGTCCTAAGCCCTCCCTGCTTCTCTGCATTATTAGCTGCAGGTTCAAAGACTCAGGCAGGAGCATCCAGGTGGCGGAACTGAGGGCACGTCCTGTGCCACAGCTGTCAGAAACAGACAGGGAGTATTTGACTTTCCAGCTTTCTTGCCGAAGGGCAAAACCCTGCCTTCCCTGAAACTCACACCACAGCCGTTTCCCCAAACATGTTTTGGTGGCCATGAAGTACCAATCATCCACTGCAAATGGTGAGCCAAAAAGAGAAAACAAACATACAAAAAAAAAGACCTGGTCAAGATGGTCTTTGCCGTCATAAAGCTTATAGACTACCAAGGAAGAGAATCATTGAATTAAATAATCAGGCAAGGAACACAATCCCAGCTATGACAAGTCCAGTGAAGGAGAGGAATGACATGCCACAAGGAACATGATGCTAGAAGTTTGTTTCAGTTCTTCGTTGCTGTGTAACAAACAAGCCCAAAACTGGACCGCTTCACACAAACATTTATTTTTGTGTCTCATGGTTGTGTGGACTGACTGGACTCAGTGAGGTGGTTCTGGCTTGCATGCTATCGTACCGTATCTAGGTGGAGTCACATGGAGGTTAAACTGGGCTAGACATCCAAGGTGACTCATTCACATCATCGTCAGTTGATGCTAACTGTCAGGGGGGCCTTATGATGAGAGCACCTACCCACAGCCTCTCAAGATGCTGGGTAGCCTACTCAAGATGTAGCTTGGGCATCTCAGAGCATGGTGGCTGGATTCTGAGAGGGAGTAGTGTCCCCAAAGCAAGTATTCCAAGAGGCCAAGGGAGAAGATGCAAGGTTTCTTATGCCTCGTCTCAGAAACTAAACAAAGTTACTTCTGCCACATTCCATTTATCGAAAAGTGAGTCACAGGGCCAGAGTAGATTCAAAGAGAGAAAACTAGGGGGGGAAAAGCCTGATGCTAGGATGTGTGGTTCATCTGGCACCATCCTTGGAGACTTGCTCCCACAAACAGTATGTAATGGAAGAACATGACCCAGTACAAGGGGCTGGGAAAGGTTTCCAAGGAAGTGCCATTGATCTAAGATCTGAGAGCTGAGTAGAAGTTGATGAGGTAAAGATAAGACATCTGTCCAGAGCAGAGGAAACAGTATGTGTAAATGCCCTGTGGCAAGAAGAAGTATGGCACGTTTAAATACGTAAAGAAAGTGAGTTTGACTGAAGTGCAGAGACGAAGGCACGATGTGGATCAAGACAAGACAGGAGGTATTGGGTAGGGTACCAATTCTGGAAACCCTTCTATAGGTTATGTTTAATATTCTGTTTTTATGGGAATATTTCAAAGTGGCCCTCAGAAAATATTAGTAGATTAAATGAAAGAGTGAATGACTTCATTCATTCAATAAATAGCTATTGAACATTGACTGTGGGCAGAAATAGTAAGTGCTATGAATAAAATCAACTTGACAAACGTGGCTGAAAGCAGAGGATGTTTGACTTCTTTAGAGCAGGTCATCAGAGATGACCTCTCTGAGCATTTGATATTCGAACTGAGACAAATAAGAAGGCACCGGTCATGACAAGGTCTGAGGGAAAGCATTCCCAGTAAAGGAACACAGCAAATGCAAAGGCCCTGTGGTAGAAGTGAGCATGGTGTGCTCTAGGAACAGAAAAGAAGACCAGCATGTCTGGAGCACTATTGTCCTTATAGGGAAGAATTCAAAACTGGCTTTCTAAAAATGGCAGGGCCACCAGCAATGCTTTCATATCAGGACAGCATATCACCAGGGCTGCGGCTTCGGTGACTCTGGAATGTCTCTTCCTGCTAGAATGTTTGGAATGCTCTTTCTCTCTGGCCTGGCCCTGCTTGTCCTCGGCTATGAGACTCATCTTTCATCATGTACTTCCAAAGCTCAACAACCCCCAAGGAAGCAATTTGGCAGAATGTTCAAAGAAGCTTAAAGATGTTCATGCCCTTTGATTCAGTGATTCCCCATCTAGGGATCTAGCCAAAGGAAATAATCATAAATATGGAAAAAGATTATTACATGAAGAAGCTCATCCCAGCATGATTTATAATCATGAAAAATGATAGTAAATCAAATATTCAACCATAGGGGAAAGATTAAGTAAATTAATGTACCACTCCTAGATGTGAGCATTAAAAATTATGTTCCTGAAGGACTGAAATGACATCAGGAAATGCTTGTGTTATAATGGCAAGATTAAAAAGCAGGATATAAAATAGTATTTTTGTGATTTTTCTCTTCCACAACAATTGTAAAAATTACATGTAGAAAGAAATACTGACAGTAATCAGTCCTTTAAGGGGAGATTACAGGTAATTTATTCTTCTTTTCCATAGTCTTTCTACTTCCTGTAATGAGTATTATTTTTAAGATGGAAAATAGATTTTAAATCCTTAAAAAGAAAAAAAAAAACAGCAATAGTTCCCTACTGCTTTTAGGATTATATACAAACACCTTAACGGATATTCAAGGCTTCTACAATCTGGCTACAAATTACCTTTTCTACATTAATACTTTTTTAATGTATATATATATATACATATACTTTTTTGTGTGTGTCCAGTTTTGTCTTTGTTTATTTACCAGAATTCAATATCCCAGCTAGCATAAGTTTGCCCTTTTTGCCAGGGGACAATCCTTCTCAATGGTAGACATTTGGGCATGCTATCTTCTTCCAACTCCGGGCTTAAGAAAGGGAGCCAGAGGGGCGCCTGGGTGGCACAGCGGTTGAGCGTCTGCCTTCGGCTCAGGGCGTGATCCCGGCGTTATGGGATCGAGCCCCACATCAGGCTCCTCCGCTGTGAGCCTGCTTCTTCCTCTCCCACTCCCCCTGCTTGTGCTCCCTCTCTCGCTAGTTGTCTCTATCTCTGTCAAATAAGTAAATAAAATCTTTAAAAAAAAAAAAAAAGAAAGAAAGAAAGGGAGCCAGGGACAGAGGGAGACCTACCCAGCCTCTATTTGCTCTCATCTGGCTAAACCCTACCCATCTTTCAATATGCACCTGGAGCCACTTATTCTCCAGAAAGACTTTCCTGACCATACCCTCACTAACCCCTTTATCGAACCACTGGCAGCATTACCATGTCCGTCTGTACAGTTCACACCAGGGCCTGAATGCCCCGGCCTCAACCTGCGCCCCAGAGTCAAGGTCTGTGTCATTGTCCCCCATAGGATCCTCAGCTCCTGAGAGTCTCCTTGCCTTCGTACACCATTCCACCTTGACCTCCAGAACAGAATCACCTTGCTCATCCCACAAGAGTAAACCAGTGTCCCGTAAGTGAAGACATGAAGGACAGTGTTTGAATAAGCCGAAGAGACGAAACAGCCACTTTGGGAAATTTCCCTCCACACCTACTTCTGGCCTGGAGCTTGGTGGGGACGTCTTTTCTCCCCGTCCCTCTGGGCCACCCTGCTGCTCCCACCACTCCATCCACTACCCACACTAGCCATCTCCAGCTCAGAAGGATTCAGAAGGCAGCGTCAGAGAAAACTCTGCACAGAAACTACACACACCCGCCTACTCAAGAAAGGACCCTTTTGTTTTCTTCCCCACGGGCCTCCATAAATTATGAGCCACCGCTTTTCTTTTTGTAAGTGAGCCTAAGGTTAGTGTAGGGAAGTCGTAGCTCACCCCGCAGAAGTGCTTTCCGTGCAAGCAGATTTTCCCCCCGTTTTGAGCACATCCCCGCCTTAGGGCACAGAGGAGAAGCAAACTTCTCCTCTCCTGCACAAACACAGGCAGCCCGCCCTGCTTTGTGCTCCCACAGCGCGCACCTTGGAAATGCCTTCTGGATCCATCCGGGAGCTCCTTCTTCGCTGCATCTGTGAGCTCCCTGCCAGGGCTGAGCTGAGTCTTCCTGGCTTTTGTTTACTCAGCACCAAGAACAGTGCCTGGCACACAGCGGCCCTGACTTGCGTGTTTGTGGAGCGAGTGAAGGAACGAATGAAAGGCCTCTGAAAGCTCAGAGTAAACTGGTTTCTAACGATGGATTTCCAGAATAAAATTACTAGCGTGCGCCCTGTGTTCGTTTCCTAGGGCTGACGTAACAAATTACCACAACGTGGTGGCTTAAAACAACAGGAATTTTCTCTTTCACAGTTCTGGAGGCCTGGAGTCTAAAAGCAAGAGGTCAGAAGGGTCACCCTCCCTCCAAAGGCGCTAAAGGAGAATCCTTATTTGTTTCTTGCAGCTTGTGGTGGCTGCGGACTTCCTCTGTTTGCGGCCGTGGCTGCACAGCTCCATTCCCTGCCTCAGTCTTCACATGTCCTTTTCCTCTTCTATCTGTGTGTCTCTTCTAAGGACACTTATCGTTGGATTTAGGGCCCACTCAGAGAATCCAGAATGATCTCATCTTGAGATCCTCAACCCAATCGCTAATGCAAAGATTTCTTCTCCAAATGGGGTCAGACTCACAGGTTCTGGGGATCAGGACGTGTCTCTATCTCTAGGTGGTTACCATTCAACCCACTAAATGTCTTTTTTATGGTGCAGACATACCGTATTTCCATTTACCCCAAAACCTAGCATTTAGTCAATTTTTAAAATGGGACGAATGGCTGGATAGATGGATGGATGGGTAGCTGGACAGGTGTTCTGCAAGACCCACAACTCTTAGCACACTTAGTGCTTGCTAACACAGTGCGGCTGGGAGCTTAGTGCCTCCAAGCTCTAATACCTCCTGGGAACTTTCCTCCCACTACCATAGACCGATGCCGCGGGGATCACACACATACATTCCCTTCGGCGTATCCCTGCTCGCATAAAACACTGCAACAGCCAGTTGAAGAGAGGATAGATTATTCTACACAGATATCCTGGTGTACTAACTACACTGAAAGATGTAGTCGATGTTTGTTGAATGAAGTCATGCCAATTTAAATCGGAAGCCTTAATGAAGCACCTGATTCTGCCCACAGATTTTCCTGAATAAAATATTACCTTTCTTGGGCAAACAACCTTAGATCAGCGACCCTGAGTTGTCCTCTACTGTATGCTGAGTGTTCCTTTAAGTCAGCCTTCAAGCATAGCACCATGCCCACTTTCTAATTTGGCCGGCCCCTCAGGTTAGCAGGTCCGTAATCAAAATCAAACCTCATTTGTATTATCATTGACCCAAACCAAGCAAGGTGTTTTTCAGCCCACATTCTACTGTTGAGAGAGTGGAAGGCAGAAGGAGCGCGGTTTGCGGATCCTTACAAATGCACTATTCTGGGGCGAGCTTTCCAACGAGCAGCCCTCTTGTAGAACCCCAGGACATAGGTCCCCGCAAAGTTTGTGTGTCACTTGGAAATGTGCGAGCATTGGGCATTTTTGGCTCGGCCCGACACACCCTGTGAACGCAGCTATTTTGGCAACTTGAATCCCGGTGTCGGTAGAGGACAGAACAAACTCAAGTTAACCCTAGTTACTTCCTCGGGCTCGGCTCGGTGGGAAGGAGTCAGCCAGGCAGACAGCTGCCACTTCAAATGCCACTCCCCGGGAACAATGCACTTTATTTTTGGAAAGAGGATAGCACAAAGGAGAGGAGAGCAATGCCGACAAATATACATTTGCTCTTCTATTTCTGCAAAGCCTCTGCCCCTCCGTCACCTCAGTTACCAGTTGTTTAGAGCAGCCCTAGAATACAGAGCCTTGTAAACAGTCACTGGCCTGTATCCCCGCAGAAAACCACCCAGGTCAGCTTTCGGATGGCACATCCCACTGCTGAACAGAGCTATGCAGACAGCAGGACTGTTTCCATGCCATGCCGGCAGCCCACGTGGTTGCAATTAATGCTTCTATACACCAAATACTCTCTCTGGATACTTCCTATGTAAGTATCTATATCCTATAGCAATAGGATCCTAATTATGGCTCTTCATCCCACAAGAAAAAAAGAGTAGAGAAAGCTACCCTCCCATTATGTTGACATCATTTTCTGTGTCTCTGTGTTCGTTACTTCCCTACAATTTCAAACATCACCTTCGTCATGCCTACTTACTGTAAAGCAAGATCTTACACGGAAAGCCCACTAGTGGGAAAAGAAGCAGAGACAGAATGAGAGAGAGAGAGAGAGAAAAAAAAAAAGAGGAAGGAAGACAGAAAGGAAGGAAGGGAGGATGGAAGAAGGAAGGAAGGTAAGAAGAAAAGAAGGAGGTACGGAGAGCAGGGAAGAATGGAAGGGAAGGAGGGAAGGGAGGAATGGAGGGAGAAAGGAAGAAAATGAAGACAAAGAAAAATTTACAAATAGCTCCAAAGTTGCAATCACACTGTTTGCCCCACTTACCACTGCACTCCCGTAACCCGGCACACCTAGTAGCCCTGGCACGTAGTAAGCCCTCAATTATTTAATGAATAATTGTAACCGAGTTTGACTGTGATAAGCCCATTGGCGTATGTGGAGGAATTCTTCACAATGAGATCTTATTTGTAATGTATAACACCAAGAAGCAGCTTTTGTAAAGATACTAGCCCGTTTGAGTTACGCCCCATGAAACTTCTAAAGAAAAACTGCCTAAGTTAGGATCTAATATTTATTACTTGCTTATTGACTGTTTTTCCTTCCAGATTGCCAGCAATGGGCAAGAAAGAGCCACATCTTTTTGCTCACTATTGTAAGCCTAGTACCGAGAACTATACGGCAGCCCTCACTGTTCAAAGGACACAGTGCTGCTGATGAACGCCCCATTGGGTAGACTTTTGCGTCCCAGGACTGGGGCTCCAGGCAGGCTAGGATGGTATGTGCGAAGCCGTGGGGCGTTGATGAATCAAAACCACAGTCCTGGGAAACAGCTGGGGAAAATAGATCCAGGTTATGGAGAATTATTTCCTCCCACTCAGTTTTATTTCACATTCCTCCCACGTGAAAGGTCCCAAATCAGATGGAAAGTGGCATTTACTAAAATTTCAAGCCCTTTTTAGCTGCCACCCAGCATCCTCCAGTTTCTCAAATGCTGCATATGGCGGCTCCTACCATCAGGAGACCGTGGAAGAGTCTTGAGCTGCCTTGAAGGACTGAGTTTTCAGAGGTTTGGGGCCCTGACCCAACACCGATGAGCTCTCGAAATTGGAGAGCAGCTGAAAGAACCCGTGTTTGCTTTGGGGCATGGCCTTTCAAGACCAAAAGAAGCTTACATATCCTTCTCATTTATCACTCGAAAACACTGGCCTCAAGTCACCCACCTCATTGTGAGCAGAGACGAGACTTGATCTGAGGTCTTCTGACAGCCTCTAAGCCAGAATTCTTTTTACCACCCCAGAAGTAGATATGTGGCACAGGCCAGCACAACATGAAGAGGGGAGCAGATAGCCCGTGGCCACCCTCCTTGTGAACTAGACGGTCACTGGGCTCCTGAGCTAAGAGAAGGACAAAGAGAGGTACACACACCTGTGTGTCGGGCCAAGGAGGGCAGAGAGGAAAGTGTTTTGAACGCTGTCTGAGCCAGGCAGAAGTGGAATTCAGGAAGGGCATGGGAAGTAGGATGGTTCCTGAACTTCTCTGTGTCTCAGCTTTGTCATCTGTAAAGAATGAACAGTACCTTCATCACAGGGTTTTGTCCTCATCAAATGAAATAATGAATGCAGAATATCTGCAGAATTCTTGGCATATGGTGTGGACTTGATAAACCTCACATCTACCCCTCCTCCATCACTCTGGGAAATAGAGACAGTGGATTAGTTTATATGAAAAAGACTGGGATATTGGCAGGTGGATGACAACATTTCATTCACCGTGACTATGGTGCATAATGAGAATAAGACTTTTTAAATGTTGCATCTTCAACAATGAAGTCATGGTTCTCTCCTAAGGGAAACTGGTGCACTGATTGCCTCAGGAGAAGAGAAAGCCTTAGGAACATGTGTGGAATCATATGAAATCCGCCTAACCTTCCCAATTGACTAGACCACAGTTGGACTTCCAAACAAGGGCCCCTCAATCCAGCACCAATAACTATGGATTGTCGAAAAAGAAGACCAGGGCCAACCAGTTTTTTTTTCTCTTTAGAATTTGAACCGAGAAGTACCAAGAGGGTGAAGGATTTAGCAGCAGAAGACAAAAGACTGTAAGACAGAAATAAACCAGAAGCATCATGCTGTATCATGACCAAGGTGAAGTTACGAGGGTCGGAAACTAGGAAGTCAAGAAACTATAAACAACAGAAGTTGAGGAAATCAATCAGTAGGAAGAGGAAAATAAGCCATGGAGAAGAGATGAGTCATGAAAACGGTGGAACACCAGAGTCAAGGTCCATAAGCTCCTGAGGCCAACATTCCTGGAACCACGCAGGATTCCAGATGACCTTACAATTCCACTTTCAGTCTCTGTGTGGCCCAGATTCTGGCTCTTCAAGACCAGCTGAATAGCTTTTCCTGAACTCCCAGGCACATGTAATCTTATGACAAAGTTATGAATAACCTGAATGAATCTCCGTTTTTGCACCCAAAAAGCCTGATGTCAGCCTGCTTGTTATATTCAACACATAGTGTGGATTTCCTGGGATAAGTCCACATTTCATTAATTTACCCTCTATCTTGAAAGGAGATTCATTAAAATCATAACAAAATGTGATTTAGCTTTCACACTTTCTTATGACTTTTTCTGTAAATAAATTCACAAATAAGAGTGGCCTGGTTTGGGGTTTAAGAAATATGATCATCTTAATGCTGCACCGGACAATTGGTTTGGCTCTGTGGAGTAAGGAGGTGGGGAGGGAGGGCATAGAGCTTGATATCTCCCTCCCTCCACTCGAAAGTGCTTTCAGTTCAGTTCATTCAACAGAATCCTACAAAAAACAAAATCTTAAAGAAGAATAAATAATAAAGTTCCATAAGGATAGATAATATGTCTATCTTAGTCACTCAATATCACCAGTACCTGACACCACAACTGGAGCCTAAACAGCACTCCAAGCATCTTAACTGGTAAAAGAAAAGAAGGAAGAAAGGGAGGAAAAGGAAGCAAGGAGGGCAGAAGTCATGAAATCTGGCTCTCAGATCTCCTACTACCAAATGCATAATTGACTGATTGCTCCAGCTGCTGGGCTCTGAATGCATCACTGCGCGTGCACCAAGACCATGCATCCCACGGCTGCTCTCAAAGCGTAAGCTTGGCAGGAGTGCTAAGGCAGACAGTTCCTGCAAAATGTGGGACTCTTCTGTTGGGAGCTTCTCAAGGACTCCCCGTTGGCCTGACTGAAGATTTTTTAGAACTGCACTGCGGCCTAAGACGCTACCTATCTAACCTGCCTTCCTCTCTCCTTCTTAAGTGTGAGACCTGCGTCATGATCTAACATCTCTTCCAAGCTCCTCCTCTCCTTTTGTTTCCTCACAGGTATTTCGCCCCATAAATATAAACCATCTTATCATCTACATCTCAGAGAAGCTAACCAAAGCAAGGAGGGAGGAGATGAGAGAGGGAGGGAGGATGCTGAGCATGGCTATGTTTAGAACTAGCCTACCCACAGTTCCTGAGCTTGGAATCATAACCAGGTTTTTTTCAGTTCTGTCCCAGCGATATGGCTGAAGTTAGAATGACCTGCTTGACACACATGCCCGCATCCACTCTCTGCCCTGCTCTGCCTTACTCTGTGTCCAGGGAGGCTGACCCCTGTGGCCTTTGTCTTCTGGGCTCTTTCACTGGCTGGCTTTAGGTTGGGTTTGGCCATTGGGAGGCACCGGGAGGAGAATGGGGGTCAGGGGCGGAGAGGGAGCAGGGCATTTCTTCTCCGCTCCTCCATGCTTTGATTCTGCTAATAACTGCTTTCCTAATGACGACAGCTCCTACCAAGTGACTCCCTTTCTGTTGTTCCAGCTAAGATTTCAGCAACCATTTGATAGAAAAGAGTTTGGTTTGTTAGGTTGATTGCATTAATGTTGTACATTAACGTTGCACTTTCCCTCCAGGTTGCACAGCAACCTGGAGGGAAACTGTCACCAGTTAATGGCCTCCCTGTGTCCATCTTTTGCAGTGCAACTTCTTGGTTGCCTCTCATGCTGATGCTGGTCGTGGCCATGTGGTCTGCTTCGGCTGGTGGGAAAGCAGAAGCTTAAACAAAAACACTAGGATGATTCTACTTCCTCTTTTGCTTCTGTGCTTTCACCATGAGATGGTGACAGCCTCACCCCTAAATCTATGGCTTAGACTGCTGGAGGATTACAAGGAGAGTCCAGTCTTCCCAGCCAAGGCTTCCTGTACCAGCCTACAGTCAGCCAACCTCCTAACATATGAAAATATTTGACCAAGATCAGCAATCACCTACCAGATCCACAGCTGACTGCAGAAAATGAGTGAGCCCAGCTAAGACTGCAAAAGCCATCTGGTAAACCCTGGATTCATGAGCAATAATAAATATTAATTCTTTTAAGCCAGTGAGCTTTGGGGTGGCTATTTACACAGCATCATTATGGCAATAGGTAACTGACACGGTGTCTTAATTGGTTTTCATTGAGTAAGTAAAGATGCCCAGCCAGACTGGCTTTGGGGTTGGGGAGGAAGGGAACCCGGGGAAGGAGGAGTTGGCAGGGACTTCTTGCAGGGGACAAGTTGCCTCTCCCTCAAGAAAGGGCCAGCAATCCAAGGATTTGGTCCTGATTGACCTTCCTTAGCCCAAACCAGATCTAAGTCAAATGTTAGGGGCCTAAGGAAATCACTCCAGAGGGAGGAGACAAGAACACAACTCTCTATAGGACAGAGAGGCACTGAAGGCCAAATTCCAAGTGAGAATAGAATTCCATCAATTCCAGAGGATCCCATCGATGCAATAGCAGGATCCAGGGGACTGAGGACTGGTAAGAAAAAATAGAGTGGGTCTACTGGCTGAGGACCTCAGAAAAACTTCCACATGGCCCGCACCCTGAGGAAAGCCTTGAGCTGAGAATCACCAGGCAGAATTGGACCTAGACAGGGTCTACCGATCCAATCCAGGCGTAAGCATGGGTATGACAGAATGGTCATATCTCCCTGTGAGTCTGAGAGATCTGGCATTTTGCTGGTGATGCCCTCTTCCCCCAGAGAGGGCCACCATAGTCTATCAATGCCCCTGGGAAGTACATTCAGAATTGAAAATGAAGCTCGGGAGGAATTCATCACGAAAAGTCAAGAGGGACTACATATTCTTCCAGCTGCAAAGGTGACGACACACATTCTCTGTGGCTTCCTAACAAATAACCTCAAAATGTCTGAGAACAATACCATCCTATCATATCTTGCATGTTCGTGGGCCAAGATTTGGGGCAAGGCATGGCTGGCTGGTTATTCTGTTTCATGGGATGTCAGCAAAGGCCCCTCAGTGGTATTCGCCTGGCGGACAGACAGGAGACAGCTTCACTTCTTGCCAGCAGGCAAGGCTCAGCACGGTGGTACCAGAGTAGCCAAGCATCTAACATGGCAGCTCAGGGCTCCCAGAGAGTGTGTCCCAAGAGCTCTAGCCCAAAGCCTCAAGGCTTCATATGAATTAGCTTTCAAGAAGCAAAGAATTTGCAGCCATCTTTAATTTACCTCTCCATGATGTAATACAGTAAATGGTCTCCAAAGTTGGTTTTCACATTCCAGAAGATGTGTACAATAATCCCCAGGACTGAAAGAAAATATTAGCACTTCAATGCATATTTATTTTCTCTTAAAACAGAAATGAACCTTTCTGACTATTTAATACCTACATTGTCACAGGCAATATTCTTTCATCCATATGTCACATGTCCCATAGCACGAACAGCACACAAGGCACACCGAGGTTGTGTGGGGACTCCCACAATAAGGCGCTGACAGTGATACCCTCACTGGTTTGCTTGATTCGGGAGCATTTCTGTGTATTACAACTCACATGTGCCTATTTAAGTAGACTAATGCTTTCTATTACTGGTCTAGGCAGAATATTTATGTCCCCTCCCCAAATTTATATGTTGCAATCTTAATCCCCAATGTGATGGTATTTGGAGGTGCGGCCGTAAGAGGTGATTAGGTCACAAGGGCAGAGAAGGGGCCCCAGAGAGCTCCCTCTCCCCTTCCGCCACGTGAGGGCACAGCAAGAAGTCAGCAGTTGCAACTTGGAGGAAAGCTGTCACCAGAACCCAACTGCACCAGCACCCTCGTATCGGACACACAGCTACAGGTGAGAGAGATTCTGTCGTCTATAAGCCACCCGGTCTGGGGGGCATTTTGTGATAGCATCCTCAACAGATTAAGACAATTATTTGATTTTAGCCAAACTCATCTCCACTAAATGGACAAATGGCTTAAAAGAATTCTTGCAAAAATGTATAAATGGAGGACAAGTCCAATAGTGCAGGGAGCAATCAGAACACGGGAGATGATCCCACCGTTCTTACTTCTAGTAGGAGCTCTCCGCCAGCTGCATCATCAAAGATGAGGAAACTGTCAAAAAATCAAATTACTGAAGACACTATTTGCAAAATGAGTGGCTGTAAATCTACCATTGTTAACAATTAACTTTATCCCAAATGCATATTGGTTAATGTGTATTTAGCTAGCACTGTTAGCAAGGCACTTAAAACACTATTAATTTTATTTTTATTCTTAAATTTCCTACTTCTGAATATACTTTTATAGTTGAGTAATACATTTGCATAGCAGCTGTATATGTATATGTAATTTATAAATATATGAGTATTACACAAATATGGTGACAATTACAAAATTATTTTACTGATAAAAGGCCGATCAAAAATATTTGAAAACCACCACCAAAAAGAACAGACAGGTACCGAAGTCAGTGGCTAAAAGGAGTGGAGACCGGTGATGGGTATTAAGGAGGGCACATATTGCATGGTGCACTGGGTGTTATATGCAAATAATGAATCATGGAACATTACATCAAAAACTAAGGATATACTGTATGGTGACTAACATAATAAAAATTATTAAAAATATAAATATAAATAAATAAATAAAAAGAATATTATATTTAAAAAATAAAAATACTTTTAAAAATAGAAAAAAATAAAAAGAAAAGGAGTGGGGAGAATGTAGGGAAGAATGAGGATGGAGCAGGTGAATTTTTTGTTTGTTTTTGTTTTTTAAGATTTTTATTTATTTATTTGAGAGAGCATGAGAGAGAGCAAAGAGCACAAGTGGGGAACGGTGAGGAGAGGGGCAGAGGGAGAGGGAGAAGCATACACCCTGCAGAGCAGGGAGCGGGATGCGGGGCTTGACTCAGGGCTCAATTCCAGGAAGCTGAGATCATGACCTGAGCGGAAAAGCCAACGCCTGACCGGCTGAGCTACCCAGGCGCCCCTGGAGCGGTGAATGTTGATGGGTCTAGACAGATCATCTCCTAATAGGAATATTTGAACCTCGTTATGAGCATCCATAGCTCCTGATCAGACATCAGTTGTGGCTCCCATAGCCTCACCAGCTAGTCATGTGTTACCATGATTTCCGTGCTGGTCTTGTCCCCAGCCCCTTCCAACCCAACCCTAAAACAAGAGCTCCAGACCTGGGATCACCTACTGCTCACCTCCACCCTGAATCTGTTAGCAGCTTACCCACTTGGGAAGTCTGTCCCCATCTCCCGTCGCTCCGGGGCTGGCTGGCATCCTCCGTGTTCCCAGAGCACTGGTCTTCCAGCCCTGCACTGTATTCTAATCCCACTACTGTACTATCTCGCACTGTACCTTCACTGCCTCTTCATTTGTTTTTCCAACTAGACTATGAGCTCCTTACGGTTAGAGATTTCCCCTTATTTTCATAGCCCCAGGTCTGGCACATGATGGGTGCTGAATAAGTGTGTATTGAATAAACACATGAGAATGAACAGAGGTGGGACTGAAGACCACGAGCATGCATGATGTTCATAAAATGATTGTTCTTAATTCCCTTCCTACTTCCTCTCTTCTCCTCCTCAGAAACACAGGTTTAGTTGTCCAAGGCTGAGCCACAAGCCACTACCTGTGTTTTAGACAGGACTCTCTTAGTAGCAGCTCAGACTCGTTTAGAATTAAAAAAGAAGGGACAAGGGGACCCTTTTGACTCATTTAACCAAGGAATCTAAAGATGAACCTGGCTTCAGCATACCTAGATCCAGGAATTCTGGCATGATCCACAGGCCCCTCTCTCGCACTCTCCTCCCCACTACGTGGTACTGATGGTGTGTGTAACCTTCATTCTCTCTTATTCTATAAATAGATCTTCCCCAAAACATAAAGAAGATGCCTATCAGCCATCCTCAAGTCATATCCGTTTAGCCCTCTGATCTAACCACAAGCCACCTTCTCTACCAAATCCAAAGGCCTAGGGAGAAAGAAAGAAAACGAAAGTTCTAGGGAAGGCTCCTGACGGGACCATCTTGGGTCAAACGTCCGTTTCTGTGAAGGAAATGGAGTTCTGTGATTGGCAGATAGGACTATGCCCCGCCCCTGCATCCAAGGGCAGGAAAGCCTGTGATAGGCCGTACCACCGAATCACGTGATTGGGAAACGGGACCAATGTCTTAAAGGATGGGCGGGGTACAAGGGGCAGGGGCACAAGGGGCAGGGCAGGGCAGGGCAGGGGCAGGGCAGGGGCGGGGCTGGGGGGAGGGGGAGGAGGTAGTGCTGGACAGACAGAAAAACAGATGTCTTCTCCAAAACTCTCTGGAAATTGACTTGCGTAAGAGTCCCCAATGCTCCCTGGAAAATTCAGACCCAATCTTTGGGCTAAGGGGGGAAAAATCCTTGTGACAAATCACTTTGTCCCTGCGCCTGCCCATAACCTTCTTCAAAGGGGATTTTGTTTCTCACTTAAGTTCCTACCAAAATGACGCTGGGTGGTCAAGCTTTCAAGCCCCCCTCAGAGCCTGCAGCCAGACCCCAACAAGCAAGCCCAGCCCCACCCTCGGCCCAAGAAGCCTCTTACCACAGGGCTTCAGTTAGCTACAGGCTGTGTTATGCCAGGCCCCAGGGCCATTCTGAAGGCCAGCACCGCACTGCTCCAGGGGGCCGTCTCCTGCCAAAGTGTGATCGGCAGGCCTCTGTTCCCAAACGCTTCGCGGCTGGAAGACGGGTCTCAGCCTGGCTTTGACAGCCGGGCCCCTGGCCTGGCTGGGAGCTGCAGATCAACGGCACTTTGTCAACCCCGGGCAGGCACACCTTCTAGAAGCTGAAGTGCATACTGAATGGAGGCGTCTGCAGAGCTCCTGGCCTCGGCAGGCGCTCGGCGTGTTTGGGTAAAGAAATATGCAGCTTGAGCTGTAGCCATTGCTGCCTGAGCCACCGAGCTGCAATCAACATCAACACCGCAAGGACACAATATTTTCTCCCAATTTACAACACATTCATTTATTTGGGAATTTCTGTGCCAGCTGAGGCTACAGGGCGGTGACAGTGGAAAAGTTGTCCTGGGGCCAAGCAAAAGAGAGAGTTGCAACTGAGCTCCTGTTCTGAAAAAGGGTGCTCGAAAGCAGCAAACAGCAAGCAAGGCTAAGAGGATGACCTTCACCAGACAGCAGCCCACAGACCATGGTGTGCAGGGGGTTTGGGAGACTACCGATCCCGAGGGCCACTGTTGCTCCTTCCAAGAGGGTCTGCAGAGAGGTCACTGGGGGTTCCAGGGAAATTACTGACACCTCGGGCGTTTTCATTATACAATGTAATCTGCCTTCTCTCACAAAGTTCTCTGGGGAGTCAGAGATCATCGATTTCAAAGGCCAGCCCCTATCCTCCACAAGCAGGCTTTGCTGGAAAACAGCATGGGATTTGGAGGGAAAAAGAAAGACTTGAGTGTGAACTGTTCACACTGCTCCTTACTTACTGAGCACCTTTGGCCAAATGTTTTACATCTCGTAGCTTCCATCCCACATCTGTTTTTAAATGGACATAACATCTAACCAGAAAAATTGTCATGGGAAGTAGGGTTCTTTATTGAAGGACACAATATAATGCCCAACTTTCAATGGGCACTCAGCGCATGATAATTCTGACCCCTTGTCTTCCTGTTTTTTATTGACCCATTTTAGATGCTCCCCACTTGGCTTTATAGTGTACCTGTAAAACAGACCGGAATGTTCCCAGGATGTAAGGCCTGTTTGCTGTGCTCCCTGTGACTGAGAACGTCTCCAGACTGGTGGATGCTCCAATGGAAGGAGGCGGTGGTGGAGACGGGACGGGTTCCACTGTGGTGAGCAATGACTGCTCCCCCCACAACAAAGCATCCTTAGGAAAGGCCCACTCCAGTTATTGTCACAAGACTCTTTGACAGAAAGGTTGGTCTGAGACACAGGAAGGCTGTCACCTGGAGCTGCCTTCCCCAGAGAACCTCTCCAAGCAAGTAACCTGCTTCTCCTCAACTCAAGGCAAAGGGGAAAGGCAACTCAAGGGCACTATTCTCAACCTTCTGAGAGAAAACTGAAGTCTGCCAAGGGGAAGTGACTATTTAACATATTATAGCGAGTAAGAAGCAAGGGTGACTAAATAAAGGTGATTCTTATTATTCGTGGTAGTTGCGACCTATAAAGACACCTGAATTAGCGAAGACTGAACCATTGCTCTACAGGAAATGAGGGTTAGGTCCCTGTGAGCCTCTTTTCTGTGAACCAATCAATCCCTAACCCTGTGTTATGTGTAATTTCTATTTAACATCCTATGTAATATATGGTGCTGACTCATTAAGACTGAACTCATGCCCAGCAGCGCCGTAACTCATCCCGGAACAAGGCTTATCCAATACATGCAGGCTTTCCACATGCACCTCACAGCCTCCGTGGGCTCAGGAGCATGAGAGAGCACAGGAGCACTACACTCGAGGGCCATTTTAAACAGCACAATCGCCAAGAAAAGGCAGGGGTGCAAAATGTGGCAGTGAACAGACCATGGAAAGGACCGTCATGAGAGCTGAAACAAGAAGGCGGAGGGTCATCTTGTCCGACCTCAGCTAAAACATGCACACCGGGCAGCTCAGTCTTCCCTGCTCTGTATGTCCACGAATGACCACGGAAGTCCTGGAGTACTGATGTGGGAGTGACAGATGAATTTTAGCAAGCAGGCACATTTGCAAACACGGGATCTGCACATAATGAGAATCAACTGTAATTTATTATTCACTCCAGGACATTTTTATGAGCGAAAAGAGTTACTATTAACAATTACACCAGGACAACTGGTGTAACCTGGAAGCGTCCCAAGCAAATCGGGATGCATGATCACCCCAATTTTAGCCTTTGAGAGCCCTTTGAGAGTCTGATGAAAGCCATGATCGCACACATTCTTTGCAGACAATCCCAAGGAAATCACAGACCTGACGGTTCCGCAGGTGACACCTCGCAGCCCGAGAGAGCAATTAAAAAGAATAATATGCCAACTGCAGTACGGTAAAGATGTGCCTAACACTTGAGGCCAAAGTAAAGATGAGATGAGCTTAAGTAGGGGGAGCTCTCTTTGGGGACCCCAGGCACTCATAGACAAAGTCACTACTGACGTACCTTTGTCTATCAGGGCCATTGTCTCTTGGTCCTAGATACAAATTCATTCTAAATTTGAATTCAGACACCAAGAATCTAGACAGGGAAGGGAATGAAAACAAGCCATGGGGAATCCTGAAAGCTCGACATGGGTGTGCTCCAAGCCTACCCATTACCCCGTGCCAAAGGCACCGTCCTCGGTACTAATGCGGAAGGTCAGGCATGGAAAGGGTCTGCCCCCGAAGGGGGAGCAGCCAGAAACTAGTGTGGACTTACTTAGTAACACACAGAAAGCGAATGCCCCCCCATCAACTGGGACCAGGAACCAAGAGTCACCAAAATGTTAACTGACACCCCCCCCCCACCTCACCTCCAGGGAGGGAAAAGAGGGAGCCAGAGACAGCTCTGAAAATAGCTCTGAAAACTGACAATTCCCGTGAGATGGGTTGGATCCCTATGGGTTGATGGGGGCTGAGGGCTGCTATCTTTAATCGCTGACCACACCCCTGCCCCCTTTGCTCACCTCCTCACTTGGGAGAGCACAGCTGCCCAGATGTGTGTTTCCCATTAACTCCACCGGCTCTAGCCTGGGATGAAGGAGACATTTTCATGCCAAATTAAAAACGACTTGGAAATGTGCATTGTGTTGGGAGAATTGGCCTTTTCAAAGGGGTATAAAAATGAGGGAAGCTGATTTCATCACCCTGCCTGCAGACAGGCCATCAAAGCATCCTACCCCTGGGAAGCAGGCAGGCCACCTCTGCTCTTTTCCTTTACAGACTGTGTTAGCATCTCCATTATTTACCCCCAGGGTGGGATAAAGGCGCCATGCAAAGGCTAAGATCTTTAAACTGCCTTGAGTGCCCATTAAGCACATTAATAACATCCACCATCGTGAGTCTTACCAATATAATTTCCGACTTCAAGCCGGGCGTGAAAAAAAAGGAAGTCAGCTGAGTTTATCAACCGAGGAGACCACCTTAAATAAGAAGAGATTACATGGCAACGGGGAAAGGAGAAAGGTAGCTGAGAAGACAAGGAACATTCTTAGCCATTATTTGGCTACTATTTACCCTCCCCCTGGCCCTCCCACTCCCTACCCTGCCTTCCGTCCCAGCCCCCCCCCCCACACACACCGTGTCATTGGAGGGAATGGACTGAGCCCATCTTAAGAGTATTTCTTCAGTGAAGCTCATGTTTCGATGCAGTGGGGAGGGCAGGGTCCCCGCACTACGATGAGTCATGGAAGGATCAATTTTAAAAGAAAAGGAGTGAATGCATGTTGGGTGTGTGTCAGCCCTGGAACTGCCAGCTCTCACATGTGTGTGTTGGTCAGGGGGGTCAAAGGAAAGAGATTTTGAAAATAATAAAAGACACTGCTTCCTGAAGGACTAGGTTCCAGGCAAGTTGCAGCTCCGAACTCACCACTTTTTCACAGCCCTCTGAGCCGGGTGTCAGTGTGTCCACCCCACAGATGAGAAGACTGATGCTCAGAGAGGTCAAGTGGTCCATCCCGGTACCCGCAGCTCTCTGTGGACGAGCTGGGATGGGAACTAAGATCTCTGCAGCTCTGAAGGATGTGTTCCTAACCTCTCCTCCGTTCTGCCTGATCTAATGTGGGAAAGTGTGTGTATGGAATTGAGGGATGGAGGTTGGAGAGAGATCTGTTTATTTACTGCCTTGGAACAGATAAAATTTCAGAAAAGCCTGATCCACAAGCCCAGGGCATGAGGCCTTGGGCCTCAGAACTGTAAGGGGTCAGAGGAGGGCCTAGCCAGCCGCCTCCTCCCCTCCTCTCAAAGCCCAAAGCCACAGGACACAGC
The DNA here is from genome assembly GCF_024610735.1 of Ursus americanus. Classification (NCBI taxonomy): domain Eukaryota; kingdom Metazoa; phylum Chordata; class Mammalia; order Carnivora; family Ursidae; genus Ursus; species Ursus americanus. The sequence continues at coordinate 29,801,627 of NC_142149.1, forward strand.
CTGCCAGACTCCTCTCTTGCCTTCCTCGTTAGCTGGGATTGGGACCAATTTGTGGATGCCTTTGGTGCCCTAAGGCAGCATTTGAGTCATCTTCCCTGATGCTAAAGAAAAAAGAAAGGAGGAGACAGCCATCCCCCAGGAGACTGGAGACGCCGGGCGAGAGGAGCAGTGATGGATGGAGGCCAGAAGGGAGAGGCCAGTGTCCGGAGGTCATCCTTAGTCTGGCTTTCTTTAACCTCACTCTTCCCTGAGGACCTGCTCCCCCATGAGATCATCTCCCACCCCAGACTTCAAAAAGATAGGCTCACTTGGGGATAGGCCCTATTTTAAGGCTTGTTAACTTAAGAAGTCCACACCCTTCCAGCTCGCTGGTCCTCCTCGGGCTCTAGGGAAAGAATGCAGGTGGAACTCCTCAGGATTAGAGCCAGTAAAGAGGCTAGATCTCCTCATACTCACCCAGATGATGGGTTCCGTTTGCTTCAGAACTCGACAAATGCCCGTGGGCCCGTGAGGCTGGAACAGGAGCCAAGTCAGGAAAGTACTACAGAATTAGCCTTAGGGAGGTGGCCTGGTGCAGAAACGTAGCCCCAGCACTTCCCGCAGCAAGAGCTTGAGGAAGCTACGTCTCCTCTCTGAGACATAGTTTCATGACATCTCACAGGAGGAACAGCATGAAAGTGGTTGGAGCGCACCAAACGTTAGCTGTTGCTGTGGTTAACGCTCAACTAAAATGATGTGAAGGAGGACCACCTATGACCTCACCCTGGAAGAGCACCCTGAGCCGTCATTTCTCCTTGGGCTCACAAGAATCCTAAGACAGTTCGTGTCAGGTCTCTTCTATAGGCGGGGAAACAGTGCTGCGCTGGGGTGAGCCCTCTGTCCGGTATCAGCCAACAAAGGAGGTGGCGAAAGTGAAGTCGGAGCACAGGGGTGTCTGCCTGCAATGATGATACGGGCTGGTCCCCTATGCCACGCACACCCCAAAAAAGCAGAGGAGGGGAAGGGGAATCAATATGAACTGGGCCACAAAGGGAGGGTCCAGACACAGAGGGTGGAGGGAACGAAATGGGAGCGTTGACTGTGGACTTCCCGTAAGTCAGGCACACGGTGCCAAGCACCCACATGCATCATGGCCTGAAGTCAGAGAGCAAAATATAGGGGGCTGGCGCGTGGTCTCCAGCTCAAGGTCAAAGGGGCACGCGTGCTCTTGGGTTGTAAGTGAGCACCGTTCATGTCTCCACTCCATATGTACCAATCCAGCAGAGGCAACCGTTACCCTAACAGTCTTGGGCAATTACACACCATTCTGTCATTCTCCCCCCAACTGCCTCACACCATTATAAAGGGGCCTCAGAAGCCCCTCGCTACTCATCCCATTCTCTGAAGCTCAAAGAAACATGGTTTAGAAACTCAACCCAGGGGCGCCTGGGTGGCACAGCAGTTAAGCGTCTGCCTTCGGCTCAGGGCGTGATGCCGGTGTTATGGGATCAAGCCCCACATCAGGCTCCTCCACTATGAGCCTGCTTCTTCCTCTCCCACTCCCCCTGCTTGTGTTCCCTCTCTCGCTGGCTGTCTCTATCTCTGTCAAATAAATAAAATTTAAAAAAAAAAAAAAAAAGAAACTCAACCCAGGACACTCTCCCAAAGCACTCAGACACCAGAGCCCCTTTTTATTGCAATCTGATATCCATGCATAGACTTAAATACTATCCACATCGCTCTCTGTATCTGTATCGGGACAGTAGTCCTCCCTGCGGAACACTTTCCCCTCCTACAGAGGGCATGTTAGCTTCACAGCTATGAGGTTTGAAGAGTATAGGATGTAATCCTGCTCGGCATGTTAGGGAACTGGGGTCCTTGGGTTTCCAGGTAGTGACCTGCTCCAGACGATACAGCTAGTTAGTGGCAGACACCAGGTGGGAGTGGCAACCGGCCTTCTCCTCCCTCCTTCTAATCTACTTTTGCTGGGAATGGTTGTTTTCAGGGAAACTTAACAAAAGCTGAATTCTCAGGACAGTCTTGGTTTGACTTCCCTCCCCCACTGGAAGATCTGTCATGGAGCCTGTCCCACTGGCCAACTCCGGCAGTGACCTTCATGAACAGCAAAAATGCCCATCGTAATAGGTGCGGATCGAGGTCACTCTTTTGTTCGGTGTACATGCCGGTATGTGTTTTAAGGGAAATTGGCAGTATCAAAATTATAAATGCACAAACCCTTAGACTCAACAATTCACTTCTAGGAATCTATCCTAAAGAAATATTCACATGAATAAAACAGAGGACATGTATCAAAGCTGCTCCATTGCAGCTTTGTCTAGAATAGCAAAAAAGAAAGTGGAGAAAACCCAAATGTTCCTTCTTAGTAAAATATTGCTTTTTCCCATCGTGATACCTCATGGGAGAGCATGCAACCATTAAAAAGAACGAGCCCTTCTGATGGTAGTGTCATGGACGGACATCCACGTTGCTAAATAAGTGTCTCCACGGTGCAAAATAACACGAGTAATAGGATCAAACACTTCTGATTTGTTTAAAAAAAAAAAAGGAAAAGAAAGGGAAGAGAAGAGAAAAAAAGTAACTCAGATTGAGGCCTATCCTATGGGCCTCAAGTAGAGGCCGAGGCTGTCCTGAGCCTGGGATTTCAGGTAAAGTGAGGCAAGGAGAAAGGGCTGTGAGAGGTGCCTTGGACTCTTCTTTTCTGAACATTATTAAAATTCAATCTTGAAATTTCTGGTCTTTATGATATCCTGAGAGGCCTCTAAGAGATGCCAGCAGGTGCAGATCACAGAACTACGGTTGTGATTATCCAGTCCAATAACTGAATTGTTGCTGCCCTGTACCTCCACTTGAATACGAGTATATACTGTATATTGTGTGACAATTGTGTATGCATACCACGGGGGAAGAATATACACCACCACACCATCGAACACGCTGGCCACTTGAGGAACAGATGGGGGAGACTTTCATGGTCTTCCTTTTTATACTTCTGCATTATTTTATTTTCTTACAAGGTATTATCTTGAAGTTTTTAAATTAAAAAAAATTTTAAACTGAAAAATTCATTTAAGTAAAATAGAAGGAAATAAGAAAACAAACACACGAAAACATTAGATACAATAATTGCCTCCAAGTTGGAAAAAGTCAACTGGGCCTCTCGCCATCCAAACCTCACCAAAATAGTGATATGGCACAGCAACAGCTCACAAACAGGTGAGTGGGGAGGAGAGTGGGGAATTAGTCTGTTTTGTTTATAATCTGGAACAGTGCCTGACCCATATGAGGCACTCTATAAAAAATTACTGAATGTGAAATGAATGGAGAAGAACTCAGGTATACGCAGAAAGGCGATTTTACTTGATTTAAGCGATTGAGATCAGCCGACCGAACTGTGACCCAATAGCGACACTCCTGAGTGCAGGTAACATCGGAGTGCAATTAACATAGCAGATGTTTACCTACCTGTAACCACTGGTAAATTGCTTTTACACATTCAGTCATCAAATATCTATTAAAGCCCCTAGAATCAGTCTTTGCCCTAAGGGGTTTCAATCAAGCTGTACTAGTGGACCTATAAACCCAGTGCTAGGGAATTCTCCTTGTTGGCAGAAATAGTCCTGGGCTGAGATGTAATCTTGGTTGTGACCTCATCTGCCATAACTGTGTGACCTTCTTTGGTGCCTCACCTTGCTGAGCTGTAAACGGTGGGGCTGGAGCTAGAAAAAAAAATATCATTCTGTTCCCAAGAATAGGTTCTCAGAAGTCCAGGAGCCCTGGACCCTAGTTTGAGACACCCTCCCCTAAATGTTGCTCTCAGATGCCTTCAGCTCAAAACTGTTGATTCTGAGCCTATTGAATGAACTTTGTCCTTGCAGTATCACCAGTGTCCTAAACCCAGCAAGTCTTTAGAGCTCAGACTGTAGATAGTCTTAGACTTCCATCTGGTTCCAACCCCACCTTCCCCACTTACCCACTGGGTGACCTTGAATAAGTGACTGCATCTGTCTCAGCCTCCGTTTCCTCTTCATAATTTAGACACAATAATAACACCCACTGCACCTTCAGCACAAGGGCAGCCCTCCGCCTGGGGCCAGGAGCAGGGTAGGTGGTGTAGAAGTGGGAGTTCTTCTTAATAAGTGAGAGAGGATAAAGAGACAAGGGTTCTAGTTGTAGGAGGGGACACTGAATTGAGGTCCAGCAAAGCAAGGGTGACTCTGAGAGCATCCTCTCAGGAACTGTAGTCACTGTTTCCTCCCTGGGCTGGGGGCCAGGGCAGGGCGGGAGGCCTGAAGGTGCTTCCCCCAGACTGACTTCTCCTCTGATCACCTTGGATTCCTCTCTTGTGCCCATCCCCATGCACAGCACCTCTTGAATCCATTCCCCTGAACTCCTGTGTTGCAACAGTGAATCAAAATCAATACTGCCCTTGTTACGAATTCCCATCTGCTTAAGGCAGTCTGAGGCCCTCCCAAATCCCAAAACCAAAGCCTGACTGTGAAGGAAGGTCACTCTGGAATAGACCAAAAAGAGACTATTTCCCAACGGTTTTGGGGGTCCTGGGCTAGGAAAGCAAGCTGACAACAGAAAGTGTGCAAAGATGTGATGGCCAAGCCACCAGGTCTAAGCTCTGGGAACCCCAAACCTGCTTTAGAGCGTTGCCCCTCCCACCCATGCATCTACCCACACAATTTCATGTTGCCTCTAACTTACCCTGCAAGGAAATGGGTGCATCGGGACTCAGGCGGCGTGGGAGCGTTTGTAAAGACAAGATCTTTTTGCTCTGTGTTTGTTTTAATGTTCCCGAGCAGCTCAGATCTAGCATGAAAAGTGTAATAAACTGGGAGTATCCGTGTGCACTGAAAATATCACTTCACAAGTGAAAATATATCCAAACAGCCAGTTGTAGTTTGAGAGGCTCACCCTCCTCAAAAATGCAGCTGTCACCAAAAATATATTGGAAATCTGTTTCCCTCTCTCTCTCTGTCCCTCCCTCCCTCTCTCAATCTCTCTCTCTCCTTCCCGTCTTCTAGCTCTCCCTCTGTCTTGCAATTTAGCTTTAATTGCCCTGTCAGCTCTAAAGGCTGCTAATTGACGCCTTTTATTCCGCCTTACAACTCCTGGGGAAGAAAGGAGCTCGCGGGCCCCCAGAGCTGCGAGATCGGGCGATTTGGCACGCCTGTCTCCCCGCGGATTGAAGCTGGGTGCTTCCAGCGCTGGGGGCAGGCGTGGGGGAGTCGCGGAGGCGGGGAGGGGGCTGGGCAGGGGTTGGAGCGTCTATTTTTAGTGAGGGTTTTATAGAGTGGATCCCTGTGGCTTGGCTCCACACTGAAATATTGTCCTCGTCTCAATGACATAAACACAGGGCAACTTGGAGACCTTGGCGCCAGCCCTGGCCGGAGCCTGTGAATGGGCAGAACGCGATGGGAGCGAGAAGCCTACTGTAATTACAAATAAATCCGCCCCCCCTCCCCCCGTCCCCTTCCCTGGCTCTCCGGGCTCACTTAATACCGCAAAAAGCCTCCGCTTTTGTGTAAATAGGATGAACTGAAGTCACTGAAAGATCTACCAAGAGGCAGCTGATGGAATAATGACTTGAGTAAGCTCAGGTTAAAAAGAAAGGGGCATTCGAGAATTAATTCAACAGCCGTGGTCATCAGCGTAGACCAGGCAAAGTATGGAAGAAGGCTCCTTGGGCTCCTGGAGGGAATCCAGCGCGCTGCTCCCTCGGAGAGCATCGAGCTTTCAGACCTGGCCTTGCTACATGAGAAATTGGAACTGATAAATTGGAACCAATTAGCACAAGGTCTCAAAATGATTCTTTGGAATGTCCCAGGCCAGGCTGCATGAAGCTGTGGCTCTGGACTGCCTCAGACACGGAGCCACACTTTCCAAAGCATATTTAAATATAGCCTTGCTTCCCTCCATATGTAATCCCAACCCTCATTTTTATCCCTGGAAGCTCGGGGGTGGGGGGGGGGGCGGTGGGGAGGGCAGGGTGAGGTGGGATTTTCATAACCCCCCTCCCCCACTCCCACAACCCTGTAAATAAATAAAAGATTACACCAAATTCCATTTGAAATTGTCAGTCCCGGAATGGAACTTTTATCCCATTATGAATTTCATGGGTGAGACCGGTCCGCCTTTGAATGTGGCTGACACCTCCATTGAAAGTCCCTAATTGCAGTTGTAGGAATTGACGGCAGACACCACACGGTACACACCGTGGCATTCCTGTGAAGAAAGAGCATCCTATGAGAGCAGCCCCAGGCCTCCCCTCAAGTCCGTAGGACTGTCAAGGTTTCACTTAAACTTTAAACCAAAGTTGCCCTATCGAAGGGCCAGGTGCTAATTTGGGATTTTGAGGTCGGGCAGATTTGCCTTGGCTGACAGGGCTGTTACTATACTCAGGGGGCTGGCTGCAGTCAAGCTGCTGCCTCAGAGTGACCAGGAAGGGAGTCTTTCAATCCATATGGACCCCTGAAGGACTGCTTTTATTTTCAGATGAACTTCCTCTGAGCCTGAAAGTGTCCAGTGCTTGGCGGAGAGATGGAAGAGGGAATGGAGAGACATGCTTTGCACCAAGCTCCTGGCCCACCTGAGTCAAGAAAGCTGCCTGCTGACAGAACCCCTGGGAAGGGTTCTCACTTCAATCTGGGTCCCATGTCCCCTCATGGGGACCAAGCCAAGGAAAGATTACAATGACGGAGGCTGTTTATAAGGCTCTTCTACTCTTCTCAAGCAGGACACCAAAGATTTTTTTTTATTATGGTAAAATAGATATCATGTAAAAATCCCCATTTTAACCATTATAAATGTGCAATCTGGTGGCATCAGGTACGTTCCCATGGTTGTGCCACCATTACCACCACCCATCTCCAGAACTTACTCATCTTCCCAAACTGAAACTCAGTCCCCGCTAAACACTCCCCAGTCCCCAGCCCCCGGCCTTGGCGGCCAGCATGCCTGATTCTATGAATGTGATTACTCTGAGTCCCTCACAGAAGTGGAATCATATAGTCTTTATCCTTTTATGATTGGTTTGTTTCACTAAGCACGATGTCTTCAAGGTTCGTCCATACAGTCACACATGTCAGGATTGCCTTCCTTCTTAAGGCTGAGTAATACTCCATTGTCCGTATCTACCACATCTTGCTCATTCACTCGTCTGCCAAACACTTGAATTGTTTCCACCTTTGGCTGCGATGAATAATGCTGCTGTGAACGTGAATGTTCAAATATCCATGCAAGTCCCTGCCTTCAGTTCTTCAAGGTACTTTATATGGTCAATCTATATTTTATTTTTTAACACCCTGTTTTTTTTTACAGTGGCTGCATTGTTTCCCCCCAGCAGTGCACAAGGGGGGGTTCCAATTTTTCCACATCCTCATCAACACTTGCTACTATTTTTAATAACAACCATTCTAATGGATATGACGTGGTATCTCACTGTGCTTTTGGACAGCAAAAAAAATTTTTTTTTAATTTTTTTTATTATATTATGTTAGTCACCATACAGTACATCCCTTGTTTCTGATGTAAAGTTCAATGATTCATTAGTATACCAAAAAATTTTGTTTTATGTTTGCTTTGATAGATCTCCCTTAAAAAAAAAAAAAAAGAGATACTAACAAGAAAACAGACTCTTAAATACAGATAACGGATGTTTGCCAGAGGGGTGGGGGGCAAATGGGGTGGGTAAAGTAAGTGAAGGGGGTTAAGAGTATACATATAATCATGAGCACTGATAGGGTGTTGAATCCATTATATTGCGCACCTGAAATAATATAGCATTGTATGTTAATTATACTGGAATTTAAAAAAATAAAAATATTAAAAAAGAAAAGTTCTAAAGACACATAAATACCCACCAAGTACTTTACCTTCTCTTTTCCCCAGAGGTAACCGCTGTCCCCCACCTGGTGTGTATAATTCCCATTCATTATAAGCTTTACCAGGTATATTTGCATCCACTGATAATTTATACATTTTGAGGGTCACCTTGGATTCCAATTTTGTATCTCTCCCCACTCCCACCACCACCCACCCTATTTCTCAGTCGTATAAGGAACACCAGAAGCAGAATTCCAGATGAAACAGAAAGAGGCCGTAAAGAATAGACCACAAGCTTTGGGGTGAGGCAGAGAGTTAAACTATAGCCATGCCACCGTCTATTTGGGGTGACCTTGGGTTTTAGTGTCCTCTGAGCTCCCCGGGTTTTAGTGCCCTGGCTTATAAACCGAGATGTTTTGAGGGCTAAATGAGATAACGAATATAATGCCCTATACCAGGCACGTAGCAAGAAATTGCTGGTCAGAAGGAGGAGGTGATTGGTAAGAAGGAGGAGGCCGAGAAGAAAGAGGTTAATATCAATTTTCTTGTGGAGCTGTTGCTTGTGCCCAGCTGTCCTTACCTTGCACTCAGTACTTGTACAGTGGGTACTCACTCACAGTACCCGCTGGCTATTCTTGCCCACACCTTCACGTTGCCACGGGGTAGGACAGAACACGTACGGAAGTGTGAGAGAAGCAATGTGACTCCATGTACTCTTTGCTAAAATGTTGATTTAAGTCATGGGGAGGGAGGGTCCCCCTTGGACCCTCCCCCTGGCCGGAGGGCAGCAGAGACCTGAGGAAAATAAGGAAGGCGGGAGGGAGGCCTGGAGTGTTCTGCCAAGTCACCCTACTTGGGGGAGGACATTCAGCTCAGGCCCTGAGCCTGGCTACAGAAACTGTAATCCAATACCTTAATCCATTTCTTCTTCAAAGCGTTGCCCTTTGTGCCAGGTGGACAGAACCCGAGTGATGTTGCGCTGCCCCTGAGAAGCTCTTGCTCTGGCTGTGTCATTCCTGCTGAGAAAAGAATACCCAGAGGGGCACCTTGACTCGGTTATCTGGACAATTGTGACTAAGGAATGGCAGCTCAGAGCACCTAAGGACGTTGACGGAATCGTGCCTCATCAGTGTTGCCCACGAGCGCAGTCATTGATCCCATCACCCCGAGCGAGCAGAGTGTGCTAAATGGTGTGCAAGGCTCTTTGACTACACAAAGAAGAATCGTACACCAAAGGGAGCCTGGTCTTCAGAGAGATCGGGGCTCTTCTGCCCTTTTGGAAATGGCTTCCCAGAAGAATCCACCTCTCTGAGAAGACAACAGAGCCTGGGAGCCCGAGGGTGGAAGGGAGAGAAAATCGTTCCAACAAGGACTGGATTCTGGGGTCTCAGGGATGGGGGTGGGGATTCCACCGTCTTCCTTCCCTTGGGCAGGGGCTGAGTTTAGCCTGAGGTGTCACAGCAGCTGTGCCTCCCCAGAGCAAGCTGGGGTCCTGAGACTACTCACCGACCCCCACCCCAAGCGGCAGCTTCCTGGGAGAGAGCCAACCACTCTTCACCACCCCCGCCCCTTGCCCTGGCTTGCTTCTGCTGCCAAGGTCAGCGGACCTCAAGGTACAGAGCTGCTAACTCGTGAGGATTCAGGCTGCAGAGGGGAATTGGTGTGCAACAAGCAGAGCAGACCGTCTCCAGGTCAGAATGGGCAAGCCAGGTGTGTGTACCGCTTAAATCGTAAAGCAACTCATTTGGTCCAATTGGTGTTTTTCTTTTCCAGATACCTCTGAGGGATCTGATTTCTAAGAAAAGATCAAATATTATGAGCCATCACTGTCTGGATTTGCAGCACCATAAAGAGAGGGGCATAGTTTTAACCCCCATGGTCTCCCTCCACCCACTCCCCGTATCTATGAACGGTCCCCAAAAGCAATTAAACAAGCTCCGGGATTCCTCCATTCACTAGGCACCTACCGTAGGCACTACTAGGCACTGTATGCAGTGCGAACACTGCAGACACGCACAGAACCAGGCACCGGAAATGTGCAGCCGGATTCCCTAGAGAGCCGGCGGTTTAGTGGTCGAGAGAGACGACTGCCCAGAATGCAGTGCGGCCATCGGTCGGGCAGAGGAAGGTACAGAATGCGGGAGCGTTTGAGAGGAGGGAGCAACTAATTCCACCCCGACGGAATCCAGAAGGGAAGGGGTAATGTTTAAGCAGAAGTTAGAAAGTTGCAAATGATTTTGCCAAAGGGAGAGAGTGAGCAGACCGAACACACCACAGGGAGGAAGAGCAGGTGACGTGTAGAGACCTCCAAGCAGTTCGAGACCAGCTAGATACGAGGTGAAGAGCCGGGAGAGGACAGAGGCGCTGTGGGAAGGTAGGTGGGAGTCCCATTGGCAAAGGCATCCAGTATCATAACTTCGTCTTGAGAGTGACTGGGAGACTCCTTAGAGGTTTTTGACCAATCGTAAATACTTCCCTTTCTCTACACACGTTTATTTTAGCCTCTTTCTCCTTCAGGAATACTAAGATTTGGAGAGAAATGACACTCCAGGGCACGTCAGCAGGAGCTCTCTGGCCTTGGGGAGGCCAGTACTACCTTCAAGCCCTGCTTCTCAGTGGTGAACTTAGTCCCCTTTGATGAGAGATGAGGGCTTCACCTAGGACCCCAACAGCTGTGGGACGAGGGAGGACTTCTACCAGGGACGAGTCAGAGACCACACCAAACCCCCACTCTGCAACCAATGACAACCCTGTAGTCCTTACAAGAGGACAAGTGCCGCAAGCCTTGCCTGGCTGTCAAAATATTTAGAAGCCTATTGAAATCACCCACCCATAGTAAGACGACCTCAGAAGTCAGCATGCATGCCTTGAAGAGGCCTAAGCCATAAACATTTAGTCTCCAATGTAGCTGCCTATCCTCCGGAGCTAGAGCCTTGAAAGAAAAGCAGAGTTCTGTAAAATGTGATCTGCCAGGATTTCCTTACCCCCGTGGCATGATAATTACGATGCCTCTTATTACATTTAAAGGCTCATCTGCGGTGACTCAAACCCTAAAGAAGGCGATGGAGGCAGCTTTGCATTTTTCTCAATGTATTTTGCTGAACCACTGCAATCATTCACTTTTGAAACAATGCAAAGTGAAAACGAGTTTGGAACCACAACCTGGCCTCATTACTGGCCCACACCCTCCCTGACACCTCCAGGCACTTCAAGGGCCCTTCTGCCAGCATTTTAGGGATTATCTTTGCGAATTTAATCAAGCTTTACATTAACTAGTTAACATGGTTAAGCCTTTGTGTGAGGAAAGAAACACTTGTCTGAAATTGTAGTGCCCCGGATTCGTTTCGTGGGGAGGGGACCAAGGCGCCTCTCGTCTCTCACCTTACCCATTCTCTTTCTCTACCACGGGCTGGAAAAAAAAATTTTTTTAATTTATATGTATACAAATATATTTTAAAAGAATATATATATAACTAATTTTTTCTAAAAGTCCTACAAATAATAAATCATATCTTGGAAAAATCCTGTGATGAAACACCATTATACCCACCACCTGTGCTGGTGAAGGACAAGTCGCTGTTATATTTACTTTTGTGTTCATTTTAACTAATACATTTCCTTATGAACTTAATTTACTATGCAAAAGAAAAGACTGGAAAATGATTGTGGTTAGAGGACGGGATGCCTGATGGGTTAGAGGGATGGTAAGGAATGCCTTCTAGAAACTTAAGGTGGTTTTTTTCCCTAACTTTGAAGCCACTTTCATTTTCTGAAGGTATGTTTTGTGAATTACAATAACGAAATGCCGTGATTTTTTCCCCCCTCAATTGAAGACATTTTTTAAATGAAGCTGGGTAAAGACACTAAGGTGAAACCTTAGATATAAGAAAAATAAAAGCAGTTGGGGGTTTCTGAGACATTGTTTGTCTTGAAAGTGATGTGGAGAAGCTTGATCAAAAGCCTCGTTTTACTACAGTCATGCTCCATTATGGAGGGTGGGACCAAGGGCGAGGTGGGGGAGGGGAAAATGAAATGAGCCTTTGCCCAGACTTGACCAGGTTGCCAAAAGTCACTGCCCAGAGTAAATCTCCCCAGCCTGCTGGTGCCCACGACCTCTGAGGTAAGTCAAATACGGATTCAGATCAAGAGAAAGTAAGAGGCCAGCAAAGATCAGTCCCTTTAGGAAGCCCCCTGTGTCCACATCTCTGAGCTAAAATGCCTCCCCCTGCCTACTTAGATGATCCTGAGTCAAAGAATGTGGCCCTGGAAAGTTTCCTCCCCTCTCTGGACCTCAATTTCCCTATCTATAAAATGGGGAGATAATCATCCCTGCTCCAGAAGCTCCCGGATGATGTAGATAAGGTAATGCTTGCAGGGCAAGTGGTGAATTCCTGGCCCATGTTAAACGTGTCGTCTTGTTTTTAAGTCTGGCAACTGGGACAGAAAGCCCCTTGTGCACTTGTTTGGGGACCCCATCCTCTGAACCCCGACTCAGGTGACTGACTTCCAGTCCCCAGGCCCCTCCCCAAACTCACTCCAGACTGCAGAGTTTTGATCCAGCATGAGATGGGTTTTTGACGCATTTTAGGTTTGTTTTCTTTCTCAGCTCAGTGGTGGGTTTTGACGTGGTATCACTTTATTTTCAAAGCAATCTGGTTTCTCTGTGGATGCCTAAGATGGGAGATTAAAGTGTCATGAAACCGTGTTTGTCACATATTTCTAGGCGTGCACACCAACACACTCCCCTACACACAAAAGCTCGTCAAGCGGGCTTCTCCCTTACCTTACAGTCCTACAGGAGCTCTGAACCGGTTAACAAACCTGAAACAAAGATGGACTAAGAATACAGATGGGCCCCGCCCCGCAAACCGGTGCTGCCTTCACAATTCTCTTCAACATGAAGAACTTTAAACACCATCTCCAGCCTAATGGTTACTTGGGGGCAAGTTATTTCCTCTAAATGCACAGGTTCTAATCTTTTATTGATTTTTCCTTAAATACGAAAATAACGAGTGCTCTAGCCTTTTTTTAAAGATTTACATAAAGATAATGTAAAGTAAAAAGTGATTTTCTCTCCCCTCTTCACCCCACCCCCTTATCTATTCTTAAGGGCTAATTGTTATAAGTCATAATTTATAATCCTATTTCTAGGAATTTTTCCATGCACATAAAATAATCCCTACACAGAGATTAAAAGCAAAGGTTCTAGGGCTGAACAGCCTAGATTTCGGTCAGAATCAAGTTTTGTTCTTGTTTTTAACAGGGACTGTCTTAAAATATTGAAGACTTACAATCAGCATATTACTATGATTCCCCAGGTTTCTTGCAAGGATTTCTAAACTTAGATTGAATGTTGCATTCGATTTCAAAGTGCTGAAGATGCTCAGGGGCCCACCATACAAGGGCCCGCTGGTCTTTCAGCCTCTAGACCTCAAGCCCTAACACGGCACTGCCAGCTTGTCTACAGGATTTGGGTTGTGTTGTCTGCTCCTTCCACTGCCCAAAATATGATGTGGCCAGTGCCCCTTCCTCAGCCCTCTAGCCTATGACCTCTTATTGGACACATCAAATTTCTTGGGAAGCCTTTTCGGGTCCCCCTACCCCCGACCCTACCCCAACATTCCTATGCTTTGTCATGGCAACTGACATCCTAAATTGTAATCATTGCCTTGTTTTTCCTCTTTTCCCCAGTAGTCATTGGGCTCCTCAAGAGAAGGACTCCGTGTATTCCTTGGCAAACCGAGTGTCTGGAATCAGCGTGCGTGGTTGGTGAGTAGAAGGATGCACGACTGTTGGATGACAGGAGTTGGTTACCCGGAGTCCTTGCCAAGGCTGCACCGTAGCTGGATGGGGAGGAGACAGAGTCGGGGGCCAGGAAAAGGTTTCAGAGATGTGATCATGTTGTGTTAGCTGGATTCAGTAGCTGAAACCTGCGAGTCAACCCACCCACCTGAAATGGGGTAAGATGGCTTTTCACTTTATTTTCTACTCCATTGAGTTCCTGTCTCCTTGTTATCTTGAGTCTTTGAGGGGATAAGGGAGACTAGACTATATTATCTCAATAAACATCTATCTGAGGCAGCAGGATGAGAGGATGTGGGAGAAATGTGAATCTAGGCTGCAATGGGTGCTTGTGTGTTTGGGGGGAAGGAGGGGGCTGTGTGTGAAGTCGTCATGGCACATGGCTAAGGAGGACTGTCTCCAGAAACCTGTACCACCCAGGTGGCAAAGGGAGAGGAGGGAGGGTGCGTGAGTGGTATACATGTGTGGGAGGAGGAGGGTGTGCACCCTGGCCTGCTTGCCTTTATCATCCCTCAATGTGCTGTTGGGGGTGCGAGGGGCAGAGAGGTACGCTCAACCGATTCGTCAGTACCTGTACTAGTGTGCATCGGTCAGGGTGAGTGGTGGGCAGTGGGAACACATCCCCAAGCGCGTAGAGTTTAAATTTCTAGTAACTTGGTGACCGTTGTCTTTTCCGGGAACAGCCCCTCCGTCATTTTGGAGAATCCTTTCCCACACTAACAATACTGTAGCTGTGGCATTCCGTTCATCTTCCTTTTGAGATACTGGGTCACACATGGTCAAGTCCACAAGTCAGAACCAAGTTTTGTTTAAATTTATTGAGAGAGAGAGAGAGTGTGCGAGCGGATGTTTAAGACAGTTGGCTGGAGAGAGGACTGCAGAAAATGATCCTTTCCAGAAGAAAACCTCGAGAACACCCTAGCCCCTGCCTCCAGCCGAGGAAACGCAGCGGGAAGCAGGAGAGCCAGGGCCTAGCACAGAGGCAGCGTGGGGCCTCGAGGAAAGGGCCCAGGAGCAGCCTGCCTGCATCGCCGCCCCCCCACCCCCAGGCCCCCCACATCAGGGCAGGCTAAACATGAGGAGGCTTCTGTCTCCACGGCTGGAAGAGAGGCGCCCTCGTTAAAACTCAGATAAACAGTTTATCAGGAGATGAATGAGCCACCGGGCTCCAGAGTCGGCTCCCCTTCCCCAGCGTGGAGCCGGCTGGGGAGGAGGCCCGCAGGCGCCCTAGCCAGACCCGGGAAGGGAAGGGGCTGTCCGCACTGAGGCGAGCTCGCCAAGCGCCTTTCCTCCTTTGGCCTGTAGCTTTGTCTCTATTCCTGGAAATTCATTTCACGTTTATTTACCCATTTTCCCAGCCCACGACTTGGAGTTGCGTCCCTTCCTTTCTCTTTCTCTCCTCCTCCCCCCGCCGTTCCCCTTCCCCATGCTGTGCCAGTTAGAACTTCACTGTTAGAATCCCATCACCAATTGGACATGCCAAAAATGAGAATATCGTGTGAAGCTGAAGGGGCCCCATCCTGGCTGTGAGTCCTGAACTGGCCGGCGCTCCCCCAGCCCCTGGGAGGCAATGGGGAGTCCACCACCCTGGCCTTGAGCTCACATTCTTCCGGCAGTCAAGAGAGGAAAGTGACAAGCCTTGTGGCTGACTTTTCCTCACTTTGTGAAGTTGGGTCAAGTCCAAAAATGCCATTTTGGGTCTCACTAAGAAAAAGCCCATCAAATTTGACATTTATGGGACCCATGAGACAGAATCAGAGGGTGATGATTTTCATATGCCTGGGATGATGCCAGGCCTAAAAACTGGCAGCGCTCCTGTCCTCTTTATGATACCTCATGGTCCCCTGGCCTCTCGGTGTCAAGGAGCCCCAGAGAGGTAAAGTGACTTGCCCACGGTCACAAAGCTGGTAGGTTGCAGGTTTTTTGACATCAAGCCCCTTGTCCTTCGCAGATCACCCGCTGCAGCCTCAGGTCTGTGTTTCTAAGGCCAAAGAAGCAAGAAGATTGTTGAATTGTTCTTAGGACTTGCTTAGAAACAGCTGGAAATAAGAAAGATGCATAAAAGCACCCTCGGGGTCCTCTTGCCCTGACCTGGAAATGCTGAAGCTATCGTTCAGGGGAGCACTTGAGTTTTCCTTGCCCAGAGCATTTTGCAACCACAGACATCTTGGGATGCAAATAACCAAAAATGGACCTGCGCTCCTGATTCACTAGACTCTTCCTCTGTGGCTGCCTGAGTCCCTAGCCAATCCCCACAAAAGTCCAAACACCTCCCAGCGCTAAGTCCTGATCAGAAAGCTGAGTGTACAGCCATCCTTCTCCCTACAGGTCCCTCTCCCTCCCCACAGCTTCCTTTTGAAGAAATACAACCCTCTTTGTCCAGCTTGTCAAGCTCCTTTTTCAATAGAGCCGCAAAAGCATTGAAATGGGTTGGCTGTGGAGTCCCCCAAGAATTTCCAGTCTTTGCCCCACCCCCAAACTCCTGAAGGCCAGCAGCCACTGAGAACAGTTCAGTTGCACGTGCTAAGTGGACAGAAAGCAGGCCCCAAATATCCTGGAGTTACTTCCACAGCATCCCCAGTAGCTTCCAGCCTCTCTGGCTCAAACCTGAGATGATTGCTCCATTGAGGGCAGTGGGTGCCCTGATGAACTAACATTTGTTGACAGAATATTGCTCACTATACACTCTGCCCCGGGGGCTGTACTAAGCTAGACGTTCTTTACCTCTGCTACGTAGCATAGAGAGGTGCATGGCTTTCCCACTTTACAGATGAGGACGTGGAAGTTTGGAGGTCGGATGCCCATGCTAGGAAGGTAACACAGCTGGCGAAAGGCAGGCCAGCATTCCAGCCTTCCAACCGGAGACCCACCTGGTCCAGAGATTGTCTTTGTGTTGAGTTTCCCTGTTTATGCCATTCCCTCCTCCACTCCCCACATCCCAGATCCCCTGTCTGTCCCTGAATCATGCAGATTCAAATTCTATGTCTCAGGTCTCCTCCTCTCACTACTCAGATATATTTATCCCTTTTCTTTGTCAAGCCCAGAGAAAGCTCAGCTCTACCATTAAAGTTTTAGTACAGCTTAGTCTTTGAAAACAGCATCCCCCAGATTCACTCCACACCTAAATGCATGGGTGACCCGGGTGCGGTGGAGAGTGCAGGACGGCAGGTCCCCAAAGTGGGGCATTTTGGAACCCCACAGTGAAGCAGGCTAAGTGTAGTTTGAAAACAGTATAGTTTGTATTCAATTCTTTTGGCTTTGGGGGGGGGGTGTCATCATAATATATTACAAAATTTCAAAAATAAAGGATGGCCAAGAAATTGTAATATTTATCAAAAGTGGATTTGGGTTTTAAAAGTTATGAAACTCTCGGGGCGCCTGGGTGGCATAGCGGTTAAGCGTCTGCCTTCGGCTCAGGGCGTGATCCCGGCGATCTGGGATCGAGCCCCACATCAGGCTCTTCTGCTATGAGCCTGCTTCTTCCTCTCCCACTCCCCCTGCTTGTGTTCCCTCTCTCACTGGCTGTCTCTATCTCTGTCGAATAAATAAATAAAATCTTAAAAAAAAAAAAGTTATGAAACTCTCGTCTACAGCCTTATGGGAATTTATAGATTTTTTTTCCCCACACTCTTTGAATGTTTTCTTCCTCTGCTTGCCATACCCCGCTTAACTGGACTGCAGAAGTCTAGGAGGGTGACGATTGGCTGTGAGTTTCTCCCTTTTGTGTTTCTTCTCCTAGTCTTTACCCAGTGGACACTCTATAACCAGGTCCTCCAACCTATTGTCTAACATGGTTTGTTTTTCATTCCTGAGGGAACTTTTTTGCTGTTCAGTCAAACCCTCCCAACCAGGACTGAAGGAAATGGGTTGATTTCAAACAAAAATAGGTGATCTGAAGAAGAGGAGATGGATGAAACAGAAAACAGCACAATAAAATGTTACTAAATTAGAACCTATCATCTCAGGGAGACTGAACCAGAACTTAGCTTTTGAACTCTTCACGGAAAAATTATTTAACCAGTTAAAATTCACAGCAGTGACAAAATCGCTCTGGCGACCATTTCATCTTCCTAAGAAAATGAACCAACACCAAGCCCCCATATTGCACACGAGAAAGAAATGGCTGTGCTTGTAAGAGCCTGCTATGCACCAGCTTCTGATCATACCATCATTTCCCAATCAAACCAAATTCAACCAACCAATGGGTTGTTCTTATCCCCAGTTCATGTATCAGTGTGTGTGTGTGTGTGTGTGTGTGTGTGTGTGTGTGTGTAGGCTCAAAAGTTCGAGGATGTTTAAGAAAATGTTTTCAGCTGAAACTGGCCATCCCTCCCAACTGCTGAGGTTTTGCAGGAAGACTGTTCCGTAAAACCAAGTGTGTTTTCTTCCTTAGACAGATGATTAAGTCATGGGGGGTGGGTTGGGGCACAGACAACACAGGTTGAAAGGAAAAAAAAAATAGATCTTTGGGGAAGGAAAGTAGAGTGATTTAGGCTGTCACAGTGAGATCTCCTAACACCACTCCGTGGAATGCTGGTGAATACTTGAGTCATCTACTCCAACTCCTTCTTCTCCAGCTTTTTCCAGACTCCAATCACATCTACCACAAAGGAAACCAAATTTGAGTTTTAAAGCTTAGATTCACTTCTTCATCCAAGGGAAAATTAACTAGAAGTGTCATTTCAACACCCATCTCCCATCAGACTGCTTTAGGAAGAGAAAGCATCATGCGGGTTTATTTAGAATCATAGAAAGGTAGGGCTTGAAGAGGAATGCAGCTGTGTCACTAAGGCAGAAAGGAACATGGCGCACAAAAGTGACTTGTCTGGGGTGAACATATGAGGGCAGACCCCAGCCAGGACACAGGCCCCCTACTGCCAGGTCACCTTTCTTAAGTTTTAAGTCTCCGCTCTTGCCCACTGAGGCCGATTTAGCGGAAGCAGAAGGTGCAGTATATTCTTGTGACACTTGGGGGGCGTCCGGAAGAATCTCAGCAAGTTTGTTTACACTGAGGGCCTGGAGAGCTTGGAGAGAACAGACGGAACCAGAACAGACCCAGCAGCGCGCGCGCGCGCACGCAAACACACGCACACACGCACTCACACACAATGACACGGACACAGAAGCAGAAGCTAGCTGGGCAGGGTGGACAGCAGACGGACCCACCTCGCAGGGCCGCCCCCGCCAGCGCCGGGTGAAGGACTTGCTGGGCGCCAGCAGAGGGCGCGCCGCCCCCAGGGAGCCGAACAGCAGCCGCTCGGAACCCGGCAGGCTAGGGGAGCCGCAGGCGAGCCGGACGCGCCCCTGCAGCTCGGCCACTCAGGGTGCAGGACCCGGCCAAGGAGGAGGAGGAGGGTGAGGAGCGGACCCCCCTCGTGGGCCCGAGTAACAGACGTGCAGGAGTGCTTCCTAGGAATTACATCACGCTGCGCAACGCTGCGGCTCTCGGACTCCTCCTGCTCAAAGTGTGTGTGTGTGTCTGTGGGGTGTGTGTGTGTGTGTGTGTGTGTGTGTGTGTGTGTGTGTACGCTCTGGGGGGAGGGGACTTAGACCAAGCTTGGGAGAGAGGAAGGCTAGACGCGCCCGGGGAAAAAGCTCCGTGCACATGGAGAAATTCCTTGCGCCGGACTGCACTGAGAAACGAGCCCCCAGCACCTCCCCGCTGCTCCCCTCCCAGTGCAAAGCACCCAGCTAATGAGAACCCTCACAGCCCCACCTCGAGCACCCCCCGAAACCGGCCCTGCACCCTCCAGCCCGGCTCCAGCGCCGCCGCGAGCTTTCCCCAGGACTGGCCCTGGCGGGGCGCCTAGAGCCCCAGTTGCATTGCTCCAGGAGAAAGGAGGGGGGCGGTGCATTTTGCAGGAGGAGGAGAAGGGGGGTGGGTGGTGGGGGAGAGAGAAAATTGCGCGGAGACCTGCCAAGCGCCACCGCCGCCGCCACCACCGCTGCCGCCGCCGCCGCCGCCGCCGCCTGTGAGCTCCGGCGGGCAGCCGGACTGTCGGCTTCCCGGGGCATCTGGGTCCGGCGGGGCACAGCCCTGGGCGCTGCCGAAGCCGCCGCCGCGGCGAGTGCAGGCGGCTTCCCCCGGAGCCTGTGCCGCTCCAGCTCCTCGGGGGTGGAGAAGTGGGGGGTGGGGTTGTTGTTTGGGGGGAAGAAGGGGGAGGGGGCAACGCCGAGAGAGTCAGTGGTTTCCATGGTGATGGAGCTGAAAGTGCAGGAAATTTAAAGGCTTGGACCCTGCGAGACAGACAAACCGGTGCCAACGTGCGCGGACGCCGCCGCCGCCGCCGCCGCTGGAGTCCGCCGGGCAGAGCCGGCCGCGGAGCCCCGAGCAGGCGGAGGGAAGTGCCCCTAGGACCCGCTGGGCCAGCGGCGCTGCACAGAGCCGCAGGACGACGAGCAGCGAGAGGAGGAGGAGGGGAGAGCGGCTCGTCCACGCGCTCTGCACCGCCGCCGGCCCGGGAAGGCAGCGAGGAGCCGGCGCCCCCCGCGCCCGCCGTCGCCCTGGAGTAATTTCGGATGCCCCGCCGCGGCCGCCTGCCCGAATAGACCCGGGAGAGGAGTTGCGGCCAACTTGTGTGCCTTCTTTCCGCCCCGGTGGGAGCCGGCGCTGCGCGAAGGGCTCTCCCGGCGACTCATGCTGCCGGCCCTGCGCCTGCCCAGCCTCGGGTGAGCCGCCTCCGGAGAGACGGAGGAGCGCGGCGGCGCCGCGGGCTCAGCGTGCTCTCCTCCGGGGACGCGGGACGAAGCAGCAGCCCCGGGCGCGCGCCGGAGGCATGGAGCTCTGCCCCAGCCTGGGGGTCACCCTCTACGCCCTGGTGGTGGTCCTGGGGCTGCGGGCGGCACCGGCCGGCGGCCAGCACTATCTCCACATCCGCCCGGCTCCCAGCGACAACCTGCCCCTGGTGGACCTCATCGAACACCCGGACCCTATCTTTGATCCCAAAGAGAAGGATCTGAACGAGACGCTGTTGCGCTCGCTGCTCGGGGGCCACTACGATCCGGGCTTCATGGCCACCTCGCCCCCCGAGGACCGGCCCGGCGGGGGCGGGGGGGCGGCCGGGGGCGCCGAGGACCTGGCCGAGCTGGACCAGCTGCTGCGGCAGCGGCCGTCGGGGGCCATGCCGAGCGAGATCAAAGGGCTGGAGTTCTCCGAGGGCTTGGCCCCGGGCAAGAAGCAGCGTCTGAGCAAGAAGCTGCGGAGGAAGTTACAAATGTGGCTGTGGTCGCAGACCTTCTGCCCGGTGTTGTACGCGTGGAACGACCTGGGCAGCCGCTTTTGGCCGCGCTACGTGAAGGTGGGCAGCTGCTTCAGTAAGCGCTCGTGCTCCGTGCCCGAGGGCATGGTGTGCAAGCCGTCCAAGTCCGTGCACCTCACGGTGCTGCGGTGGCGCTGTCAGCGGCGCGGGGGCCAGCGCTGCGGCTGGATTCCCATCCAGTACCCCATCATTTCCGAGTGCAAGTGCTCATGCTAGAACTCGGGGTCCCCTTCCTGCACCCGGACAATTGATGGAACCCCACCGACGCCCTCCCCCGCCCCCCGCACCGTCTCCAACCAGTTCCACCACCCTCTCGCGAGGGGATTCAATGAACTTTTTTTTTTTCTGGCTACAGAGACCTAGCTTTCTGGTTCATGTAATGCACTGTTAACTGTGTAGGAATGTATATGTGTGTGTATATACGGTCCCAGTTTTAATTTACTTATTAAAAGGTCAGTATTATACGTTAAAAGTTACCGGCTTCTACTGTATTTTTAAAAAAATAAGCAAAAGGAAAAAAAAGAACAGAGCAAAGAGAGACTTATTCTGGTTGTCGCTAATAATGTTAACCTGCTATTTATATTCCAGTGCCCTTCGCATGGCGAAGCAGGGGGGAAAGTTATTTTTTCTTAAAGTACAAAGAGAGGGGAGAACTTTTGTAGAAGGACTTTTAAAAAGCTATTTTCCATTCTTCGGAAAGTGTTTTGGTTTTCCTTGGACCTCGAAGAAGCTATAGAGTTCAATGTTATTTTACAGTTATTGTAAATATAGAGAACAAATGGAATGACTAATCATTGTAAATTAAGAGTATCTGCTATTTATTCTTTATAATATCCCGTGTAGTAAATGAGAAAGAAGTGCAGAGCAGGATTAAAGAAAACCACTAAAATCGACTGCGTTCGACACTGCGATTCTCTGTGTTGGTGATTGATGGGGGGTGTGGGGGCTGGAGGGGGCGGGTAGGGGTGCCGCTGTGCTTACGATGCCTGTTGGGAGAAGGGGCTCGTCCCCTCTTCTGGTGTGATGGAGATGACCGCTCAGTTTTTCTCGGGGGGGGGGGGGTTATTCTCAAACCCCTCACTTGAGCATCACGTGGCCTCCGCCCAGTCTCCCGGCTTTTTCTCCCTATGTCACCAAAGCTCGGGCCCGTCCTGACCTCGACACCCAGCCGGCCCCCTGGAGCTGACCCCAGGCTGGGCCGAGGGGCGGGGGGGAGGGTGGGCGGCCGCTTTGTCCTGCCTGACAGGCCCTTCACAATGGGGACACGTGTCTTTCACACCTACCCTGGGGGCGGAGTGCCGCTGAAACTTGACCCCCGAGGAATGGGGGGGGGGTAGGAGAGATCAGAGCGCGCCCACCCAGATCCCGCCACCCCTCCCGCCTCGCACGCCGCCCCCCCCCCATCAATAACCAGCCCAAGTTAACCCTTTGCACGCCCGGAAGCTACGGTGATGCAAGCTGGGGCGATCCAGTCCTTTGGAATCAACACTCAGGCTCCGGGATCCTGCAGGTCTGAGCCCCCAAAACCCCAGGCCCTCAGCCGGAATTGCTGGGGACAGCTGGGTGATTTGACACTCGCCCCCCCCCCCCCATGCCCTAGGACCTAAGGAGGACTCTGAGGGTCAGGATTTCGGAGGGGTCTGAATTTGGGTGAAAAACGCCACCACTGGGATCTGCAGTTGGGAACGGGGTGCGCCCCCCTTCGACCCCCCCCCCGACACTTACTCCGCTTGGGGGTGGGGAGGGAGGAGAACTCAGAATCGGGATCTTTGAGCTTTTGGGTTAGAGAGGGGCAGAAGACATGTTACCCCTAAAAGGGACGTGCAAAATATCACCCTCACCCCACCCCCTTTAAAAAGCCAACTTCTTGGGGCTGGCGCTCGACTCGCGTGCGTCCCTCCGCCTCAGTCCGCGGTGGCGCCCATCCGCGCAGCTCCACGTGGGCCGGCTTCCTGACACTGCTCAGCGCTCCCTTTATTTATCTTGGACTCCAAAGTCGCTCTCCTTTGCTCCCTCCCAACCCCCCTGCCACCTCCCCGCGCCTCCCTCCCGGCATCCCTCCCCCGCCACCCCCACCCCGGGGCCGGAGTCCCGGCGAATCTATGCTAATTATTTCAAACCTGCGCCGGGTCCCCAGCGCAGTCTCAATGCCCCCGGCCCCGCCCGCCCTGTCCCTCCAGCCGGGCGCTTTCTTCCCTCCCGACGCAGCCTCGGTGGCTCCTCATTTCAATAGCCTGGCCCGGGAGCCGGAGCCCCCTCCCCGGCGCTGCCTCCGTCAGCCGTGGGACAGACGTTAGGGTATTCATTAACTGAGAGCCGAGGAATAACGGCATTATTCCCCCCAGAGAGGGCACCCTGCCCCCGCGACTATCTGAGGCTTCATTGTAAAAGGATTAAAAGTTAAAGACCTCCATCTTATGATTCTTTCATTTAATCTTCCTGGCGCCTGGGAGACATGCTCGATGGATGATGGCTTTTAAAATATTCCTAATGTCGGCTACCTTAAGACTCCAAGCCCGGCAAACAAACGTAATTTATTTCCAGAAGAAAGGGGATATTGAGATGTTTAAGTTTATGAACCGCCGTCCCCATGTATATTTGTTAAGTTCTGACAAATACCCAAATAACGTTAAAATCAGCCATTCATCACTTATGAATTTATGCAAAACTTTCTGTGCCCCGGGCCAATATTTTTTTAGACAGAGTTTCACTCGCGAGGGGCGGAGGTGGTGGGGAGGGGGAAGGGGAGGGGGCTTACGGGGCGGTGGGGGGGGGAGCCGAAAGCAAGAATTTTCATGCCTGGTAAACACGCGAATTATGCGAAGAGAGTTATTCCCAGCTGGGCGGGCAGCCAAAACTCGGAGAGCGCGCCGAGGCCAGCGCCCCCACCCCCACGTTGGCAATGTCATTGGATTACAATGCGAGGTCTTCCCCTCCGCGACGCCCCCTCCTCCCTCCGCCCGCCCGCCGGCCCGCGCCCCTCCTCCCCACCCCTGCCCACTTGGAAAACCCGCTCGCAGCCGGCGAGCTTCTCGGCTTTCAGAGCCAGAGCCGGTGTGAGCTAGGAGGACCCGGGCTGCTGCAGACGTGACGGGCAAGAGACAGACCACCAAACAGACAGACCAAAGGGCAGGGCCCCAAGCCGCTCCGGACGCGGAGAAGAGGACCCAGCAGGATCCAGGCAGTCCCAGAAGAGAAGGAAGGAGGTGCTGGCTCCCGGAACATTGTGACTAATGCACAGCCGGTTACGTCTCCATTATTATTAATGTTGATAATACTAATAATAGCATCGACGCGGAAAGGAGTAGAGAGCTCTGGGCAGAGAGGCAAGAAAACTGTCCTCTGCGGTCACCTAGTGTCTATCTCCTGTGAGGAGGAAAATTGATCTTGGTGTCTTCTGTGGCTTTGACAGCCTGTGCTTACGAATTTATGCAGCTGCTGGGGACCCGTGCCTCCCCAGGATGGAGATTTAGAACCCTGACAGATACAGACACATCCCCTTTTTCAAAATCCTGGAAGAGAATGGCAAGGTTTCCGCCACTCCAGCCCTCCTGCCATGATTGCGGGAAATCAATCATCAACCCTCTATTTTCAACTCTTCCCTTTATTCCTTCCTTCCGCCCTTCCAACACTCCCCACACTTCATGCACAAGAGTACAGAAGCCAAATGTCCACGGAAAGCCAGCACCCTCAGGGGAGGGCCCTCTGGCCCCCAGAGTCTGGGAACGGGATCTGGTTCCCTGTTGAGATGGAGAAGGCCAGGGGTCCATTATCAGTCTTGCTTCTGAGACCCCTGGGAAAGGGGGTTGAAGTTTGGTGGCAGCTGCAGAAGGAAGCTGGCTGTGTATTAAGAGCTCTTAGCCGAGCTGGATGGGGACAGCAGGGGGAGGGCCCAACCCATATTGGTATTTTGAAGGGGTGATTCATCCTTTTTCTTTAATGCTCTTGGAATGTCAGCGCTGGAGGGGAGCTTAGATTCCAGTGCCCACCGCTCAATTCACAGATGAGAAGACTGAGACCCCAGCGGGGCAGGCTGATCACAGGGATTAATAGAGCTGGCCTTGGCCAGGTGGCCTCCGCTGTGCCTTTGCACTCTTCTCTTGTTCTTTGTTCTTTGCTCCTTTCTGAAATTTTTAAACTTTTTAAAAATGTGTTCATTTTTGATGGGGGAGAGTTCTCTCCACAGTTGACATAACAACAGTTGAGCATCATTGGAGGGTCTGTTCTGCGCTGTCTACTCAGCAAGCAGTTGTTAGTGGCCTGCGATGAGCCAAGCACCAGGCTGGGCCTTTACATACATTCTTATCAGGTCTCTAGTTTCCAAATAAGGAAACTGAGCTCAGAGAGTTCATGCATCTTGCCCAAAGCCACACAGTAAGTGACACAATTAGGATCTAAAACGTAAGCTGACACCAAAGCCTGTGCCACTTCTGAATACCCTTCCTCCCTTCAAGCACTTGCACACCTGGCTCAGGAGACACAGTGCGCCAGATTCTGTGCTGGCAAGTCCCAACTCAAGCTCTGTAGGGATTCATGCCTGGTAGGCCACACACATGTTTGTATGCCTCCTTATGTGCTTGGGCCCCACTCCCTAACCTCCCCCTCCACGCATACACACACACACACACACACACACACACACACACATATGCATGAGGAGGGGGTAAGAAAGGAAGAACAGGGTAAATGAAGGAAGAAGAGTTAGAAAAACATCAAACAAACCAGGGATGGAAAGGGAAGGGCTCACTGCTGGACTGGGCAGCCAGAGAAGGCGTCTGACAAAAGTCTCAAAGGACAAGTTAAATGTTGACGTCCTGAGGTGGGAATGTGGGTAGAAAGGACATTTGGATGGAGAAAGCAATATAGATAAGTAAAAAGACATGATGTTGGAAAAGTATCTGGAGAGGTCTGAAAAGCAGGACGACGCCAAATTATGGAGGACATTGAATGCCAACTAAGGGCACTAAACATTATTTTTCCAGCAATAGGGAGCCATTGAGAGTTCTTGAATAGGGCAGTGACACCATCAGTGCACTACTGCCAATGAATCCTTCAATCATTCAACAAACAGTTTTGATCAGGTTTTGGTTAGCTATTGGTGCATAACAAGCTACACCAAAACTAACAATCTTAGAACAACTATTTTATTTTGCTCATGATTCTGTGGGTCAAGAAGTTGGAAAGGGCTCAGCTTGGCGGTTCATCTCTGATACTCATGGGATCAGCTGAGTACTGGAGATCCACGTCCCCAAGCCATTTGGGGAGCTCGGCTGACCTGTTGACTAGAGCCCCTGCAAGTGGCTTTTCCATGTGGCTTAGGTTTTCCCACTGCCTGATGGCTTCAGAATAGTCAGACCTCCTACATGGTAACTCATGGCTCTGAGAGAAAGTATCCCAAGACCTGGATGGAAGCTGTGAGGCTTCTTAGGACATTGTCTCAGAAGTCCTGCAACCTTGTTTCCACATGGTCTGTTGGTTACCAAGTCTCTAAAACCAGCTGGGCTGGAAGAGAAAGGGAATTAGACATCACCTCTCAGTGGGAGCAGGAGCAAATAATCGGGGGCCATCTTTAATCTACCACAAGCACTTTCTATAGGCCTGGCTCTGTATTGTATGCTCAGGACACAAAAATGGGAAGATACAGTCATTTTCCGTTTAGGTTTGGTGCCGGTGTCTAGGACAAATTAGAAATGGGATAGTGGCCCTGGAAGGATAGTTAACGAGGACCTTGTTATGAACGAGGAAGAATCAATAAGAGTTGATACTTGACAACAAACACAAAAATCATTTGCCAAAAGACCAGAGAGGACTTGGGGACTGGCTGGATGTGGGGGCTGATGGAGGAGTCGGAAAGGGGCCTGCTGTTTCAGGCCTGCAAGGGTCCATACCTAGAAGAGGATGCTCAGAAGAAAAAGCTTCCTTCGCGGCCACCTCCAGGCAGGTACAGAGAAGTTCCAGACTTGTCCAGAAGAGAGAGGACTCTGAGGAGCCTGGGGAAGATTCCAGTTCATCGAGTTGAACAGACGAATACATGGATGGAGGGGGGACGGTAGGGAGAGAGCCAGACCGGGAGGGAGGGGATAAACAAGCAGGTGAGCAGTAAGAGTCTCCCCAGCAGACCGGAAGCGTACTGACGAGCGTGCATCTGGAGACTGTGTGAAGACAGGGGGAGAGACCAAGGTGCAAAGGTGCAAAGAAAGGCACCAACACTCCTGAGTGACACTACCACCCGTGCTTCGTATTTGTCATCCCATTTCCCCCCTGCGAAGCGAGGATCATTGCTATTACACAGGTGAGAAAAATGGGGCTCGGAGAAGTTGAGGGACAGGCCCGAGGACACGCATCTGGGAAACAGAAGCACTTGGATTCCAATGCAGGCCTGTGTGATTTCAAAGTGACGTCAGATCTGCCCCAGAAAGACTTCCCCCCGCTGGAGGGAACCACCCCCTTCTCTATGCTCCTCATCACACTAAGACCTGAGTGTTACACCTTCTGGGGCGGGGTGGGGGGGAACCCTTAACCTGCCGGGCTTCATGGAGGCTGGCTCTGCAGTGTGCGGAAAATGTGTGTGCGCGGGTTTTTTCTGGGAAGAGTCTCATTCTCATCAGATTCTAAGGTCTGTAACACAAAGGTTAAACTCCGTCCTAGGCTGTGAGAATTTTTAAGTGATAGAATTTTTTAATTGTAACTTTTTTTTTTTTTTTTTTAGTCTCCACAATTACCAGAGTGTGTTCAATAAATACTAAGTAAAGAGGGAAGTGGATGGGCTTGGGGGTCCACAGGGAGCCATCATAGGTTCTTGAAGAAGAAATGAGGTGGGAAGATTCTTCTGGATTAGAGTTGTGTAAAAAAAAGTTTAGAAAGCTATGCCTGCAGGCCAGAAGGCCACAGAGGAGACTGCTACCACCATCTAGTTCCAGAGGACAGCGTGACCAGGGCGGAGGGAGAGAGGAGGACAAAACCGAGAGATGTATTAAAGGAAAGCAGAGGTTAGATGCAGCCTGCATTTCTGTATACAGCAATCATTTGGGGGGCGGAAAAGCAGCTGTCTTCTTTAAATGGAACACACCCCCCTTTCTTTTGCCAAGGTCCTCACCCCTCCCTGTTGCCCCCTTCCCTCATTCTATCACCCAGCAGAACTGTTGTAGCATCTGTGGTTGGGACCCCCGGATTCGCCATGAGAAGGGGACTGAAAGTAAAAAGTCAAGTTTGATTCTTCGAAATAAGACAAAAAGCAAGGCCCGAAGGAAACCACATCCATTTGGGAAGAGGATCCGGATTTTGAGGGAAAAGATGGTAGCATTACAACATTTAAAATAAGATGGCCTGAAAGTTCTTTACTCCTTCATTTGGCTGCAGAAACTAAGGCTCATCAAAGCCAACTGACTTGTCTCCGTTCTAGTTACTTTGGAACAAAACTGGCACGAGAAGCAGCATTTCCAGATTTCTAGTCAACCATCCCTTTATAGTTGTTATAAGTATAAACAGCGTCAGACTCTCACAAGCACTTTCATGCACATACTTTTAAGTACAGTAAGATATGAAAACCGAAGGGCAGGAACTAGGTCGGTCTTCTGTCCCCAGAGCCTAGCACGGTGCCTGAGCCGCGGCAGCACATCACAAATATTGACCGGAGCGATAAATGCACATAGGCATGGCTCTACAGAAATCGAAGAAAGGAGGGTTGCTCGCCGAGCGCCCTCCAGATGGTGGAGGCAGGAGTAGCCGGTGCCGTCCGTAACGGGAGCTCCAGCTGCTGCTGTTTCTCTCAGTCAGGATCGGGCTCAGGAAGCCAACCGCACATCTGCCGACGGCTCAGTGAGGGCGTCCAGCAAAAATAAGGAAGACGGTGCGAGTCCGCACCTGCCAAGTGATACAGGCCCTGCCGTCACTGGGTTTGGCAGCCTCTTCTCCAGCCTGCATCATAAAGGACTCCTGACTGGTGTCTGATTTATTCAATGAAGGGAACAGAATTAGTCAAGCTAGGAAAGAAGTTCTTCCCATTTTACAGGGGTGGAGACATGTAAAAACAGCAAGGCTGGGTGACTCGCCCAGGATCGCACAGCTAGCCGGTGGTGGAGCCAAGGTTCAAAGAGCACTAGCCCTCTAGCAGGCTGCTGGGAGAAGCAGAGTGGTCTCGTGCTCCCTGAGTTTATAATCCCAACCAGTCTCCCTGATTCCATGCTCGCCCCAGCTCCAATCCATTCTCCACGCTGCAGCCTGAGTGACCTTAAGACACACATGTGGTCTTGTCACTCCCCTGCATAAAACTTCTCAATGGCTTCCCATGGCTCTGAGGATAAAGGCCAGAATCCTTACCAGACTGAGGCCTCTCTCCACCTGCCTCCGGGTTCAAGCCACACAGTCTCACTCCGGTTCTCTCACGCACCAAGCTCCCTGCCTGCTCCAGGGCCTTTGCACATGCTGTCCCTTCAGGCTGGGATGCCTTCTCTGCCACCAGCACACCCGGGGCCACACTGGCGTCAGATCCTGTTTATAGGGAAAGCAGGAAGTCCCCTCTGATCCATGCTCTCTGGGCTCTCAGGACGTTTTCTTCACAGTGTGCAATTGATATTTATAATTTTCAGATGTTTGTGTCCTCCATCTTTTCCACTGTCACCTCCCTCCATTTCACTCACCACGGTATCCCTGGACACTGGTGCAGTTTGGGACACATATAGACACTCAATATATATATAGGGTGGATGACTGACACACGGAAGAAATGAAGAAATATTAATGATCAGATTCCCAATATAAACCAGGTTCTATCTGGCGCTCTGAGGATGCTGGAGGACAGAGTCCAGCTCTCGTTAAATAGTGATCCAGGGAGTGTTTAAGAATATACCCAAATGTGAGGGGGGCCTGGGGGGCTCAGTCGGTTAAGCATCCGACTCTTGATTTCCTTTCGGGTCATGATCTTAAGGTCATGAGATGGAGCCCCGTGTCACGCTCCATGCTCAGCAGGAGTCTTGAGATTCTCTCTCTCTCCTTCTCCCTCTACCCCTCCACATCTCTAGCCCTCTGCCACCCATTCCCCAACCCCCCGCCCCCGCCCCGTGCACAGGCTTGCTTGTGCGTTCTCGCTCTCTGTCTCAAATAAATAAATAAATCTTAAAAAAAAAAAAAAAAAGAATGTACCCAAATGTGGATACAGAGCAGGGAGCCAGGACCATTCAGATGACCCTACGGTGACTCTATCATTCTGGGGATTAGTGTGACTCCCAGTTTACTGACTCCAAAGGCCCCTGTCTGCTTGAGTGGGTGGGGAGGGGTGTCTGAGCTGCAGATAACCTCTTTCAGCAAATCAAGGAACCTCCCAGTAAAAGGGAATCCACCACCTAGAGAAGCCCTCCCATCAGAGGCTAGATAGTACTGACTGATTCCATAGAGAAAATTCCGAAAAGACTCTCCAGGGCTGGGTAGAAGATTCACCTTGCCCCACATCTGAAATCCTTAAAAATGGGAGAGATTACCTTATCTGCTGAACCGTTAAAACGTGATCCTTCCTGCCCAGGGAATAATAAAATTAAACAATGACTAACTCATGCCTGATGCTTTCCAGTTTAAAAACCACTTTCACATTCATTATCTCTTTCAAACCACGCAAGAGCTCAGAGCCAGAATTTTGATTATCATTTTAAAGATAAGGAAACTGAGGCTTGAAGAATAATTTGTCCTGGGGGCAAAAAACCTTTCTACTGGGAAAGGAATTTGATATTTAAGGGGGTGGGGTGGGGAAGAGATACCCTGAACCAGCCTGGATTTGAACTCTGTCTATACGGCCATTAGCTGTGGCTTCCCCAAGATTTTGTTTCCACATACTTAAAATGGACATAATGGTATCTACCTTACCAGCCTGTTGGGATGTTCCAATGTGTCCCCTATGTGTAGCTCCTGGTAGGACATAGGAGTCTAAGCTACCATGCTTTCTTTCTGTCTCCCCAGTACCGAGGCCTATGCTGTACCCCCGTGGTTGGGATGAAACCAGATGTCCCACTACCCAAAGGCAGTGACCTGCTACTTCCTCAGGTCCTCATCCCTGCGTGGTCTACAGCTGGAGGAAAGAATCCAGTAGATTCTTCTTTCTCTCCATTGACGAAAAGGCTTTGTATTTAGTGCCAGTTGATTTCTGGGTTTTGGCTGTCATTGTTTTTGTTTAATTATAGACCAAAGGATGGACGGAAGTGGGAAAACCGATGACCGAAGACACAGCTGAGAGAAAAAAAAAAAAAAGCAAAATCAGGTTGGAAGGAAATTGGGAAACCAGGGAGTCTCCTTTACATAAACAGAGGCAAGAATCCAGCCCAGGTAAATTAGCTCCAGTTTATTCTAATTCTAGAAATTCCTCAATCCTAGTTATTGGCTCTTAACCAGAAATCACCCAGAAGTGACTATCTCCAAGAAACAGTCTTCACTGATGTCATTCTCACCTCACTTCAGGGGCAGAGACCCGGCAATGAGAGAGACAAGCCTACCCAGGTAGGGACAAGGACCCCAAGAGACTTAACAGGCAATGATCCTTAAAGGGCACCCACCCACTCACGACCACCACCACCTCAGAGCATGAAAAAACAGAGGCCCAGAAAGGGGAAGTGACCCGGTCAATGTCAAATCTCAGGTTAGAGACCAAGACTAAAGGAGAAGTTTTGATAGGAGCATGGGGCAGCTGGTAACTAATCTGTGGCCCCAAGTGCCTGTCACCCCCAAGGTTGGACAACTTCCCCCAAATGCCACACTCCAAGCAGATTTCCCAAGGGCCCAGGCCTTTGCTGCTGTCTTCCTTCTTCCCACACTGTGGCCCCAGACCCCTGGGACCCCTAGGGGACATGCTCACTGTGATTCCTCTCTCTGGCTGGACCTTTGGTGATTAATGCTCTCCTCTCCTTCCATGTCCTCTGCCTGAGGGCTCACTCTGGGATTTCCACTGTGGAACGTCTATACACCTGTACGGCCAGCACCCAGATGTTTGCCCTGGGCCAGACGTCTCTCCTACTTCCTACACACTTCCGGTGTCTCCCCTTTCCTATAGAACCATGGTTAACTTCCTTAGTATGGCACCCAAGGTCCTTTATAGTCTATGACTCCAACTTTCCACTGTAATCTGCCACCATTTTCTGTTCCACCCCACCCCCCAAACCAACTTACTCATGGCTACCTAAACCTGCTAGGCCTTTGATGCTTGCACCATTTGCTTTACCTGAAATGCCCCCTGCCCCACCCTTACCCCATCACCCCAAGCCAGGATTCCACCTAGGGAAGACCTACTCATACTTCGGGGCGCAGCTCCATGTTACCTCCTCGGCCCTCAGCCAGGGTGGAATTAATCAAGCCATATTTTGTCCTCCCACAGTGCTGATGATTAATAATAATAATAAATAATATTCACTTCCCGTATGTGACAGGCACTGTCCTGAGTCCTTTATGTGCATTGCATCATGTCAACTCCAACAGTAATCCTATGTGTTATTACTGCTGCTATGGGATAGGTTCAGAGAGATTTGCTGAATTACCAGAGGACCTTTTTTTTTTTTTTAATATTTTTTGTTTATTTGACAGAGAGAGGAAGAGCACAAGCAGGCGGAGTAGCAGGTAGAGGCAGAGGGAGAGCAGGCTTCCTGCGGAGCAAAGAGCCCAATGAGGGGCTCCATCCCAGGACCCTGGGATCATGACCTGAGCCGAAGGCAGTCACTTAACCAACTGAGCCACCCAGGCGCCCTTACCTAGGGACTCTTAATTAGTTCGTGGCAGAGCCAGGACTCAAAACCGGGATTCGAACCCCAAAACCCATGTGCTTTCTCATTTGCATTCTGCATCTCATCCCATCAGTTGAGCGCTTACAACATGGCACTCGCTGCTACGGACCCGTATCTGGCTACCTCCAGATTCCAAAGCCCTTCGAGGGCAGCCACTGAATTTGAGCCTAATGTCCAACCATATTATCCAAAATAGTGCCTTATGCATAGTAAGCATTTCATAAATTTATGGCGAGTAAGTAATTGAGTGACTGGCTATGTGAAGGGGCTCTGTTGCTGTTTTTTTTGTTTTGTTTTGTTTTTTTCTTTTTAAATCAAATCCAAGTAGAACTTGTTGGTTTGTTTAATGAATGCTGGTTAATTCCAACTTCAACTTATGTAGATCTTTTGAAGGCACAGGTAATGCAGGGTTGTTAAAAGTGTAGACTTTGAAGTCGAACCTAAGCTCTTTGCTCTACCCCATCCCAGCTATGTGACTGATAACATTAATGCCTGTGTAAGCTCTCAAGCCTTGAGCAAACACAAGTCACTGTCATTAATAATTTGTGCTTCTCCAAAGAGCACTCAGGCTGTCCCCACCCAGACGAAGAGAAAAAGCAGAGAAAGTTGGCCCCAAAGATCATAGGAGTGTCATGGGAAAGCCCTGTGAACAGCAGGTAGGGACGGTCTTCTCTAGATACTGCTGTCTTGTGAGAGCTGGGTGATGAAGGATGGGACAATGAGGAATTGTAGCCTCTTTAAACTAGGAGAAACTGGGGATAAAGTCATAGAAGACCAGCATGGAAGGGACATTAGAGCAACATGACTGCCATTAGTTCCAGCCCTCTCACATTAGAGGCGGGGACACAAAGGCCTGGAGAGGTGTGGCGACTTGCCCAAAGTCATAGAGCTGGTTAGCAATGCGACTGGGACTGGATTCTAGTGACACCCATGACATGCCAGGTTGTCATCTTCCCCAGATTAAAATCATTTTTAAAAACACTTGATACGATTATCTTTTTTCTGTGCTCCCGAGTCAAGCATTTAGCTTTAAAATGTCACCGTTAGACCCCTTATCCCACCATGTCAGAGAAACACTTCTACAGTCTCCAAAGCCCTGAGAGGTGTGTGGAAGGGACCCGGGGGTATTGAAAGGGCCGTGTTCACAGGATCCCTGCTAGGCCGGAGTCCGGTCTGGCTCTCAGAGACAGGGCAGTGCCTCTCCTACCCCTAAATATCTCCAGAGGCACGACCTTCACAGGCTGGGAAAGTCAAACCAGCATCTGAGTCAGATGACCACGGCAAGGAAAAAGAGGTCAGGCTATGGAGTAAGAGGGATCTGGAGTGGCAGGCCCCTCTGAGATCCTAGCCATAATCCGCCTAGTCCCTCCCCGCCCCCGACAGTGGCAAACCCGTCACGTTATCCCTCCATTCCTGTGTCGAGCACTTATCCCATGGCAGCTACTGTGTAGTAACAAAGACTTTAAAAACACCTTCCTTTCCACCTGTCCGGGAAAAACCAGTGATAGCAGCAATCATTCATGGGGCACTGCCCTGAGCATTCCACGTGCCTCGGCTGACCCCTCACAATGCCCGGATGAGGACACTGAGACACAGGGCCGCGAGGAGGAAAGGGAGGTCTGGGATTCACTGGGCATTCTGACTTCTCAGCCTGTACCTTTAACCTCCTTAACCCCCGCCCCCCACCCCGGTATACTAGGAATAGCCTCATCTACCCTGCAGGGCTATTGCCAGGATACAAGCAAGTAAGAAATGCAAGAGCCTAGCACAGTGCCTGCCACACAAGGCTCTTAAGAAATGCATTCTTTGTTGCCCATGTGGAGTGAGGCAATCGGTAAGGAACAAGAAGAGAGACAGGGGCCGAGATTCTGAAGCCTGTTCTGACTAGGTAGCATCATGCAGGCGGCCACCTAATACGGAGAATGGAAGTGTTAATCCACCTTGGACAATTTCAACCTAATCATTAAAATGTCAGGCCTCCTCAGAAATTACCACCTTTCTTTTTCCTCTGGCTGTCGTACAGGGGAGTGCGGGCATGCACGTGCCACACACGAACACATAAATATACACATACCACAGCTTTTATTTTTCTTCTGCTTCTTTTGCTTCCCTGCATTTGGTATCCATGGCAACACATCCCAGCAGCATGAGGAGGTGGCATAGTTGCTCTTTCCCCGAGCCCGCTATCCTGCTTATCAAGGCTGTCCATGCAGCTCAAAGGTATCCTTCGGAGGGCCAGGCTATCCTTGCCCAACAGGCAATGGAGATGTTCCCAAGGGAGAGGACCAAGCGGAATTGGGTAGAAAACCTCCACTTTAACAACCAACAAAACCACCTTCTGTCTAGCACGGAGACAGAGCAAAGGAACCCAAGCCCCTGACTATGCCACACAAGCCTTTCGAAGCATGGCCACTGGTAAAGCTAGTTTGGGACTTCAGCCCCTGTGGTATCTATGACTAAGGGCTGTTAGCTCACTTCCAGCCTTTGGGGCTGGAAGGCTTCCCTAGATGGAGAATTCAAGCCCAGTCGCTCTACGTCTGCGATCGCAGAATCCATACCTTGTGCCACCTATCCGATGTGGAAAGTCACAGCTCATTTGAGTCCCTCTTATGGGAGACAGGTCACTGAGAGCCATTCTCTACAGTTACCCTGAGCATGAGGGTCCACAAACCACATCACACACAACACCCCACTTGATCCTCCCTCAGCCTGAGAACAGCCTTATTATTACTGCCACTTTTTGAGGTGAAAAAACACCAATCACTTGTTCACAACCTCTTCGTCAGATGTCAAGTCTGGTTTCTCGACCACCATGCTATGACTGGTCCTTCCCCGAAGCCGCCGTTCACATACCACGCCACATTACAATGGTGTAATGTCATGCCAGTGGAATTGATGTGGGGACTGTGGCATTTAGGATTTGAGGGGACCTCAAAATTACGTACAGTAATTCCCCTTCCTCCTCCACTTCACAGTAGAGGAAATTAAACCTTATATCGTGTCTACACGTAGTAGTAACGCAGTATGTACCGACGGAAGTCCGAAGAGGGAAAGCGATACCCTCCAGACCACACAGCTAGTAAGATTAAAACTCCTCGTTTAACTCCGGATAAAGTCTGACTCGACATCCATTTGCTAAGCACCTGTTAAACCACGTGCTGGAACCATCTAGATGCAGCAGAACTGGTTTCTGACCTCGAGGTGGGCAAATGTTGCTGTGTGAGCTCTTGGTCCAGTCCAGGAGGAGCCCAGCTGAAGGATAAGTAAGAGTGAGTCAGGCAAAATGGGGAGGCAGAGGGGGAGAAAACAGGCATTCCTGGTAGGGGAAGTGGCATGGCCACATGCACGGAGACCTGAAGTAGCTTGGTGTGAACCGGCCACTCTCTACGGTTCAGAGTTACTGTAACAGAGTGTGAGCCTAGGAATGGTGGGAAAGTAACGACTGTGGTGGAAATCAGGGGCCATGCAAGGGAGGGCCTTGTGATCCAAGTTCAGGAATTCAGACTCTATCTTCATGACCATTAGGAGCCATTGAAAGGTTCATGTGAAGCCATTGAAGGGTTATGTACATCACGTAGAGGAGACATCAGAAGAAGAGATCAATTAACAAAATTTTGCAATGTCTGGGCTCAAGATTGGGTGGTCTTTTGTCATGGAATGATTAGGGATGGAGAGGAAGGAATTGATGCAAGAACTTCTTGAGAGGTAGAAGCAACAGGTTTTGGTGATTGATTGGATATGGAGGGTAAAGAGAGGGGGAGAAGTCAGGGTAGCTGCAGTGTCCTTTCCATTACATCATCTTGACTACCTTCTGGAGTGTTCCCAGCCCAAGACTAAGGTACCAAAATATCTAACATCATTCTGAAATTGCATAGAGACCACAGACTGGGAACAAACAGAAAGAACAGTATTGAACCAATCCAAGGGCTGTGTCCAGCATGGCTCTGCCAGCAATAGGCAGGATGCCTTCTGGACTGTTATTTAATTCTTAGATTTTGGTTCCATTATCTGAGATGGAGAGTTAGCTTGGACCACCTCTTAGGCGTCTTCCAGCCCTACCTAGCTTCCTCCTTCAATTGTCATTAAGATCAAGTTCATTCACTCATTCACACAGCAATACCCACTGAGCACTATCCATATGCCTAACCCTGTTCCAGGCTCTGGGAGTCTAGATGCACAACAGCCAACACTGGGTCTCATAGGAGGAAGACGGGAAAATGCAGACACATAGCAGAAAATTACAACAGGAGCTATGGGATGAGAAAACACTCAGAAAACCTCTCCATCCAGGGTGGAAGTCGAATGGGTCAGGAATTATTTCTCTGAGAATGAGATAGGTAAATTGATATTGAAGGATAAAGCAGATAGTCTGGCAAAGAGAGGGAGGAGATGTTCCAGGCAGCAGTAACAACATGGTACAGAGCTCAGAAAGTACGAGAGTGCATAATCAACTCAGGAATTGAAAATAAGAACCGTATGCGGACGTGTGCTGTAAACAGCCAAGTACTATGTCGCCGTCATCACCATCACCATCACCATGTTCGCATGGTAGAACCTGGTGAGACACACCACAAGCAGGACGCACTGCACTCTTCTACTGACCAGATTGTCCAAAGCCATCAGAGTCTGTATCTCTCTCCTCTGGCTTGTGTTGGTGATGCAGAGAAATAGTCTCACTCACCAATTCTTTTTACTGTTCTCCGTGGCTTTTCCTTAAGAAAAGAAAATCAGAGCTGTTGTACAATGCAGTTTAATCATCCATGATGCCTTTAGAGTCTCAAACAATCTTCCGGTAGCAAAAAAAGAAGAAAAAAAAGGAAAAAAGAAAGAAAGTGATAAAGAAAGAAAAAAGAAAAAAGACGTTATTGTCCCCAATTTACAGATGAAGATGGTAAAGCTCAAAGAAGTTGAATGATTCAGCCAACAGTGGAGTTACCAGGACTTGAACCCCATTTCTCCAGCTCCAGGCCACCCTCTCTTTTCCAGAATCCATATAGACCTTCTGATTGTACTTATCATAAAACCACACCCATCATTCTCCCAGACTTTCGCGGTAGACTGCACTTGCCGAAGTCGGCCCTCCCTTTCCATTGATTATCTTGTAGGTGGGGCTGCTTCCTAAACCTCTTGAGTTAAGCCACCTCCAAACTACTTTGGCTAGAAGATAGGATCAGTTTATGTCTGAGAAGGTTTCCTGTAGACAGCAAATCTTATCCATAATAGGAAGATTTCCCACGTTTAATCAAGGAAGGTGATATTTCCTGTCTCTGGGGTTCTGGCTTTTTAACCTTTTATATAAGTCACTGCTTGCTTAGAATTTGGAATCCAATTCACCTGAAGGCTTAACCCACATGGTGGAGTGGCAGAGGACTGGGTCTCTTCCTGGAAGACCACAGTTGGAGCCTGCCTTGGCTGTGCCCCTTACTGTCTTAGGACCGTGGGGCAAGTCACTCCACTGTGTCTGGGGTTCACACATACCTTGGTTTATACCCAACACTGCTTACGATTGGTTCTATGACCATGTGCAAGTTATCCAGTTTTTTGAAGCCACAGTACCTCTGTCAGGAAAACGAAGATAATTCTTATACCCCTCAGGATAATGCGATACTAGAATATGACAGCTGTTTAGCTGATATTTGTTGAATAAATGGGGAATTTAAAATACTTCCTTTCAACCTTCTTTCCTTCTTTGGCTCACTTTCCTCATCTATTGAAGGGAGATAAAAATCTCTCTTCTGTATATCTCATTGGGCCTCTGAGCAAATCCTATACAGTCATGTTTGCAAAAGCTCTTGTAAACTGTAAAGAGCCTATAATGGTCAAAGGTATAATTTTCTCTATCTAAGGAACCATGCAAAACTCTAAGGAACCATATGAATGGTATTTATCTTTCTATGAGTGTCCTACAGGGTGGGTATCATCATCATGTCCAGTTCCCAGATAAGGAAACCAAAGATGGGGGCAGGGAGTGCTTTCCCAGGTCCGCAAGATAGAGCGTGCAGAAGTAGAGATTAGAAGCCAGGTGGGTCTGACTTTAAATCCAATGTGCTTCCTATGAGAGCCAATGATCCCCTTGAGTCTGGGGGTTATGATCCTGTCCCTGGAGCCAGGCTACCTGCAGTCCCATTTGAGGTCTACCACCAATGAACGATGTGTCACCAGGGGGAGAGTTATCTTCTCTATGCCTGCTTCCTCGTTTGTGACAAGAACATATCAGTAGTATCTAATGTGTGTAAGACTCTTTACTTCACCAAACTCCAGTTTCTTTAACTCAAAAATGAGAAAATAACAACAACGGTGCTGTGCCAGACTAGAGGCAAGGGGTAGACCTCCCTCGAGGTCTTGATTCTAGCTCTAAGATCTAGGATGCTCTTTATTTGAGACTCATGTCTCACCTTCTCTGGGGAGCCCTCCAGGATTCTTCAGGGACTGTGTTTAGAGTCCTCAACGCACACTGGAGAATCAGTTAAAACTCATTTGTATGTTGCCAAATACATTTATTTACATATCTTTTATGCCTTGACTGATACTGTGAAATTCACAGCTTTTTAGGCTCTCATAATAATTACCGTTTCTTGAGTACCTACCATGTGCCTGAAACTGGTCAGTTAATCCTATGGAGTGAGTTTTATTATTTCTGTTAAATAGAGGGAAAAAAACTGAGGCTCGCAGAGGTTAA
Organism: Ursus americanus; assembly: GCF_024610735.1. Lineage (NCBI taxonomy): Eukaryota > Metazoa > Chordata > Mammalia > Carnivora > Ursidae > Ursus > Ursus americanus. The sequence continues at coordinate 29,840,953 of NC_142149.1, forward strand.
TTTGCCCAGGGGCACACAGCTGTTTGCATGGATGACACTAAAAAAAGTTTAGGAGGAAGGAAGGAAGGAAGGAAGGAAGGAAGGAAGGAAGGAAGGAAGGAAGGCAGGCAATGGTATGTCCTCAAAACCACTGATAATTTGGAAAACAAAGCCCTTATCATTTATGCTTTGTCGCCATAGCATCTAGAATAGAACAGACTACATCATGACGTAGTGCTCAGACTCGGACAGAGTTAAGGCCAAGATGCTGATGAGCTTTACAAAGCCTCCATCCGGCGGACACACACCGTGAGCCTTGATGCAGGGCGCACACACACCCGGCCAGGTATGAATCCGGCCCTGTGCAACTGTAGAGGCCTAGAGCTGACACTCCTGCCAAGTGACCACCTAAATTTTCATCTCTTTGGGGACATTTAATTCTTGGGCATAAATTTATTTACAAGTGGAGATCTCACCACTGGTTCCTGTTTGTGATGCAAATTGGATTCCCAAAGGCCAGTTCCCCTTGGATACCAATGATCCTCGTTCTCCATAAGCCGCGCTTTAAAAAATAAGATAAAATCCTCAGGGTTCAATGAGACTTTTCACACTCTCCACAAATCTATTGATGTCTCTGCCATTTGGCACCCAAATGTGACATCAAGCAAGCAGGAGGAAGGGGGGGCGCACACAGGTGGGGGGGGCACAGGAGGAAGTCAACGTTCTTATTTCCTCCAGGCGTTCCACAAACTTTTAATGGAGGTCCACCTGATGAGGTAGAAGCCATTGTTCCTATTTTCTGGAAAAGAAACCCGCAGCTCAAAGAGGCCCGTCAAGATGATTAAGATATGGTCCCTACCCTCAAAGAACCCCCAATTCAATAGAGGTGACAGACATGGAGGCCACGACCTGTGACCCAAGAAGAGTGGGTACAAAGTACTCAAGGTGTGTGGAGGATAGCGTGATTATCTTAAGAAGGAAGGCCTCCCTTTGGGAAGTATTTGCAAATGCAGTGAAGTCATGCCTGACAATGAATGACATTTGGCAATGACATTTGACTTTTCCTCGAATCCATTGTTTTGTGATAATATGATAACATGTGTCCTGACTCCTTCACCCAAGTGTGTGAGGAGCACCCAGCTCTTGCAGACTTTGCTGTGTGACATTAGACGAAGAACCCTGTAATTTTAAGCCCCAGTTTCTTTATCAGCGGGATAGGAATAAGGACGATCCTAACCCTTGCTAGGGTTATAGGAAGGACGGTCGTTTCCCCAGCTGCCCGCAGAGCGAAACGTGCCTCCCAAGGCCCTGAAGCCCCCACAGGCTCCTGTGCGTGTGTCAATGATCATATTCTTATTGCTTCTGCTGAAGACCTGACCCTTTATTCCTGAGCGACTGGATCCTCTATATTGATTCTTCAGTCGATTACATCTCATCGCAAAGACGAGTCGGCCCCCAGACGATCTCCCTTCCCTTCATGCATCTCAGCACAATTCCATGCTTCAGGGTTGGGCAAACTTGACACTGGTGACATTTTGAATCAGACCGCTCTTTGTGGCAGGGAGCTGCCCTGTGACTGTAGGGCGGTTAGTAGCGTCCCTGGCCTCTTCACTTTTAGATGCTGGTACCCCGCCCCCACCCCTACCCCAGGTTGTGGGGACCAAAATGCGTCAGCACATTGCCAAATGTCCAGGGAGCCGGAGGGCAAAATCTGTCCCCGTAAGAATCAGGGTGATTGGTCCCCGTAAGAATCAAGGGTGACAATGCATCCCTAGGAGGTCTCCCAGGCTGGGGTTTCTGCCTCCATGTCGCAGGTGAAAAACAACCTGAGACCCAGCACCGGAGGGAAACTGTGCAAGGTCACGAAGGAGCCTAAGAGCCAGGGTCCTGACATCACTTTCCGATGTAGAGCTGAAGCGCCTTCCACAAAGGATCTGCAGAGAAGGAGAAAGTTCCAGGGCCTGGTGACTGGATCTCTTCTTTCTTAGTCCTGCCCGGACCCCTCCTCACCCCCTCCCACCCCTAAGCAGTAGCCTGTAGGAATGCCTGCTCCTCCCTTCCTTCTGCCCTGCCCTCACCCCTTCCACTTGTATTGTGGGAGGGGGTCACCCACAGGATGCCAGGTAGACATAAGGCCATCCACGTAGGGAGGGTGACAAGATGACAGGGAGGATAAAGCCCAGACGTAGCCCTGCCCCAAACTCCAAACTGCAGGGGGATGTGCTGTCACCAAGAAGCAAACATTAAAAAAATTACACCTCAAACGAGATCCCTCCAGTGCCTTGGGAGCGGAGGCCTCCGCCAGCTCTGTGCTACCAGGGAGGGTGGGGGTGGGGGTAAGCAGCACGGACAGTAGATTCTGGTTCCCTCCCGGGTCCCCACCCCCCCCGGCCCCGCCCCCTTTGCATCCCTCTTGGAAGGGCCCCTTAGAATGCACCAAAATAACCCCTCCCTCCTCCTTCTCCTCGCTGTCCCCCCTGCAGACGGCCGCATGCAGCCTGGTGCACGGGTTAGGGGAGTGTAACATTTTGTCTGAATAGGCCCCTATGTTCCCATAATTTATAGTGGTAAGTAATCTTATTTGCAAAGCAAGCCCTTACAGTTATAAAAAACAAGTTAATTGACTTGCATAAAAATCAAACATGTAAAAGTTTTCCATCTTAACACAAACAGCACACTGAGCCCATTTGTACAATAGCTATGATGCAGGGCGGCCGCGTCTGGACTACCTAGGACCCGGCCTCTTTCATAACCCAAAATGGAATCTTAAACCCTGACAAGGCCACATACCGATGGGAGTTACTGAATTTAGAGTCAGTCACTCAACTAATTATACGACGTTTTATTTTTTTCCTTGTGTCAATAAACAAACTTGGGTCTGACTTCTGACACTGAGTCCTAGAAGCCAATTAAGAGGCGTTCCCAATATATTACAGGGTCTACAAACAAGGATGGCTTTTCTTGGAAAAGTGAACATCATGTTTCTTTTAATGAGTGTGAAAATATATGAGTTTCTTAATCACTGGCAACTTCGATGGAATCCAAGACAGGGAAATCACTGACTCCCGGCTCAGGAGTGAACAGGGGCCAGATTCTTGATGGGGTTTTTACGATGGGATCCTCCGGTGGGAGACCCCTGGGAAGGCAGTGCCCAAGAAACGCTGCCTGTAGTTGTCACGTGACATACAGTTGGTGGCAATGACTGCTTCATCAACCCCAGAGAGGCAGGGAAAGGAGCCCCACTGTGGTCAGGGTCTTCTGCAGGAAAGCAGTGAGACCCCACTTTAGTGGAATGGAGGAAAAAATCACAAACTCAGAAATGTGCATTGTAAAGGGCCGTTCATGGTGCCTTCCCGGTGATCCCCACCCTCTCCTATCCTGAGAACCCATTTCCCAGTTAAGGGGAAAGGGGGGGTACTAATATTTATTAAATACCCATTGCTGGATGCCTTTGCTTTCTATCTCCTGTTTAACTCTCAGAAGAACCCTGTCGAGCAGATATAATTGTTCCTGTTTTACCATGAAAAAAACTGAGGCCCAGAGAAGTAGAATGACTCGGCCAAGGTCACACAGCAAGTCAATGGCAGAGCCAAAGTCAGTTCCAATCAGCCTTCTTACTTGCACACTGCTTTGATGGGGCAGGAAGAGTCATGCCTGGAGCTCCAGGGGACCCAGGATCAGGCATGATCCAGGTGTCTACCCTTTCTGGAAAGTGGCTCCATCCACCCACCCACCAATATCTACACAGGCCCAAAAAAGCAACAAGTATAAGAGGGTGATATGTGTTCTCATGGAGGTACTCCCAGAGGAAGCACACCCGACTCATCTGATGGTGGGTGGGGTGGGGGTAATGGTCAAGAGATATTCCTATGAGTGAATAACCCTTCATCTGCAACTTAAAATACGTTAGTATTTTAAAATTAACTAGGGGGACAATTGGGAAAAGAGCATTCGTGAGGACAGGCCAACATGAGCAAAGGCGTGGAGGCCTGAGAGCAGAGCAAGCATGGCCCACGGGGTTCCGGCTCATGGGCTTGGGAGGATGCACAGAGTGCCAAGGAGAGAGAGAGGCCAGGAGACCCCACTGAGGGTGAGGGAGCGGGAAGGACTTACCGCTGGAATGTTCTTTGGCCCAGATCGAGCTAGTCAAGCCTTGAGCTGGGACAGACCCCTGCCGGTAATCAGATCTGAGGAGACGGGTGGCAGCTGGTCCTGGGGTTTGGGTCCAGTGCGCTGAAGCAGCACGGTGAGCCAGGCTGCCTGGGCCCAAATGCTGACTCTGGGCAGACTAAACTTCTCTGTGCTCCAGTTTTTCCCCTACAACGTACGATGATCAGAGGACCTCCCTCACAGATTTGTTGGGAGACTTGCATCAGCCGATTCGTGTAAAACTGTTAGGATAGTACACAGTGTATGGCAGGGGCCTCCTGAATGCAAGAGGCTAGAGCTCTCATCTGGGCCCCTCTAACTTCCAGCTCTCTCGCCCTGACAGGTGTCCAAAATTCCCAGTAATGGGAGATTCATGGGCTCTTGGCACATAGTAGGCGCTCAACGAACAGACACCGTCCACGCTGCTGTTTGTGCTCTCGTATCATGAGAGAACGGCCCAGGGATCCCTTGCCTTCCCCAGTGAAGTCACGGCCACCGTTCCCTCATGCGACCTGTCCAGGCAGGCTGACATGCCACCCAGGCAGGCAAGACAAATGGACTTGCCACCTACGCGGAGCGCGCGTGCGCACCAGGGCACGTAGACCGGCCGGCCGGCACAACAGGGCTCCCTTCTTCTCCGGCTGCCTCTCTGCTCGGCATGTGCTCAGCACTGAGTGGAGGTCCCCGTTATTTATGTTTGGAAAATGCATTCAGGGCAGTTCCCAGAAGCACTTACAGAGCTCTTATTTAATTGCTACTTTATAAACTCACTGCTCCGAAGAGTGAGGGATTGATGGCCCGGCCTGGCACCTGGAGTGGCCTCGCTGCAAATGCTTTTCCGAGAACGGCCTGGGAGCCGAAGTCCCAGGAGCCCACGGCCCCGTGCAGCCCTGGCCTGCAGCCAGCTCCGGAGGGCCCTGTGGGCCTCGTCACCCTAATCCCCAGCTTTGGGAGGGCAGCAGCTGCCGGTCACACACACACACACACACACACACACACACACACACACACATGCGTGAAGACCCTTCATCAGCTCAGGGCCGAGGGCTGTGGGGCTTGCAGAGCAGGAGAGGCCCCGTTGCTCCCCGTTCAGCCTCCCCATGCCACCGAGCTGCAAAAGCCCATGCTGAGGTCATCCCAGGTTCCAGCTATGGAAGGAGGGCCATGATTCGGGTCCTGCTGAGCCTGTGTCTCACTGGCCTTACTGCCATCCATCCGGGTCAGGCAGGCCTGGGCTCATTTCCCCAGATGCCCCATTTTCCAGGCAAGCTATGGAACCCCAATGAGCCTCAGTTTCCTCTCTTTCTGAACAATGCACTTTTGGGATCCCATTTCCCAGCATCGTTAAGAGAATGAAATGAAATTACAATTGTGCCCTCCTTGCATGTAGAAGAAAAAGCCAAAGATCACTACGAGCTATTTATTGGACTTCTGCAGCCCCAGAAATAAAGGGTGAGCGTCTCTCACGCGATCCTTCTAGATTCCCATCCAGACGCAACACTGAACTTCACAATGATGGCTTCTGTTTATGCCGTCAGTTCACACAGCACCAGACTATAGTGCTTTATGAGTTCCCAAAGCATCTTCCAGAGCTTCTCTCAGGTGGCCTTCACTGCCATCGCCCGGGACTGGATCATGAGCCGCTCGTTGTGGATGAGGACCAAGGCTCATCTCAGAATGCAGGCTGGGTGACGACTCGCTTACCAGCTTCTGTCCCCAAGCCTTACTCTCCTTCACGACACACCTACTCTGCCCCCAGTCGGGCCCAGGCCTGTTTGTGCCTCCAAGACCACTCCGGACCATCTCAGGCGCACGTCCCCTGCCTCATGAATTGGGCAGGTGTGCATAGCCAACAGATACTGTGGAAATGACTAGGCCAAGGCAAGGCCGGCAAAGACATTGCCGCGTCCACCTGGCTCCCTCAGATGGCTCCCTGTGGGGAAGCCAATGGCCAGGACGCGAAGACACTCGAGTAGCGCTACGGAGAGGTCCTCCTGGGAAAGAGCCGAGGCCTTCTGCCAAACACCAGCGTCGACTTGCCGGCCAGATGAGTGCACCGTCTCCATGTCGGGATCCCGAGCCCCAGCCAAGGCTTCCACCTCAGCCTGGCTGCAAACTCACGAGAGAGCCGGAGCTGAGCCTACCAGGCCAAGCCACTCCCAAACTCCTGACCCACGGACGTGGTGAGAGAATAAATGGGCTTCGTGCCGCTGACTCTGGGGCTAATTTGTTACGCAGCAACAGATAGCTAATACGGCATTCATCTCGCCCCTGCCCGCTGCACCTCTCACCCTCTCCACCTGCTACCATCCCACACAGCTCAACGTACCCGTGACCTGTTCTGCAGTCAGTACTTGCATTTGCTCCTCTTTGGGAGACGTTTTTCCACTATTTGTCTACATTGTGTGTGTGTGTGTGTGTGTGTGTGTGTGTGTATAGATGTGTGCACACTCCCCAGATACAGGCCATGCTAACGTTATTGTGTGTGTACGGTCTCTTCGAACGAGGACCCCAAGAGCCATATTTACATAATGCAGGTAATTAGTGCATATTTTAACATTTCAAGACCAAGGCTTCTTGGTCTTTGGGCTCGCTGTCCCCCACCCCGGCCTGTTCGTGTCCCCAGCTCAGCCCCTCATTATTTCCCACCCAGATGATAGCAATAGTCCTAGTTATTTTCCCGACTTTGAGCCTCACTGCATTTCCTCCACATTGCTGTCATGAAAATACTGTCTCATAAAAAGATGATCTGCTTAAAAACCCCTTTGCTCTGTTTCTGTTGTCTGCTAGGAGAGAGCTAAGTTCCACAGCATGCCCTATAAGGTCCTCCCTGATGGGCCCCCACTTGCCATTCCTCTCCAGTGAATCGTTGATAGGTCCCTGACATTCTTGCCTCCATGCCCTGGTGCTAACTCTTCCTTTTCTCTGGAAGCCCTTCCTGCCTTGTCTGTCGGCCAACTTCTATTCATCCTTCAAAACCCAGCTCAGACATTGCTCTCTTGAAATCCTCCTCCATAAATCCAGACGGAGTTAGGTCCCCCCGTCTTCCTGACTGTATGTCTCTGATAACACTGAGCACATGGCTAAAATTACATACGCATCTGTCTCCCCTGTTAGGCTGGGGACCCCTAGGGTTCCTTTCATTTTTGTTCTCTTGACATCTCCTTCAAGGGCTTGGCTCATAACAGCTGCTCCATAAACATGTATTGAATCAGAAAGTTTTGGGAGGAAGGAGGCAGTTTTCATTCTGCGAGCTGCTGTGTGTGAGACTCAATGGGGTGGTGGTAGGCATACAGAAGGCACACTGTAAATATTAAGGTTGGCGCTTTTTTGTCCTTTGCCCAACATGCAGAAGCACAGGCTTCGTATGCTTCATTACGGTCCTACAACTTCTTCAAGCACTTTCAGGAATTCATAGGATGGTCTGGTTTTTCACTTTCTTTAAACTCTCCCTGAACTCAGTGGGCTGTTGCTACCCCACAGCCTCCATCCGTACCAGGTCCCTGGAATCTTTGTGCTTTGCTTTTATAAATCCTACTAATGGGTTTCATAAGGTCTTACAGCATGTGCCTTTCCTGTCTTCAGCTCATAGAATCTCACTGAATTCATTCATTCATTCATTCATTCATTCATGCACTCACTGTTAGCATGGGAGTTGGAGCTTGAGCTCTGGAGCCTTAACTGCCAAGTTCAAATCCTGGCAAGCTCTGTAACCTTGGGCAAGTGACTTCTCTGTGCCCTTGGTTGCCACATCTGTACAGTGGGGATGTATCAGTGCCAATGCCATAAGGCTGTTGTGAGGATTGCGAGAGATACTCTCAATACGGAGCAAGAGTTCAATGGATACTAGTGTTTATTCATTCAACAAACATTCCTTTAGGACCTGTGTGGGCCAGGCACTGGGAGATGTTGGGGTGAGTGAGACAGGCCCCCTGCATGCTGGAGTTCACAGATGGGGGGGGCAAGGAAAGATACACATAATTACAAATGGTGCATTATGTGTGCTGAGCTGGAGGCAGGCCCTGAGCGCTTTACTGGGAGCAAAGAGGAAGAAGTAAATATCCTTGCTAATGAAGGAGTCAAAAATGTGTAGGTGAAGAGGTGGCAGTCCCCCAGGTACACAAGTGAGAACCGCCTGGGCAAGGGGACCAACATGGGTAAAGGGTAAAGGGGTGGGACAGTGAGTGCCATGCTTGGGAAACTCGGTAGTCCATAGGGACTAAAATACCAGCGAAGGTGTTCTCTGCTACATCTTCCAGATGCAGGAACTGAGATTTGAGTATTTGTGGGGCACACGAGTAAATGAGAGTGGAGAGGTGGCTGCAAACAGCCGTGGACTCGGGGCACTTCAGATGGCAAGCCACTCACACGGCAGACACTACAAGACACGGAAGCACATGAGGGCCTGCCGCAGCTGTGTTTGCGTCGAAGAAAGCTCACTCCAACTGTAACCAGCTTGCTGGCTACTGCAGTGGTCCAGGTGAGCCGAGATGAGTTAATAGGGAAGAAGAGGAGAAAACTCAAAAGACATCTGGAGCAGAAGTCGGCACGCTTTGCCTGTAAAAGGCAGATAATAAATATTTCAAGTCTCGTGAGTTGTTGCCACTACTATCATTGCAAAAGCAGCCATAGACGATCTGCAAATGATCATGGCTGTGTTCCAATAAAACTTTATTACAAAAGGACGTTGCAGGCCAGATTTGACCTACGGGCCAAAGTTTGCCAGCTCCTGGTCTTAAAGGTGGATGGACAGGGATTGACATCCACAACTATAGGGAAAGTGCTATGGAGGAAGAAGGAGGATTCCAGAATTGCAAATGATCCCCAGGTCCAGCCTTCTGCCTCTCTGTCAGGTGGTTTAGCTCTATTCCACAGCAGGTTATTTGCTTCCAAAACATAAAGATTGGGATTCAACAAGGTTCTCTGTATCCAAGAAGGTGCTCCTTCCTACAGCCGTCACCTCCTGATGCTGCATAGGATTCTTGAGCTTGCACCCATTTTTGGAGAGGTTGGAGAAAAATGGTGAGATATTGATCCATGTGATAGCCTTCAAGTGCCTGGCTCCCCACTGCCAACCCAAAGCCGCTCCAAGCCCGTAGTAGGGAAAGCCAGAGCCAGCACTGCCCTGCTGAGCTCCCCAGCTGGGAAAGGACTGACCCAGAAGGCAGCACACACTCTGCAGCCAACTTGTCCAGATCTGGCCAGTGACCTGACTCCCCGGAAGTGGCACATGAACCGCACTGAGAAAGCTGGCTCTTTCAAGAATTCTTGCAGATAATTCTAACGGAAAGTCTCTCCCATTGCATCCTATGCACAGTGGGTGGGAATACAATTTGCTGCAAAACTTCTGAAGGCGCTTTGGTTCTAGCTTACACAATGTGAAATACCCCTTTCCCCAGTGTTTGTACTCGTAGGAATAGATCAGCTAGACACACGTGCAAGTCATTATGCCCTAGGTTATTTATTTCAGAACATTCGTTGTGTTACGGACTCTGTCCACCAAAGTTCATGTGCTGAAACCCTGACCCCCAGTGTGATGGTATTTGAAGGTGGGACCTCTGGAAGGTAATTAGGGGTAGATGAGGTCGTAAGAGTGGCGCATCCGTGATGGGATTGGTGCCCTTCTAGGAAAAGGAAGAGACACGGAGCTCTTGCTCTCTCCATGAGCACACACCGAGGAAAGCCTTGGGAGCACGCAGGGAGAGAGAGGGTGGCTGTCTACCAGCCAGGAAGAGAGCCCGCACCGAGAACCGAATTTGCCGGCACCTTGATCTTGGATTCCTCAGCCACCAGAGCTGCAAGAAAGTACGTGTCTTATTTAAGCCACCCAGTCTAAGGTATTATGTTATAGGAGCCCAAACGGACAAAGACACAGGTGACAGCAAAATTAAATTTAAATGTTCATCATTACGGAAGTGGCTAAACTATGGTTCATTCATAGTATAGAACACTGCACAACTGCTGAAAGTTTGAGATGGATTTAAAGGAATTCACACAAATGGATCTTGATTCACTGTTGAGTAAAAAAAAAAGTCACAGTAAAATAGAAGTTATTTTGGTTTTTGAAAAATAACTATATAAATACCTTCATAAATATATGCAATGCCCAGCAGGGTGCCAGGACCAGCGTGGACTCAAGTGAGGTATCCAAGGAGAAACATTTAAGGAGGCGGCCCCCCCACACCCCTCTCATGGAGGTGTCTACCTTGCACTTGCACAAAACCAAGGGCGAGCTCTCCTTGAATTTCCCACCCTAGGCACCTCTTTGCCCTAATCCCAACCCCCATGCATAGAAAGAAGTTGGGGCTGATCTCCAGGTTATCTCCGGAGAGCAGTATCGAGAGGATGGCTGCAAAAACGCTTCAGTTTTGACATTATACCTTTTTGTAGTGTCCATTTTTTTCTGTAAAAATGCATGAATTAACTGGGTTATTGACACCGTGGAATTTCCTTTTAAAAATCTTCCATCCATGTATTTCATTAATAAATACAGATTTGCATAAGTTGAGTGTTTCTTAAAATGCGCATCTGTACATCACTCTAATAATCGCTATCATTTATTGATTAAGTGCAAGTCTATTAGGGACCATTTATTGAAGTCCTTTCACTGTATTAGATAGAATTATTATAGCCACACTATTATATAATAGCAGCTTAACCAAATACGAATTTTGTTTTCTCGTGTAGTAAGAAGTCTGGTGACATGTCAATTAATTTTGGTACCAGCTGGCACCGAAAACCATCCCTCCTCCAAGGGAAAAAAAATCACTGAAACTAGAGAGAGGACAGGTAAAGAGGTGCAAAGGTAGAGTAGAAAATGTAAAAAACTTGAGTGTAAGTCCCAGCTCTGCCTCATGCCAGTTACGTAAAAACCAACCCATCTATGTTTCTGAATCACTCCTCTGTATTTTCATCTGAAAACTGGGAATTATAATGTAGACCTCCAAGTGTTGCTGGAAAGATTCAATGAACTAATACAAGTGCAATTAGCGAGACAGGTCAGCTCTCCCCAGAAGTTACTTTTCTCCCTTCATGAGACTTCCGGAGACTTCATCACAGTGTCTCGTAAATCAAACCCATTTCCCATCAACATGCATGCTCATCTTGGAGCAGCTGCGCCTTTATTCCTCATGGGTTGTTGGTTGGCAGAAACTCTCAGCATTCTTGTCTTGCCAGCCCAAGAGTGTGGCAGACTGGATCAAGTTTTCGTAAGACAGTCCAGAGGACAAGCCTTGGAAAACCAAGAATACTGTGAACGTCGTTGGATTATCTGATGCTCTGAGCTGATTATTATTTGGGGAGAACCCACCCTAGCCTTCTCTTCATTCATTTTATAGGTCTACACCAAGAGGCTCCTTCTGTGGAGACCCTTACCAGAGAGGAAGACCCCCCTCCGCCCCCGCAGCAGACCTGTAAACAGCAGAACGTGTGTGGGGCTGAGTGGTACATCGGAACACAGGCGTCGAGCTAAGTTTGAGGTCGTTTTGAAGACTGACTTGTAGGCAGAACACTGGTCTAGGTGCCAATGAGAAAACTAAAGAGTCATAGCCTGGGCCCACAAGTGCGATGGTCTTTTGAAGGAGACATTTGTGGAGTAAGGGCAGAGATATAAATGCATTCTGTCCCTCTACTGAGAGAGGAATTAGGTGAGGAAGTTCAATATACCGTGGCCAGAATGAGACAGAGAGGAGCTAAGGCGGAGGGAGGCTGGGATTGCTTTATTGATCATGACGGAGGACTTAGCGTCCGTTGGGAAGGCAGTGGGTACTCGGCCTGCATGCCGTTTGCAGCCATTGGCTGCTGTTAACACCCTAGTTATATTCTGAGGAAGCGCGTCTCCCTCTTAGAAACAGTCGAGCTTTCCAGCAATTGCTAGGCAGGGGTACAGGTGTGCTGAGAGGTTGAGTCCCTCAGCCACACCCGGGGAAGCGGTGTGCAGCACAATCGGACATCCGTAGTCTCATCCACACACACCCCCCACGCGTGTCTTACAAATAACACTTTTTATGCATGTTGGGGTGTGAAAAAACTTGAAAAAGAATGCAATTGAGCCTCGGGAGTTTTTTTTTTTTAAAGATTTTATTTATTTATTTGAGAAAGACCAGGGGCAGGGGAGAGGGAGAAGCAAGCTCCCTGCCGAGCAGCAAGCCTGATGCTGGGCTCAATGCCCAGGCTTGATCCCGGGACTGAGAGATCAGGACCTGAGTGGAAGGCAGACGCTTAACCGGCTGAGCCACCCGGGTGCCCCACCTTGGGAGATTACTGATGAAGGTCTCTTGCCCTTCCCTCATCAGCAGTGAGGTACAGGACCCAATCAAAACCAATCAGCAAGTTCCTCCCCGGAACTTGATTCATACGCAGAACGTCAGAGACCGAACATGGTAGAACATTCTTTCCAGTGGCAGCACTGTCTTTCCAAACCTGGGTTTTCAGCCTTTCCTCTTACAAGCTCCCCTTACGTCTTTCTATAAGGAGTCAGTTGCTCGCAACCAAGGGATGCTGCCCGATACCACGGCCGCTGTGTGCGACGGCGTGCGCTTGCGTGCATGCGTGCGCCTCTGTGTGTCACTGGGCTTTGTGTCATTTAAGGTCCCAACACCTGTGAAAGCTGACCTTCTTTGCCCTGGACCCTGACCTGCTGCTCAGAGGTATGCAGGCCGGCTTCCGAGCGCTGGGGAGGGTAGGAGCAGGGCCCAGGAGCGGAGGGGAAAAGGGAATACATTGCCAGGGCCGGGGGGCCGGCTCCCCAGCAGCACAAATCCCACACAGAGATCTTAGGCAGGTCTGCCCTTGGCCTGCAAGGGGGACTTTTTTTCACCAAGGCCCAAGTCCTCTGCTCGTGGCTCGGTGGTGGGAGGTAAGGAAGGGGTCCCCACCCCTCCTCGGAGAGGCCACTCAGCTCAGAGCAACCAGGGGCAGGCCCACTGAGGGTGACAGAAGGAGATGAGCATTATAGCTGGTGTTTACTATTGAAAACACATGAGGGCAAATATTTGGATAAGGGCTTATTTGCTAGTGGAACTTTTTAAAGGGTTGAATGGAGCCCAAGTGTCAGCGTGGGGAGTTTGATTAAAAACAAACTGGATAAGTGTTTCTCCACAGTTGTGAACTTGGAGAGTTTCTGTTTCTCTGGCTCTGCAATGCCCAGTGGGCTCTGTCCCTCGGTTCCAGACCGTGGGCTGGGAGCCCCAGCCCGGCAGCTCTTCCCGTCCCTGCAGCCGGTGAGGCCAGGGCCTCACGTCCCCTCTGCAAAACTGAGTCCCACCGCCCTTCAGGCCCAGTGCGGGGCTCAGGGGGGCAGGAGGAACATGGCTCTGGGCATGATCTGTTACCGCAACTTAGTCCCCTCACCCAGAAGCCAGTCCCCGAGGGTGGCTCCGAGCATCACTCTGGTGATGGCTAAGTGTTTGCAGATCTGTCTTTCTCCCTTTCTTGGTTTTTCTCTCTCCAAGTGACGTTTACTGCTTATGAAATGTATGTCTTCTGCTATTAACTCTGAACAGCTGGGGCAGAGAAGGGTGGGACAGCGCTCTGCTGTGGGGTCTCCGGAGCACACAACTTCTCTCCCACACGGAAAACCCCTGCATCTCCTGGGTTCCCACACTGTGCCGGATCCCATGCCAGGCTCTTCCTCCCTTGCTCATCCCAGGTCATCCTGTGGCTAGGAGAGTGATCATTCCCATTTTACAGGTGAGTAAACTGAGGCTCCAAGGTGTACCATGGTTTATCCAAAGCCACATTGTCGGGAGGTGGCAGATTTAGCCTGGATGCGTCAGACTCCAAAAACCCACACTTTTTTTTTTATTTCCTCCTCCTCACGTCATCTCACTTCGCCCCATAGCCAGGGTGCAGATGTCCCAGAACATGGAAGGAAGCAAGGCCTGGGAAAGTAAAGAGAGAAGACCAGCAGGGACCAAGCCCCTTCTCCAAACCCTTTGTTCCTAGGAGGAATGGTCATGCATAGAGAGAGGGGACGCCATGGCTGGCTCCCTGAACAGCAAGCCCCCAAATCCTAAGACACTGCATCAGAAGTCAGGCCACTGTCATCATCCCCTTCTCCAATTTACTCTGCTCAAGGAAATGGGTGAACAGGAAGGAGAAAACTTAGACCCTCAGAAATGTGCCCTGTTCCCTCCTGGGAATATTTCTCCTTCCCTCCCATATTCCCACCTGTGCTTCGGAGGGATCTAGGTGCATATCCTGCTGGGCAAGTGACTGAGGACAATCGTATTCCCTCTCTGAGCCTCAGTGGCTCCATCTGTAACATGGGCATGATCGTGCGTCCGCACAATGTAATTGAATATTGAGTAAGAGGACATCTCCCGAGATAGCAACGAGCACTAGAGAGTCACCGCCCCCCCCAAATATTACCCTTCCTCCCCACGCCCCACCCTGCTCACATACACTTCCACTGAATCCCATAGGTGAATGGCCTGATTCCTACAAGAGAGGGAAAAGTCACACCTCTGGCCTAAGGCAGCTCCCCACCCCCACCGGACTGATTGAATAGTCAAAGCCAGTCCTGTACCCTCACGACTCTGCAAACTCCAGCAAACAAGACTGCTCATGATAGGCGGCCCTGGAGTTTGGCCAGATTCCTGAGGGTGAGAAAAAATACCACACTAAATCTCCAGGAGACAGTCCCCAGGGAGAAACTGTTCTCACCAAGGGGACCCCTGCCTCGCACTGGGGGTCTGAGCAGAGCCCTGGGGCCGGAAACCCCTTTGGGATGAGGGATGCCTATCTCTGCGGACCTCATCTCTGCACCACAAGCCCCGGAGGTGCCAAGGACGCATCACTGTCCCTCGCACCAAAGTGGAAACTGAGGCTCAGAAAAGGTGGGTGAACAAGCCAAGGTCATAGAACAATTCAGGATAAACTCTCTATCCCGGGGCAGACACAGTTGGGGCGAGGTGGAGTTTGAGAAAGCATACTGGATATTGCAAAATAATATTACACTTAGAAAAAAGAGAAATCAGTTTTGTTTTAATTATACAAATTACTAAAAGTTAGACAAATGTTCAGCTGGGCATGAGTTAAAAGAAAATTAAGAAATATTCCCTTAGACAGTGAGGGTGAGCAATCCAACTGGAATTATGTAAAAACCACCCTCCTTTTTCATAAGGCAAAGACTTCCCCCTCTCCTCTCTTCTCTCCCTGCCCCCCCCACATACACATAATTGTTCTGCAGTTGTTTCAAATAAGAGGGTGGGAATGAATAAAAACATTAAGTAAAATAATGGCTCGCGTTTGTGTTTCTCCTAATACTCTTCTCTTATTTGAGCGGCCCTGCATTCCTGCGTAGTGTTGTAGGTTTTCTTTTCCACATGAAGAAGAAACAGAGAGATAAGATGATTTTCCCAGGGTCACACAGCAACCTAGTATCAGAAAGAAGATCCCAGCCCAGGTGATCTCTAACACTAAAAGCTCGTGCTTTCGTGGAGTTGTAATTTCCCAGTGCATTCTGCGGCCAACCCTTGCCCTTCCCAAGGGGGCCACGGCCAGACTTGGATCCCAGACCTTCTGGATCTCCTACATTCTTGGCAGGACATATTGAGAAGTGCAATTACACTGGTTTTATGTACGGATGTGTGTGTGTGTGTGTACACACATATATGTTTATAAACATCCATATGTATTTGTATGTGTATAAACAAATATACACACATGTTACATATAGTTAAGTAATCTTACATCATATGCATATACCTACATGTATGTGTTTATATATGTGTGTATAGAAGACAAGTCCTTTGCAATCCATGAGAAGGAAAAAGAAACGGAGACTACATAAGAGGGGAGGACCTTGGGGCACCTGGGGGGGGTCAGGCAGTGAAGCATCCGACTCTTGATTTTGGCTCAAGTCAAGATCTCAGGGTCCTGGGACTGAGCCCTGCATCGGGCTCCACACTGAGCGGGGAGCCTGCTTGGGGTTCTTTCTCTCCCTCTCCCCCAACCCCAGAACACACTCTCTTTCTCTGGAATAAATAAATAAATCTTAAAAAAAAAAAAAAAAAGGAGGAGGAATAGGGTGTGAAGCTGGGGAGGACTCCTCAGAGCCCACCCTGTCTCAGCAGTCGGCTGCACGCCAAGACATTTACCAGCCTGAGGGGACATGGGGGAAGGGCAGGGGGCACGGGGATGATGGAGGCGGGGGTGCGCCCGGTCCAATCCTGGGAACACTGCAGTTTCCTGCTCTTATCCTCCTTCCTGAAGCTGGTCAGGGCCCCCTGAAACCCAGGCACCTGGTGACCCCACGTGCAGCTGCCCGCACAGCATCGGGTCCTCCCTGGGACCCGGCCTGAGGTTGGCCTGCCCCTCCCATTCGTGTTCCTGGAGGAAGACACTGGCAACCGTGCTGTGCCCTGGCTTCCTCCTCTGTAGGCTGGCGCTGTGAGAACCCCCACCGCATCAGGAATCATGAGGGTTCAATGAACACGCAGGCATGTCCTGGGCCTCAGCAGCTACCAGCCATGGTGGTTTCTATTGTGACCTTGGCTGTGTCCATCTCCTCTGGCTCACGTGATGGAGTGTGGCTCCTGGACCGTCACTCCGAGGGCCGACCGTGCACTGAAGACATGATGTCTTCAATTCCGGGGAACCAACAGTGGGATCTCCGGCATTTGGGAAACACGTATGGGAGAGACAGACATTATGCGTTCAGATGACAAATGCTGCCCACCTACCGTAAAGCATGTGCTTGGCAACGCGGTGACAGCCGAGGCACAAAAGAGAAGCACCTGGCATCCTTTCTCAAACTTTCCCACTTTGTTCTTTTTGAAAAATTGTTGCTCTGTCTGTCTCCTAAATAAACTGTCAGCTTCTTGAGGACGGGGGCTCTGCCTGGCTCCTTACTTCCCAGAGTGTTTGTCATGGAGTGGATGCTCAGTAACCACCCAGGGAATAAGCCAAGCACGAAACAGTGAGAGTCCGAAGGCCCAAGCCTCCGAGTGGAGATGGGGAGGCCCCCCAACATTCTCTGGTCACCATCAGAAGCTGTGAGTGGCAGCTTGGGCAAGTTGAAAGAAGTCGAAGTGCAGAGGCCCAGAGACTGGAGCGAGGCTCTCTGAGTCACTCTGTGACCCAACATGAGTGGCTCAGAATATCGGAGTCTGCGTCCTCCTATTTCAAACGAAAATATGCCCCTTACCTCCTTGAGTCCCTGGAGGGATAAAACCACAGCATTAAATAATGGCACTGGCCAAAGAATGGCTCAGCCACCCCTCTTGTCTGTGCTTTTTCTCTAAATAGCAAAAGATTTGCAGCAAACTCATCACCATCAAAGGACCCAGGTCAGCCAAGCATTAACTAGCTACATCCTACAAGAAATATAGCATCTATAATGTAACATTGTGTGGCAACTATACTTCAATAAAAAAATTTTTATATATATTTATATCTGATCAGAATGCTTTGGGAATCCTTTGGAAGCATATTGTGTTAGATCAACGGCATTGTCATAAAACAGTAATAGTATTATGATGGTTCCTTTATATATATATATACACACACACATATATATACACACACATATATATACACACACATATATACTATATATACTATATATATATATTATATATATACATTATATAATATATATATAGTATATATATACATATATATAATATATATATAGTATATATATACATATATATACTATATATATATATAGTATCTCATTTGACCTCTATATCAGCTTTCTAGAGGAGATGTCCACAGCCCCATTTCACAGATGAGGAGAGCAAGCTCTTCAACATTCGACCAGATTTGCCTGGCTCACAGGGAAGGAGCCAAGTTGTGACTGTCCCCCTGTGGCTCTGTCTAATTCCAAAGTGTATTCTCTCTCCTCCACCCCATGGCCTCTGTCTATATATGTGGAAAAAACTTGTTCTCAACAGAAGCTGTAGGCAGAAGAGGAGGGAAGGGAAGCAAGTGTTGGGCGGGGGTGGGCAGCCGGGGGGCGGGGAGTCACTGGGGGAGGGAGGCCGAGAATCCATCTCCTTTCTCAACCGAGTAGAGACATTCCAATACCATTTTTCACTGTCTCTCGCATCCTAAGAACACAAAGGCTTCAGCCAAACCCCTAAATATTTAAAGAGTAACAGAATTCCAGATTAAATGAATATCCACGTTCAAACAGTAGCTGCGATGGGGCAATTGCCAAGTTATTTCTACCCTCATGAGAAAGGAGAGAAAGCAAATATGAACCAGGACCTCAGTCTGGAGCATTGAAATCAGATCCCACCAGGGCAGTGCCGTGCTGGGGACCTTGAACACAATCACATCTTTCATGTTTCCACCCAAATCTGCCCCCTTTTCACCGGGCTCTCGCCTAACGGCTTCCCTCCAGCGACCATGAATTGGTACCAAAGTGATCTGGACTGTTTTGACACCAAGCATCAATTCCACAGCCTCGGTTTTTATCGACAAATCAATTATTCTAGCTCATTACAGGGCCCGGGGGAGTTTTCCCATCAGAAGGGAAACTTTCATTCACTCTGCCTTTCATGCTCCCGGGAAGGAAAGACAAAGAAAGAAAGGCAGGAGGGAGCTGTGCCTGAGTTCTTAGAGAATGCCCACATGTTTCCTCCCTGGGGCAGAACCCAGAGAGATGTGTGACCCTGAGCCCAGCACAAGGAGTTTCAGGAGGAGGATCCGGGCTTCCTGAGAGCAGCCCGATGAGTCCGCATCACCCCCGTTGCAGAGGTCCTGAGAGGTGCCCCCACGAAGCCTGCAGACAGGCAGGGAGAGAGGAGCAGGCTGGGTTTGCGGGAGGTGAAGTCAAGCCACAGGTCACAGGAAGTGGGATAAAAGCGACATGAGATCAGCAGCCCTTCCCGTGAAATGAGCAATCTCCCGAAACACTGTGTGAAGCCCATCAGAGAGCACCTACTACGTGCTGGGGCCCAAGGCAGGTGCATTATATTCTCCCCTATGCCTTCCACACGCAGCCCGATACAACAAAGAGCTGCTGTCCGTTTATTCCCACTCTGCGACCGCCCCCTTTAAAAGGACCCCTGGGAAAGACGACTGGCCTCAGTGCCAAGGAAAGCTGCTCTCCTGAGAAACCATTTCTTTTAAATACACAAAACGAATTTTATAAATGATGTTTTCTGCTTTACTTTGGCCGAGCAGAAGCTCGGAGACAAATTTACAGACCAATTTTAATAATTGTGCAAGACCCCACGCAGTGCACGTTTGGGTACTAACACTGCCCTAGCTTCGTAACTCTTTTCCTCTTGCCATGATTTCTTTAATGGAATGCATTGCTTTGAGGGAGCAAGCAGTCTTACACCCTTTCTGGAAAGGAAAGAAGTACACAGGACCCAATCAGGGAGCCCTCAAATAAGTAAACTGCAAAATTAGGGTTCATCCTCCCAAAAGCCTGTGGGGATAGCGATCGCGGGCCTCATATTTGGGATAAGGAAATTTGGGCACAGAGAGCTTAAGTCACTTACGGAAGTCACACAGCTGGTGAGGGACATAGGTTGCCAACCAAGTCTGTCTGACTTGAAACCTCATGCTCTTTCCACTGCCTGGAGCTGCCAGGCAGTCACCGTCCCTATAAAGCTCCCCCTGATCTGGTCTCGAGACCAGAGTCCAAGAGTGGAGACCTAGATGCAGCCACTGCTCCCATCTTCTCCCCTG
The DNA here is from genome assembly GCF_024610735.1 of Ursus americanus. Classification (NCBI taxonomy): domain Eukaryota; kingdom Metazoa; phylum Chordata; class Mammalia; order Carnivora; family Ursidae; genus Ursus; species Ursus americanus. The sequence goes on from NC_142149.1 coordinate 29,860,732, forward strand.
TCACCTCACTCTGTCTCCAGGCCATCCCCGCCATCCCAAGCCTGGCCAGTCCTCAGACAGCATATTAAGGATGCAGCGCCCTCATTCCAGGGCCGCATGTGCTGGGAGGGAAGCCTCATGCATGTGTTTCTGATTTGCCTGCATCCCCCCTGGTCTCCACAGAGCCATTGCAAGTCCGAGAAGCCATGGGAGACTTTTTTTTTTTTTTTTTTTTGCACTCCCCTCCTCTTCTCTCTCTTTCTCTCTCTCTCTCTTCCCCCCCACGCCCTCTTTCTTTCTCTCTCTCTCTCTCTCTGACAGATTTTCTCTTTGCATCTGAGATCCAGCTCTGCCAAGTGAAAATGTAACTCAAACTTAGGTTTGAGGGCTAGAAACTCACAAGGCACCACCGCCCCCAGACGCCGCCTGCCTACAGGCCTCCTGCTGGGCGCGGCTCAGGCTGCCCGGAGGGGAGGTGCTGCTGGGGGTCTGGGTATTTTTAGCTGATAATGTATCTAAATGCCTTGTGCCTGACCACCTGGAGGTAGGGGTGATTTCTCCACTTCATAGGTGAGGAAGTGAAGCTCTGGGTCAAGGAGACCCTTTCTTTTATTTGGTGCCTACTGTATGGCAGCGCCTTCCATCACTCTGCCCTCACGGCCACCCAGGGAAGCGGGAGGGGGGCAGGCACCCTGAAGCTCTAGGAGGCTGCCATCTTCCTTTCCTCACTCAGCTGGTAAGAAGTGAAGTGGAAAACTCAAACCCAGGACCAGGTGATTCCAAAGCCTTTTTTTCCCCACCACGCAGAGGGACAGAGTTGAAAGGGAGAAGCCCCTCTAGAGGTGCTAGCAGGGAAATGGGTACCCACACTTGAGACCACCTGACTTCCCTGAGCGCTGCCAACAAGCAAGAGATCTGCCAAGCAGAGCCTGCTGTCTGCCGACGTGCCCGGGAGGAGCTGAGTGACCCAGGCGGGTGGGCTTATTCAGAAACGGCTTGCTCAAGGAGGCCAGTCCTGAGCTGGAGCAGGAAGGATGGGGAGCAGCGGCAGCCGAGACAAGCTTCTACCGCGAGCAGGGTCTGTCCTTGGGTTCCTTTCCCTGAGTCCTACCTCCCCACCAAGACCAGCCACAGAATTTGCCAGCACAGTGCGAGAGGAAAATGCGGACCCCATGGTCAAAAACCATTCTTTGTAAGGTGACAACAGGAGAGCATTAAACCAACCACGAGGCCCTGTGCAGCCGCTCGCGTCACGTGCCCACAGAGCCAGCCCTCAGTGACTCCTTTCTGTACCCACTTCAGATCATCTAGTTCCAGAAGGCCAGAGTGAGCGCTGCCTGTGCAAGGCTCAGGAGTCCGTACGTGGCCCAGCAGAACCACCACCAGCGTCTCCTGATTCCTCATCCAGGAAACATATGCCATCGCCAAGGGCAGTTCCCACCCCCAGTGTGGTCTCGAGCAGTCTTCATGAATGCCTGTTGATTCAATTCCATTGACGAAATAAGTGACACTTGTTCACAGCCCAGTGTAAATAATTAGTACCTGTTTAAACTGTGACCCTCCCACAGAGGGATTTTCATTTTCACAGGGATCAGAGCCTTAAGCTCAAGAAAGACACTTGGCTTGGTGGCCATCCAGGCATCCAAGAATAGATGGGGAGGGGGTTCTGGAGACAGAGGGAAAAGGCATTTACTTTCCCACCTATGGTCAGGCCAATCCCAGAGGAGCAATGCATAGAGAGGCTTGGTGTTGGGTCTTTGGGACCCCTACTCGCCTCTCACAGTGGCTCAAACAGGTTCTTAATTTTCATCATGTGTGGCTCCCTAGGGCAATTGACCACTGCACTCTATCAAGGTCAAAGGTCTCTCTGTAGGGAACTGGGACCACCAGAAGTTTGTTTTTTCCCCTAAACCCATGGTGGAGTCAATTCTTCCCCAAAACAGGACCTGAGAAGGAGAGAGAAGAAGAGAAAATAGGATGAGGGGTGGATGGTGGAGGGAAGGAAGGAAAGAAAGAAGAAAGGAAAAACATTGAATTGCTTTTAATTGATTATAAGCTTTATGATTATAAGTGAAGGGACCATAGTTGCCTTGTTCCCCTGGAGCCTAAAGCAACCAAGGCAGCCAGTACAGTACCTGGTATACTAGAGGGGCTCAGTAACTGTTACAGATGGATGGATGGTTGGTTAGATGGATGGACGGATGCATGAATGGTTGGATGCATGAATTTATGTGTAGATGGATGGACGCGTAGCTGGGTGGGTAAATGGATGGTGGATGGATGAACAGATGAATGGATGGAGGGTGGATGAGTGGGTGGATGCATGAATATATGTTTAGATAGATGGGTATGCAGCTGGGTGGGTTAATGGATAGGGTGGAAGAGTGGATGGATGGATGGATGGATGGATGGATGGATGGATGGTGGGTGGGTGGATGAATGGTTGGATGCGTGAACACATGTGTAGGTGAACGGACATGTAACTGAGTGGGTGAATGGATGAGTGCATGGATGAACTGATGGAGAATGGATAGCTGGGTGGATGAAAGGGTGCTAAACAGCTGGAGAGATAGGTGGGTTAATGGATGAGCGGGTGGGTAGATGGTTGGGAGAGGGGGATAAATGCTAGGCCTGATGGTGGATGCTGTTGTGTTTATATCTTTTTTATTCTCCAAATGCTACCTTGAATCCTCTTTGAACAAAGTGAAAGTTTAAACAAGCAAACTATATCTCATCAGCCCTGTGAATTAAATTTTGTGCAAAGTCACCTCCCTTCTAGCTGGGAAGGGGCTCAGCCAGGATCCAAATCTCTGTCAACCTGAGTCAACCCACAGCTCTCTCCGTGGCACTAGCACGCTGAAGAGGCAGAGCTTTGGCCCGGAGGGCACGCTGCAATGTTCCCTGCTTCTCCTGACCCTTAAGCCCCTGGCTCCATCCCTGTTCTGCCACAAGGACACAGACACACTCAACATCTTTTTTAACAACATTCATTCAGGCAACTTGATGCATCACGTGTTTCTTTTCTGGAATATTCCAACCAACACCTCCTGTCTCTCAGAGATGAACTGACCAGGCTGGGTCAGGCAGGGCATGAAGTCCCTCTGACATGAAACCAAACCACACAGGGCAATGTTCCAATGAGCTGTCAGCTTAGCTTTCTGTAGCCTGATCTTGCGTTTGCAATTACAGTCTTAACATCTCCCCCACCCTGCTCTACTCCACCCTTTAACTCTCCAGAGCAATGCTCTTTCGGAGGTCAAGGAACCTGAAGAGAATTTGATGAAAGCTAATATTTTTACCCCATACCTCAAATGCATATAAACACAAAATTATATATTCACAGAGTCTCACTGAAGAACAACTGATCTAATTCATTGTCTTGTGGGATTCCCTGGACTGCGTGTGCCAACTCTTCACAGCCCACGTATCTAGCATGTGAATTATCCAACATGGGCAATGTTGCCCATTCTTTTTATCATTGTCAGAGAATTAAACAAGGCTCCACAAAGTTACGCAAACCAACTCTATCCTCTCTGAGTGTGGTAGGCAGGGGCTAAGAGAGCTCCCAGTGATCCCCACCTCTTGGTATTCATACCCGGGCAAATGCCCTCCCCTTGAATGTGGGCTGGACCTAGTGATTTCCTTTGACAAGTAGAATTGGGATGTCCCTTCCACGATTAGGTTACAAAAGATCCTGGCTTCTGAATCGTTCGCTCTCTTCTGCTTGCTTGCTTTCTCTTATGGAGGCCAGCTGCCATATTATAAATTGCCCTAAGGGCAGCCTCCTGCCAAGAGCCAGTGAGGAACTGCATCCTGCCAGCAACCTCCTGAGGAAGACTGGAAGCAGATCCTCCCCCACTGAGCCTTGAGATGAGAGTAGCCCCAGCTCTACCCCCAGCACCAGGACCCTGGGCCAGAGGACACAGAGGAGCCACACCCAGATCCCTGCTCCACAGAACCACAGATAATAATTGTGTCTTGCTTTGACCCCCAAGTTTAGGGATAATTTGCACCTGCACAGATAACTAATACAGTATCTGACATCCTATTGAACATCTGCTCTTTGCCGATGGTTCTATGGGGAAAGTATAAGATCCAGTCTATATCCTCTCAAGAGTCTGAGTCTATGAATTAGCTGGTAAAAACAGATCATCATAATCACCTAAACAAATATCATAACAAAGTTATTACACATTGACAGAGTAAACAAACACTAAAAACCCACTGGCCGGGGCGCCTGGGTGGCGCAGTCGTTAAGCGTCTGCCTTCGGCTCAGGGCGTGATCCCGGTGTTCCGGGATCGAGCCCCACATCGGGCTCTTCTGCTGGGAGCCTGCTTCTTCCTCTCCCACTCCCCCTGCTTGTGTTCCCTCTCTTGCTGGCTGTCTCTGTCAAATAAATAATAAAATCTTTAAAAAAAAAAAACCCATTGGCCAAGACAAGTCACATGGTCAAACCCAAAAGGGTTGGGGGGGGTGTATATATACTCCACCCCCTCCTTTAGTGAGAGGACCTGCAAAGTCACATGACAAAAGATGTAAGTGCAAGAATGGATTAGGAATTAGAGCCAAAAATGCGATCTACTGCCAGGAAAAGACACAGAGGAATCTTTTTATTTTTTTTTTAAGATTTTTATTTTTAGGTAATCTCTACACCCAATGTAGGGACTCAAACCGACAACCCCAAGATCGAGAGTCACATGCTCCTTTGGCTGAGCCAGCCAGGCACCCCAAGACATGGAGGAATCTTAAAAGCATATTACTAAGTGAAAAAAAGCCAATCTGAGAAGGCTACAGACTGTCTGATTCTAACTATATGACCTTCTGGAAAAGGCAAATACAATATAAAGATCAGTGGAGGCCAGGGGTTGGGGGAGGGAGGGATGAGCACAGAGGATTTTGAGGACAGTGAAACAACTCTGTAAGTTACTGTAATGATGGATACATGTCATCATGCATTTGTCCAAGCCCACAGAATGTACAGCACCAGGAGCGGACCCTAACGCCAACTATGGACTTTGGGTGATTTCGGTGTGTGGGCGTAGGCTCATCAATTGTAACAAATGGCCCACTCCGGTGCAGGGTGTCCGCAACGGCGGATGTGGGGGCGGGGGCAGGGGGCCTATGGGAAATCTCTGTACCTTCTTTTCGATTTTGCTGTGAACCCAAAATTGCTCTCAAAAATATAATCTATTTTAAAAATACCATCTACCATAAAGAACTATGGAAGTTTAGAAAAAAATACTCTTGGGGCACCTGGGTGGCTCAGTCAGTTCAACGGCCGACTCTTGATTTTGGCTCAGGTCATGATCTCAGGGTCCTGGGATCAAGCGCAGCGTTAGGCTCTACACTCAGCAGAGAGTTTGCTTAAGATTCTCCTTTTCTCTCCCTCTGCCCCAATCCCCACTCCCGTGCACTCGAGTGCTCTCTCTCGCTCTCTCTCAAATGAACAAGTAAATAATAAAAAGAAAAAAAAAAACATTTAACGCATGCATAAAGAAGAGACTGGAAGGAAATGTATCAAATGTTAACAGTGGATGATGGTAGATTGCACATGATGTTTATTTCCCTCTTTACATTTCTTCCACCTCCAAATACTCTACAATGGGCATGTAAAATAAGAAAAAAAAATGTTACAAAAAATATGAAAAGGGCTCATGGATCACAAAGGAAGGAGAGATTATTTCTGGCTGAGAGAGCCCACGGAAGTACCTAAGGCAGGTAACGCGGAGCTGGCACTGAAGAGCACGAAGTCCTTCCGCACAGAGGACGTATAATAAGGGCATTATATGTTTTTAATAAGAACATTGTAAGTCCAGGGTGCCTGGGTGGCTCAGTCAGTTAAACGTCTGCCCTCGGCTCAGGTCATGATTCCAGGGTCCTGGGATCGAGTCCTGCATTGGGCTCCTTGCTTGGCTAGGAGTCTGCTTCTCCCTTTGCCTGCTGTTCCCCCTGCTTCTGCATTCTCTCTCTTCTCTCTCTCTGACAAATCAATAAATAAAATCTTAAAAAAAAAAAAGACCATTTTAAGTCGAAAAAACAGAATATGCCCCCTAATCCCAGAGTAGGATTGCCTTCAAGCAGTCATGATGGTAAGGGCATCTTACAGGTGCCAGGCCACAGTGCAGTGACAGGTAAATGACGAGTCATGGAAAACCCACGTATGGAGGACAGAGGGCAGAGGACATGGGCATTATTTAGGGAGTCTAAAATGTGAGCGATCAAAGGGATTTTTGAAAGCAGATCAGCCCCTTCCTTTTAATGACCTAAAAAAAATACCAATTTCATGTGGTTCATCCGAATACCAAGAGGGGACCTGAACCCAAAGAGGGAAAGTGCTTTTCCCAGAGTCACAGAGGATAGATGCATAAGCCTAAGCTTCTGCCGTGAGTTGTCCAGACATGGGTGGGTCTGTCCAGGAGCCTTTCAGCTCTTTGGGAATGCTGACCGTGGCGGTTCTTGCTGTGTGCACGCTGTCAGGCTCATACAGAGAAAGTGCGTAGAATCAGCTGGCGTCATCATCAAACCAGGTGCATCTGCCTTAGTCTCCAGCGCCCTTCTACAGATAGCCATGAGGCGAACAGAGTCTCGGAAATTCTTCGTGGGCGGAGACAGCATCTCACTCTTATCTGCAGCGCCCACAGGTTGTGACACCATTGTCGGTACACGGTCGTTGTTCAGTAATGTTTGCCAGATCCAGTGCCCGCTGGCTCTTCACTTCCCCCCTCCCAGGCTGTGGGCCTTCGGCCAGCGGTCACCCCTTTGTCTCCTCCTCTCCCAGGGTCTCCCCAGTCCTGTTCTGTAACTTTTATGTTTTAGGGAAAGAGCTTTGGGTGGCAGGAGGTGGGGCAGAGGGGAGTTGGGGGTGGGGATTAGGTAGCCATCAAGGGGCCCCGAAGCTCAGGGGTGGCTCCACTGAACCACATTTTGTATTGCATTTAGGAAACCCAGGTTTTTGTAAGAAAAAAAGGGGCAAATCCATCCCTATGCAGGGGGGATTTGGGAGCAAGCTTTAGCCTCCTAAGAGGGTTCACAAGGTTATACTTAGTCTCTCTCCTCTCTCTCTCTCTCTCACACACACCCCACTCATTTTGTATCAAGCTCGAGGTTGAGTAGGTCAGAAAGGAATGGTACCATTGTTCCCTGTTTATGCCTGTTTTTCAAGAGACTGCCCCAGAAAGTCACTTCTCTACCCTTCCCCTACCTGAAAATGAGCTTAGAACTTGCCCTTGATTTTCCCCAGGACCCGTCCAGCTCAGAATGCTCACAGCAGGGCCATTCAATGCGCACTAATCATTTCTTCCTATCTCCCCATGAGATTAGAATACTCTGGGCTCTGGCTCCTGGTACAGCCTGACTGTGTTAGGCCCCGACACTCCCCAGCCACTGAGAAATACCCTGGAAAAAAATAGGCCCTGGAAGAAAAGATCTCCTTACGAGCCACAGCCTCCAACTCCGCTCTCCCCAGAGTGCTTGGCGGAGGTGGGGGCAGGGAGCATGGGGACTGAACCTGAACATTTCAGGACACCTCTGCCCCGATGGGGGAGGCCCTTGAAAATTCCTTTTCCCCCATAGCAGGTCCCTAGACTAGGGCCCAGCCATGCCCCCCGTCCCTCAGGAGCCTCAATTACCAAGTCTCCAAGCCTCCCCTGGAGATGAGCGCCTCAGTTTCACTTCCTGACCACCCAGGAAGAGGACTCCCACCTGGAGTTCCCTCCAGCCAAGATCCAGGCCTGGGACCCACTCGCCTCTCTCTCTCTTCCCAGCTCTTGTTTCTACCCAACAAGGCTCCTCCTGAATGTGGCCCGTAGCACAAAAGCCTTAGAGGAGACGCTGCTTCTCTGACTCTTTCCAGCTGTCAAAGAGGCCGGCTAAGAATAACCACACCCGAAATAGCGCTTCGGATGATTTAGGTGTGGCTCAGCCCAGAGGCAGGTGGGTGCACTAGACGACCTTTGGGAGTAACTTCTACTCCTCGGACAGCCCCATTCATTCCACAAAAAAATACGCAAAACACCTACTATGCGCCAGGTACTGTGATAGGTACTGGAGATGCAATGATGAACACAACGCCTGACCCTCCTCCTCTCAGAGGTCTGAGCCGAGTGAGTTCACCACACCCCACCTCGGCCTCCACCACCTTTGCTGCCCCAGGGCGGGCCAGTGGGTTCGGCCTCTGTGTGTGGCACTGTGTTCAGACCTCTGGCCTGGCTTGGAACACCCTGTACCATGCTTACCCATCTCTTCACTTGCTGCCTTACAAAATTCTGAATTCTGGAGACAAGAATCTCTGCTTCCCCAGAACTTAGCACGTTGCTTGGCCCACTGTAAATGCAGAATAAGGATTCGTTGAATAGATGAATGATTCAATGAAGTGGACGGTTGCATGGATCAGAGATCCATAGGATCCATGGGTCCCTAGATCAATGGACCAAGTAGTTTATGGAGATATTGTCTAGGAGGTATTTTCTTCTATCTGCTTCTTTCTTTAAACCCCAGTTGACTTGGCTCTACTCTCTCAGTGTGGGCCATACTAACATTAAATACAAGACATAGAAAGTGAACATTTGAGGGAGAATAAGGATGGCAAATATAGGACATACGTGCTGACGCTTCTTATTCCTACACCAACGACCTCTCTCCCGCTAAGTCCAGGCATGCGCTCAGAGTCCCTCTCAAAACAGTTCCTAGGAAATTAACAGCCAGCCCTTGGAGATGTTATGTATGTCAAAGCTTCCATGAACTGGAAGATCAAGCTTGGCAAGGAGAAGCAGGGGGTAGTTCTGAGAGATGGTTGAGAACAAATGTGAATCAAGTGTAAAGCTTCTCAAACGAAGGCTTATGCCAAACAGGCCTGTCCTACCAAGCAGTACTTACGGAATCCATTAACATTTTCATTCAGATGCTAGTAATGAGTTTGGTCTTTAGATCAGTTGCTGAATCCTTTCTCATCTCCGTAAGAGACCCCTGAAATTCCCAAGTGCCCTGGGATTCCCAGAATTTCCAAAGCCAGGTCTAGACAGGATCAGACTCTACTCATGCCGCCATCTTGCCCAGAACCTCCAATGGCTCTCCATCACCTCCATGATAAAACTCCAGCCTCTTCGCAGAGCATTCCAGGCCCTCCATGAAATCCAAGGCACAGCCACAGTGTACTCACTGCCCACGTGCTTCTTCCCACTGCGGGGACTTCACCTTCGCTCTCTCCTTCCCTGAGAACGTGCCTTCTCCCACCTCCACCTTGTTTAAGTCTGCCCATTCTTGTGACAACACGGAAAAATGCTTCCAACTGATTTTTTTCAACAAGTAATGCAAGAATGTATGTTCAGCATGGTAACATAGTATGACAACAACAGCTATGGAGTAGCTGTACCCAAGGGAGAGGCTGGCAAAAAATGCCCCCAAATGCCAATAAAGCTCACATTGGTGGTGTGGAACTGTGAGTGAGTCTCCTCTTTCTTCCTCTAAAGGGTTTCTAGTGTAGTCCTGTTGTTTTATCAAAGAGGTTAACCAACACTTAGCCAACATCTACTATTAGGTGGGAAGTGAGCTATTTTTAGTCCATACACCTCTATCACAGTCTTTTCTTTTTTTTTTTTTTAATAATTTTTATTTTGTTATATTAGTCACCATGCAGTACATCCCCAGTTTTTGATGCAATGTTCCATGATTCATTACTTGCATATAACACCCAGTGCACCATGCAATATGTGCCCTCCTTAATACCCATCACCGGCCTATCCCATTCCCCAACCCCCCTCCCCTCTGAAGCCCTCAGTTTGTTTCCCAGAGTCCATAGTCTCTCATGGTTCATTCCCCCTTCTGTTTACCCCCCCTTCATTCTTCCCTTCCTTCTCCTACCAAACTTCCAATTTCTTATGTTCCATAAATGAGTGAAACCATATGATAATTGTCTTTCTCTGCTTGACTTATTTCACTTAGCATAGTTATCACAGTCTTTTCAAATGCTATCACCTCCAAGATGCTTGCCCTAAGGATCCACCGGACAGTCCCGAGAAGACATGGTGTGTTCCTCTCTGTGTTCCAACGTCTTTCATTATTGCCTCTATCGGAGGACTTACCAGGATCTATACAGAATCATAGATGATTGTATCCGTGCCTGTCTCCAGCTTGATGATGGAAGGACATTCTTTCTGAATCAGTAAATAAAAGAATGGTCATGTTTTCAGTCTGCCCTAGCAAAAACAGATAATATTATAATATAATATGACATGAGATGATATAACATGGAAAAAATTATTACATCCTCATTACTACTTTCAGCTTCTTCTTGACCCTTTTCAATAGCCTCCCCCCCTCCAAATTATTCAAATTCCCAGGCAATTATTTGCAAGCAGTTATGAAACCAGAAGGTAGGACCTTCGAGGTTAGATCTCCTAACACACGTCAGCCTTTAAAACAAGTCAAATCAACCACTTGGGTGATTAATTTGTGGGACATATGAAAATCAACTCTTGGTTGCAAGTTGCACGCTTATCTGTGGGATTTAAGCATTCAGCCAGTTGGATGAAGAATCAGGTGTGCCGATGCTACGGACAGCAGTGAGGGAATGGGCCTTCGCTCCCAGCGGAGACTGTGCAGAATTACCCAGCAGACTCGCACGGGTACAGCATAATTGGTGGAGGATTATTTGTTTGAACTTGCAAAATGGATTTCTTAAATATTTGAGCTGGTGCTAGAAGTGTTTTCAAAGTGCCTGCATACTCATCTTAAACACACACATTATTAAGGGATTTTATTTGACATTTAACAATTTTGTATATTAATATTCCCCTCTTTCCCCTAAATGGCCCAATCCGTCCAAATCCATAGCATCAGAAGTCATTACACAGAAGGAACACCATGTTGCCAGAGCCGCTGTGGCCGGGCACCGAGTTTGCACGAGCGGAGATGATTCAAGCAGATTTCTATCCTGCTATTTCCCGAACTCGGAGCAACACCTCGCAGGTTCAAGACTTTGAAAGTCTTTGTCTGAGCAATCTCACTTCATCACTTTGAAAGGGATGGAGTTCCTGCCAGCTGCTCGAGCAGCGATGCCTTCCTGAGAAGCCTCAGTCTCTCTCTCTCTCTCTGCAGCTGGATACGTGAACTAACCCCAGAGTGAATTCCGAGGCCCATGGCCACTGGGAAAAGGGGATCCTTACTGAATCTTCCTTTCCCTGGTCAATTTTCTTTTACCTCTTCCCTGGGTTGTCATGACAAGGAAAGGTCCTTGCAAGGAATATAGGTGGCACTTCAGACTCTGAAATTATTACTAAGCTCTTCTCACCAGCAAATGACATAAAGGGTTGGGCTCGAGTAGTGGTTTTTAATCATTTTTGAGTCACACACATCTTTAAGAATCTGATGAAAGCTCTGTACTCTCTCCCTGGAGAAAATCAGGTGTGTGCACACACGCAACATTCTGTTTGCGAATGTAGGCAGTTCTCATGGTCAATAGTTCATCTAAGGGTTTCCCAAGGATCTATGAACCCCAGCTTAATGATGAACCCTAAAAAATACTTGCATGGCCCCTTGGCTGACAAAGCGTTGTTACATCTTTCTCTTCTTAGACAATTTAGGGAGGCAGGGACCCATTCCACTCACACAGAAAGGTACTGTCGACATGGCTTCTAAGAAACCTGGTTTGAGGGGCACCTGGGTGGCTCAGTCGTTAAGCCACTGCCTTCAACGACTGCCTAAGTCGTCTGCCTTCGGCTCAGGGCATGATCCTGGAGTTCTGGTCAAGTCATGTTCTATTCTCTTCTGCTGGGAGCCGGCTTCTTGCTCTCCCACTCCTCCTGCTTGTGTTCCCTCTCCCACTGACTGTTTCTCTCTGTCAAATAAATAAATAAAATCTTAAAAAAAAAAAAAGAAAAAAGAAACCTGGTTTGACTATCTGCTCTCAAATCTTTATCTCCACCCACTCCTAAGAGAAAAGTTCACTTTTCAAATTCAGATTCTATTTTTTATTTTTTTTAAATATTTTATTTACTTATTTGTCAGAGAGAGAGAGCACGAGCAGGGGGAGCAGCCGGCAGAGGGAGAAGCAGGCTCCCCGCTGAGCTGGGAGCCCGATGCGGGACTCGATCCTAGGACCCTGGGATCATGACCTGAGCCGAAGGCAGACGCTTAACCCGCTGAGCCATCTTGGTGTCCCTATTTTTAATGTTTTTAAAACTAATTTGTTAACACTAACTTCTTTTTTCTTTTTTCCTATAAATACGGGAAGATCACAGGTTGTGTTCAAAAGGCCTCCCTGCAGTCTAGCTGCGGCCTCCTCTGGACATTACTGCCTCGTGGTTCTGAGCCTTGGCTTCTTCATCGGAAGAAGGGGCAGGACAACACTTAACTCCCACTGGCCCAGAGAGTTCACGAGTCACCCCGGGCTCCTCGTTGGAGCCACACCTCCCAGTGGGACATGTCCATATCTTGGAATACGTTTCAGGTAACCTGTTGTTTCCGTAACCCAAACTGCAAAGGGTCAGACCTGTAGAAGGTCCTAGGCTGACGGCGCTAAGCAGAAGACAGAGTGACAAAGTGAAGGTTAGCGGTGCCTAAGAAAAGACTTGTCCACTGCAGAGATAATGATGTAGTCCCTATCCCGATGTTAGTTTCCCGGCCACCTACCTCCAAGGGCGAGACTCTGAGACCAGAGAACTCCATATTCTCAGAACAAATGCACAGGTGCTGTTACACACTGAGCGTGAACCTAGCCAGAATCCAGGCCTCTTGCCACCTAGAGGAACCTACCAGACCACCACTTAGACATTACCTGACACCTTTGCTCAAAAGAGCGACCCGTTCCTTGCTCACTGCGTCCCTGCCTTCTGGCCAGTTGGGCTGTTGGCAGCTGTGGTCAGGGCTAAAGTGGCAAGTCAGCAGGGCGGACAGCAGGAGCTCCTCCCAATATCTTTGTCCCCAGCCTGGGGGGGTGGGGCGCGGTGCTGTGCAGGCAGGGCCACAGCTGGGCTATACAGCAGCGCCCTGTGACTTAGAATAAGACACCCCCTCTGGGGAGAGTGATTGGAAAAGGCGGTTCCCCCGAGGTTGGCACAGCCCTGTGGGCACAAGACTTGGCAATCAGAAGAAGGACTGGGTCTTGGCCCTCGCTCGGCCCCAGACCGGGTGCTTTTGATCAGTAAACAGACTGAGTATTCCTGGAGCAAGCCTCCCCTCAGGTCTCAGCCCTTCTTCTTGCCAAGGACTTAGGTCTGAGGACACAGAAGTCAGCAGCCCCGCACTGGGCGGAGGGCAGACGGCCCTGCTCTCCAGCACTGCTCTTACTGACTGCCGTCCACTGACCTGACAAATACTTAAAGGGTTCATTCTGCAGGCCAGCTACAGACGCAGGGTGCATTCCATCGGTTTTCATGGGTTTCTTAGAAAATCGCAGCAAGATAGCGATTATTATTCCCATTTTACAGGGAAGGAAACCGGGGCTCAGAGAGACTAAGTTATTTGCTGAACGTGACCCGGCTAATGAATGGCAGGGCTGGGATGGGGACGCTCTCCTGTCCGAATCCAAGTGTCAGCGGGCCCGTCCAAGGCCCTTCTTAATATTAGATAATCCTTGTTATCTTGTTGCATCTTAGCAGGGACTAGCTGTAACTAAGTAGTATCGAGAATGGGGTATTAGACGTATATGCATTTCAATAGACTCAGAAGCGCTTTTCTTTCACTCCCCGCTCCAAGGGTAACTTCTGGTCCTGTGCGATCAGTCCTTCTAGATCTTGCTCTGTGCGTTTGCCTCTATGCATACATGTAAAAACGTATATATGTAGATGATTGAAATGTATACATAGTTCTGGTGCCTAAAGCATGTAGCATTCTGTATCTGAGCTCACGTTTCTCTGGGTCTCCATTTCTATGCGATCAAGGGAAGGGAGACCCTTGGTGATTTCTAGTGTGAAATGATCCACAGTTACATGAAATTCACCTGGATGAATGCGAAATCTATTCAAAAGTTTAAAAGGGGGGGTGGGTATTGGGAAGGGAGCTAGTGGCGTGGGAAAACCCAGGAATGGGGCAAGTCGTGGTGGAGGAGATAGGCAAAACAGTTCGCAGGAGGAGTAGGGTTAGCAAACCAGTGCCGAGTGCTTACTGCGCTCCTGGTCCCGTTCTAAACACTTTACAATTATTAACTCAACAAACCTGTGAGGGAAGCGTGTCTACCTCTGCTATTTTATGAGTGAGGCATGGAAAGGCTGCTAGATAACCTGCCCAGGATTACCCAGACAGACAACCCGGCTCCGCAGTACGTGCCCTTAACTTTGTCCACTTGACAGTTCTCCTCAAGGCTGGGTCTGACTGTGGCTTCCCCGCCCCACTCAGAGTCATGTTGCAAAGGGTCCCTGGAACACTGCTTCAGCTCCTCCCTCTGCAGCTGCTCAGTGCCTGCTCTGCTCTGCCTAGCCCAGTGCGGCCCGGGCACTTTCGTGGTAGAGGGTTAGGGAAAGAGCTGCACCTTGAGAGCTGGTCACAAGGTCTGTGGTCTCACTGCAGGCTACCAAGTAGCTGTAAATCCTGGTCAAGTCATGTTCCTCTCTGGGCTTCAGTTCCCTTCTTCTAAAGGTGAAGGCTTTAGATCAATAAAGCCTCAGATCGATAAAGCCTCTGAGAAGTCCTGCAATGAAGAAACCAGATCCACCGGAGTTTCTGAAATGAAGAGGACCACTGTGGTAGATTGCATCGTGCTCCCAATTCTTCAGACCTCTTCATCTCCACACTCTTTACTATGACTTTGCAATTCCGGCCACTAGAGGTGACACAGGCTTCCTTGCCTCATTAACATTGAGCTTGGCCATGCAACTTGGTCAGGCCAATGGGATGTTAGTGGCCACAGTACAAGACAAGGCTCAAAGTTACATTTACGGAGGTAAGCTTGCCCTCCTGTCCTTCCATCTCCAAGAGAAGACCATGCCCTGAGTCACCTTCTGATCCCAGAAGAATCAAAGGCTTGTGGAGCTGAGGTGCCCCAGTTACCCCGCAGGCTTCAAGGAAAATAAGGAACTAATGATAAGCATTATTTTTAACGGTTGTGTTTTGGGTGGCTTGTTACTCAGCATTAGCCCAGCTGTAACTGACCAATGTAACTACCAAGTCATTTTTTTAGTTAACATTCATTAAATCTCCAGGTGAATGAATGTTCCAAAAAATTACATATTTTACGAAGTGCTTCTCTAGGAACCGCTGAGGTAAGCCAGTTTTCCCAACTTTATGTGCCTTCCCTAGCTTCCCGTGCAGAAGGCCCACTCTCTGTTTGGTGGTCCGTATATGGCATTGCCTCTCCCTGCACAAACTATACGCTCCTTCAAGGCAGGGACATTTCACCATTATTTCTCTGTCCCCTGGGCCAAGCCCTGAGCCCAGCACACTAGGGATGTGTAGCCGATGTGGGTTAAATGAACACACGGACACGGAGGCCTTATCATAGTCCTAACTGCTCAGGCCTCTGCTTTTCCCAAGGAATGTGGACAAGATGACTTCTAAGTACCCTTCCATCTTCAACGTCTTGGAGTCAATAAACCGTGTGTGGGGACTGGGAGCCAGAGCCATACTCCGCACCAAATTCCCCACACCCACTCTTGAAGTCTCGTCCCATTTCATCTTTAATTCAGCTGTCGTGTACTGTGCTCTGATTAACGGCAGGCTGTTGTGCACGAGACGAGGAGAAGCAGGACACACTGTTTCCACGGGAAGACCTCAGAGCTGCTGCCAGTCTGATTGACGCTGGGATTTGGGGGTCAAATCCCTGCACAGAGACATGCAGGGAAGGTTCAGTCACCCAAGGTTTCTGAGAAGGAGGTGGCATGGCCACCCCCAATCCTGGGTCTCTGGCGCTGTTTACTGCTCTCTTCTAGAGTCCAGATCTCAAACCATCCAGCCTTTCATGCAAATCCAAGAGAGTCAGTCCCTTAAGGCATTGAGCTTCTAGCTGATTAAGCATTCCCCTCCTTCCCTCCCAGTCAACTCCGAAGGTTCCTCAAGCAAATTTGGGGGATTTCCTAGAGGGGGCCAGGCTCTTGTCACTTGAGCAATAGCCTTTCCCGCCCTCTAGTGGCTACAGGGCAACCTGACACCCTGGAGGAGCGAAGTAACTCCCCTGGGCCTATAAAGTGAGCCGGTTACGCTAAACACAGTCCTCCGGGAAAGCAATTTGGCAATAAGTATCAAAAGCCATAAACACAGTCCTACCCTTTAACCCAGTAATTCCACTTCTGGGACTCTATTCCAAGGTGATAATCCAAAAATAGGGGGAGAGTCTATTAGCACAGTGATGTTCATTGCCTCATTGTTTATAATATCCAAAATTAGTAAATATCTTAAATGACCCAAAATAGCAGAATGGTAAAGCAAATTATGACAAAAGAGTAAGTATGGTGAAGTCACTTCAAATTATGGGAAACAGCATGGGAAAGAAAGGAAGAAAGAAAGAAAGAAAGAAAGAAAGAAAGAAAGAAAGAAAGAAAGAAAGAAAAGAAAGCAAGAAAGAAAAAGAAAGAAAAAGCAGGAATATGGATACAGAAACCAGAGGAACCAATCTGGTCTCTATCAGCTGGTTATTGCTGATAAATAGCTCAAGCTCCCTGAGCCTCGGTTTCTCAATCTGTAACACAGAGCTGATGCAACCACTTGGCCAATTGGAAAGATTATTTGAGAGACTGTATGCAGAGCCCCAGGCATCATGTCTGGCACCCAGCAGGACACACAATGAATGGCGCTGTTGCTGGTTGGTTTTTTTTTAAGATTTTATTTATTTATTCGACACAGAGAGAAAGAGAGCACAAGCAGCGGAAGCAGCAGGCAGAGGGAGAGGCAGGCTCCCCGTTGAGCAGGAAGCCCCATGTGGGACTCGATCCCACGACCCTGGGATCATGACCTGAGCCAAAGGCAGATGCTTAACCAACTGAGCCACCCAGGCACCCCAGTTGCTGTTATTTTTATTATCATTACTAAGGTTTGAAATTATGTCACAACCAGGAAAGGTCTGAAATCATGGTAAGCCAAAAAAAAAAAAATCAAAAGCAAAACACAAAATTGTCTGTTCCCTATCATTGCAGTTATGAAAGGGGCGGGGAGGAAGAAAGAAACATAGGGAGAATGCTTTTGGAAGATACACATCAAATGCTGACAATGGGTTTCTCTCCATTCGGAAGTGGTACCTAAGCTGACTCTGGAAGACAGGTGCACTTTTCCTGAAGCTTCCAAGAGCAGAGACATCTTATTTGGGGGACTTTCATTTCATAACACTTGCCCTGCTCCACTCCAAGTGATACATTTGGAAGTGATGGAGGAGGAGAACTGGTGGGGGGTCAGGGAAGACAAGGGCCCTGGTTTCTGCAAGGTGCACCCAAGCTAACTTTGCATAACCCTCCATCCTTCCTAGAGAGGGACATGCCCAGCCTACAAGAGGCATATCAGCGCCACGAGTGGGTGAAGGCCAGTTTCTTTTCTCTCGCTATATTAGCTACTTAGAATTTTCCTGAGAGAGTCACAAGTGTCAACAAAAGTTTTATGTAGTTAGCAAGGTTTTACACCCCCAGCTGTCCTAGCAATAAGGAAAGGGCCCTGCAAGCCTCTTTGACTTTACCCTAAATAGAATAGAGGCAACGGGGTTCACAACATCTGCATCCTGGAATATCCTAGGGTTGGGAAGCCAGGACACTCTCCCTGGCTCTTGCTCATGAGGGAGATAAGCAGGACTGCAGCCTCACCCAACTGTCCTCCCTAGACCGAAGGGTTAGGGTCGCAGTGCTCTCACGAATTGCTCTCATTTTCTTTTATCTCAAAGGACCTCTAGGTTTCCAGGTCATAAGGGTAGGACCTAGATGATTTAGGGAGCTCGGAGAATCGAGACATCATTGAAACCGTTGGTCTCATTCCTTGGACAGCCCCTCATTACCCCCCCGAATCCTTTCTATCCACCTCAGAGAAGTAGCTCTCTCTTCCAGTTGCTACTGCTGCTTGACCAAGCTTAGCGATATTTTAAAAATCTGGTGGTTTTATGATACCCATGGATTCTCCCAATCAGAAATTTAAAATGAGCAGAGGCAGCTGCTCCATGACGTCTAGAGCCCCGGCTGGGAAGATTTGTGCTGGAGCTGACGTGCAGGCAGGGGCCGCAGCCATCTCGAGGCTCACTCGTTCACATGTCTGATACTTGACGCCGGCGGTAGCTGGGAACTCAGCAGCGACCATCAGCGGAAGCACCCCCCACACAGCCTCTCCATGTGGCTGCTTGGGCTTCCTCACACCATGGAGGCTGGGTTCCAGGAGTGAGCCTTCCCAGAGAACCAAGCCTCGAAAGTCACATACCATGACATCTGCTATGGTCACAACCCTCCCAGGTTCAAGAGGAGGGAGCAGAGCCTCGGCCTCTTAATGGGAGAAGCATCGGTCCCATTACAAGACAAGCATGTGGAATGGGAGATGCGACCATTTTTGAAAACTGCAGTTTATCCTACTCTCTCTTTCCACCGGAAGCAGTGAGAGGATGTAACTTTTCCAACCTTACATTTTATGCGGGGTCACAGGACAAGAGCAATCTTGAGGCCACTGCTACCATGGAGAGTGAACTGCTCTTACTTTCTTCCTTTTTCTTTCAGCTCTCATCCCCAGAAGATTCTAGAACTTGTTCCAAGGGGACCAAGTCAGAAGCCTGAGTATCATGGACACCCTGGCCCCAAGAATCATCCAG
This sequence comes from Ursus americanus, assembly GCF_024610735.1. NCBI lineage: Eukaryota > Metazoa > Chordata > Mammalia > Carnivora > Ursidae > Ursus > Ursus americanus. The sequence continues at coordinate 29,879,409 of NC_142149.1, forward strand.
GCATCAAGTTAGGACATCCTCTCCCACCAGACTGCTCTCCTTTGCCACATCTAATACAATGTCTTAGGAGGACACAGTGACCTTTTTTATCAATAGCCAAGAGGCGAACAGGCAGTTCCAAAATGTCTACTCATGCAAACTTTTCCTGTCAAGACAAAACAAAGCACTCTAGTAACCTCACCTGGCCAGCCCCCTCACGTACACCGGGCATCTACAAGTTTTCTAAAGCCTAAGCCTGCATGATAGGAGTTAACCGAGAAGAGAAATTCTCTGAGGGTGTGCTGACAGGAGCCCTAACGCAGCTTTTGGTATGTATTACTCTGGAATCCCAAATTGGGAAGGAGATATTTGACGCATACAAGCGGGCCCCATTTGAAGAAATGTTTGCAATAATCCAAGGCTTAACAATAAATTTTTAAAATGCAAGGGTACTTCCTCATTTTCTATCAGATGATGCTTTTATTAAAGGAATTTCCTTGATGGATTTAAGTGTTGGCTTATAGATTGGCAGCAACCAAGAGACAGAAAAATACAAAACGAAGGATGGGCCCACCGCCAATCACAAATCAAGACGAACTTCTAAAGCCGCAGCATTCTGCACAATGCAAGCAGGATTCGCTTTTCACACACATGCACATACATTCAAATGACAAACAGGAATCCCTTCACTGCACAAAGTCAAGGATTCCTATGACGTGGACCGGAGGCTGCATTCCAGGCTCGAGGAGTAATGTGAACAAATGCACGGAGACAAGAAAATAAAGATGGCATGTTTATGGGATGTGGAGGAGACAGACATGCCTGGGGAAGAGGGTGTGTGTCAGGCAGCAGAAGAAAATAAAATTGGCCTGGCAGGGCGGGGCCGTTTTAGCAGGCTTTGAAAGCTAAGCTGAAGCTTTTGAACTTGAATGTGGGGGCAATAAAGAGCTTCCAATGATTCTTCCTCCAAGCATGGCATGATCAGAGAGGATTTTTAGGAAGCTTAATCTGGTTGGGGGGTCTGAGGATGGAATGGAGACAGGACAGTAGTTGGAAGGCGGCGGGGGGGATGTCACATCCATGAAGCCATAAGGGAAGGAGGGCCTGAATCAGAGGAAGGTAGGAGGGCCTGACGGTCTGTTGCCCTAAGGAGGACGTTTCTAAAGGAAGACAACACATATCCATCAAATCTCTGATTCTACCCCGATCTCCCCGTCTTTGGAGCAGTGGCACTTCCAGTCGATTTCTTCAGTACCACCCCTTCTTGGATCTGAAGTCCTTCCATTTTCACCCCCTAGAAATCCACATTATCAGACTAAGAAGTAGAGTGAGTTCAATCCAAGGGTGTTGGATGTATAATCAAAGGTTAACCAGGGAGAGTCATTTTTTAAAACAAATCTGAGTCCTTAAGCCTCCAAGAGCAGGGTCTTTCAAACTTGGACCCTAAGGAGACCATGTACCAATGACACACCAAATAATCGAGTTCCCATACTTCTTTGGAGACTGTCTTCAGAGCCTGCGATATATTTCTTTTAAACTCAGCATATCTTCTTTTGATGATAAAATCAATTGTTTTTTAAAGAAATAGCCACAGGTCAAGCAAGTCTGGTAGAGGATGAGATGAACACTCAAGCTAGGTAATGGCTTTTTGGCTTAAAACAAACAAAACAGGTGAGACTTCAAAGAAATGTAATAAGATAAAGTAAGTGAATGATTTCTTACTATTTTTAAATCTCTGTATATCTATAGTGATGCCCCAGTCTTTATTCATAGTATTTATCTGTGCCTTTGCTCACTTTGTCTTAACCCATATCACCAGCTTGTCTTACTATGAAGTCTTTTCAAAGATCTAACTTGGAGGTGCAGGGAACGAAAAAGAAAAGAGAAGAAAAGCAATCGATCTCCTTGTGCAATTTGTGAACTGGCTGAATAGGAAATTTCTAGAGAGAAGTTACACAAAAAGATTTTGAGTAAGGATAGTAGCTCAACCTTGCTAGCATTAAGTAGCCGTATCTGCAAAGGTCTGCTGTTTTATTCAACAGGACTGGGACTCAGGTAAAATCAACAGGAGGATCCCTGCCCTCAAAGAATCCGCGAGCCCCTGAACAGCCTCCTATGTTGGCTACTTTTGCAAAGAAAAAAGTGCCTAGCTCATAGATAGTTTTTCTTTTTCTCCCCTTCTTACAGAGACGTTAAATTCTCACTAAGTAGCCATGTGCTCCCCCACCTTTTCCAGATTCCCCTGCAATTTGGAGCCATGTGGCTGGTTCTGAGCGATGGGATATGGGAGAAGGTAACATTTGCATTTCCAAACCTAGAGATCGAAGGCCCCGTGTGGCTCTCCAGCTTTCTCTTTCCAGGTTGCGGTGATCACGGAAGACGTGCAACGTCACGGTGTAGCCACAAGCCGAGAACATCCTGGACCCGGAATCACCATCCGGGAGAGAGGTACCCTGAAGATTCACTCTACTCACATCGGGATGTTGGGGGGAGGGGGAGAGAAATCCTAGCGGGGTCAAGCCGCTGAGCTTTGGAGCTTTAGTTGTTACCGACTTCAAGCTTTGTTGCCTAAAATTCTGAAATAACCACGCAGAGGATATGCAATCTAAGAGGCAGCGTGGGGTAGCAGAAAGATGGGGGGGGGAGCGGGAGCTTTAGAGTGGCCCCTTCCTGAGCGAAGCTAGTGACAGGCTTAGAAGCTGTTCCTCTCAGTCATTTGCAGCCTCCAAATCTCAGAAGAGACAAGTCCTCCTGAGAGAACAGACGTCCTGCTCCCGGAGGCAGGCAAAGGGGATCGATGGCCTCCTTCAGAGTTTCCCAGGGAACAACATGACCATAGACTGCTTGAGTTTTTGTACAATAGAAGGGGTGTACCCCTCGGCCCTGTCTGACCTATCGCATCCAGAAAAGACTAACAAGAACATAAATTATACTATTTTTTCCTTTAGAAAACAGATATAAGCAACCAAGATGTCCTTCTGTAGGTGACTGGATAATAAACTGTGGGCACATCAGACCAAGGAATATTATTCAGCACACACACGCATGAGCTACTGAGCCATGCAGACACGGAGGAATCTTTAATGCTTATCCCTCAGTGAGAGAAGCCAATCAGAGAAGACTACGTACTGTGTGATTCAAACTATAGGACATTCTGGAAAGGGCAAAACTATGGAGATACTAGAAAGATCAATGGTTGCCTGGCTTGGGGTGGGGAGAGGGAAGGGAAGAATAGACGGAGCACAGAGCATTTTCAGGGCAGTGAAAATACCCTGTATCTGATCTAATGATGGATACGTGTCCTTATACGTTGTCCAAGCCCATAGATCATACAACACAACACCGAGAGTGAGCCCCGAGCTAAGCTCTGCCCTTTGGGTGATTATGATATGTCATTGTAGCTTCAGCCTTAGTTAAAAAAAAAAAAAAGGTGTCATTCTGGATAGTGGTGTTCATAACGGGGGAGATTGTGTGTGGGGCGGGGAAGAGAATATATGGGAAATCACTGCACCTTCTTAATCTTGTTGTAAACCTGAAACTGCTCTTAAAAATAATTTAAAAAAAAATTTAAAAAGATAAAATAGATGAATACTACCATCTTGTTTTACATACATATATATCCATGTTTTTCTTAATCAAACCAAAGAGTCAAAGAGAGATTCTCTTGAAGCTCCTTCTCAGGGGCACCTGGGTGGCTCAGTCTGACTTTGCGTCTGACTTTGGCTCAAGTCATGATCTCAAGGTGCTGGGATCAAGCTCTGTGTGGGGCTCCCCACTCAGTGGGGAGATTTCCTCTCTTTCCCTCTCCCTCTGCACCTCCCCCCTGCTCATGCCTACTCTCTCTCTCTTTCTCTCTCTCAAATAAATAAATAAAATAGTTTTTAAAAGAAAGAAACAAACTCCTCATTGATCATACTCTACGTACCCAGAGTAACCACACTGAACCATCTTTTGGTACCCTTCCAGATTATTCTTTGCATTTACATACATATAAAGGAACACAGTTTTGCTTTGGGTCTTTGGTATATTTTTGGTCTTAAAATACAGATGGGCCAAACAGCGGGTATTGTTCTGTCTTGTTGTTTCGTTTTAATTTTTGGCTTTCCCCGTTTCTGACTTTCAGTAGTTGTCAACAACCCAATGCCTTTGCACTGTTGCCATGTAGCTTTCCAGAGCGGGAAGGCACCATAACTTTACCATCACTCCCCTATTGATGGGCACACAGGCTCTTCTGCAGCTTCACGAACACGCCTGGAATGTCGCTGTGCACAGACACTGGTGTTTGTCTAGGATCGATACCCGGAAGGGGGTTCTCTGGGTCAAAGAGTACACGTATTTTTAGCTTCAAAAACACTCTCAAATTGCTCTCTAAAGCCATACCAACTTATATTCACATAAATACCACACGAACTTCTCTCATTTCTTCACTTCTTATCTGATGGGTGTGGGTGACTTATGCAGGGAAGGGTTTTTGTTGGTAAACACCCGAAGTTTCCTTGCTGTGAGGTCACCTCCTGCAGTGGCCTGATGGCAGAGGAAGAAGCTCCGCTCCCTCCAGCCGACTTTCCTGGCCGGTGCTGGACCCACCGGGGAAGACCTCTCTCAATACTGACAGAGGGGTTTTTTGTTTCTTTGGGTTTTTTAAATTATTATTATTTTTTATTTAAATTCAATTAATGCACATATAAGGCATGATTTGTTTCAGGGGTACAGGTCTGTGATTCATCAGTCTGTATAACACCCGGTACTCATTACAACAACACATACCCTCCCCCATGTCCATCGTCCAGTTACCCCATCCCCCACCCCCCCAGCAACCCTCTGTTTATTTCTTAAAATTAGGAGTCTCTTGTGGTTTGTCTCTTTTCCTGGTTTCATCTTGTTTCATTTTTTCCTCTCTTCCCCTATGAACCTCTGCCTTATTTCTTAAATTCCACACATCAGTGAGATCATATGATAATTGTCTTTTTCTGATTGACTTATTTAGCTTAGCATAATACCCTCTAGTTCTATCCACATCGTTGCAAGTGGCAAGATTTCATTTTCGGATAGCTGCGTAATATTCCATATATATATACACATACACACACACACACACACACACCCCGCATCTTCTTTATGCATTCGTCTGTCAATGGACATCCGGGCTCTTACAGTTTGGCTACTGTGGACATTGCTGCTATAAACATTGGGGTGCAGGTGTCCCTTCGGATCACTACATTTGGGGTAAATACCCAGTAGTGCAATTGCTGGGGCGTAGGGTAGCTCTATTTTCAACTTTTTTTCCAGGGGCTTTTTTCACCTTGTTTTCCAGCGGCTTTTTATTTCTTTTAGTGAGCCGTGACCACTAGCTCTGGACTGCCCCCGTGAGAGACATGCCGCCCAGGTCACATCACCCAGAAGGTGTTGAAGTGAAAGAGCAGTGGTACGGGGCCAGGGGAGGAGACTGAGTTCTCACCTCGGGGCAACAAAACACTCTGAAATCAAGATAAATAGATCAAATGCAATATTTTCAAAAATCAAGGTCAATGCAAAATATTCATGAGGAGCGGGGACACCTGGGTGGTTCAGTTGGTTAGGTGTCCGACTCTTGATTTTGGCTCAGGTCATGATCTCGGGGTCGTGGGATCGAGCCCTGCATCGGGCTCCATACTCAACTTGAGATTCTTTCTTTCCCTCTCCCTCTGCCCCTCCTCATGCTACAGGCACGCTCTCTCTCTCTCTCTCTCTCTCTCTCTTTCTCAAATAAATAAATCTTTTAAAAAAATGTATGAGGAGCAGAATATCAAAATTTCAGATAAAGATAAGATCAGTATTCCTGATATTTCCATTTACCTCAGGCTCCAATATGTTTCAGCACAGCACAGAGCAGTAGTCACTTGTCATTTTAAACAGATCTGCGGGATTTTCAAACACACACATTAAAATCCCCGCCTGTGTGACTTTGGGAAAGTTGTTGAAACTCTATGAGACTCAGTCATACATTTGTGAGTTGTCAAGGATTCAAGGAAATCAAATGTGTGTAAGAGTGGATTTTCAATACACATCTACCATCTCCTGTCCTAATAGTAGTACTAGTGCTATTATTAGGCACCAAGGCAATCTTGCTGGTTGCTGGTTCTGCTCTCATCCTTGAGCCTGGTTTGGTCTCTTACCTTTTTCCTAATGACCAAGTGACCTCTGTATAGACTCAAGATTGCTAACAGGAGGGAATGAACACTCACCAGGTACTTATTTTAAACTACATTCTGGGACAGGGGAGTTCATGCATTATCTCATTTAATCCTTTGAGATACATTGATGGGAACACTGAAGCTCAGAGAGGGGAAGTGACTTGCCCAAGGTCACAGAGCAAGTTAGTGGCTGAGCTGGGTTTTCAACCCAGGTCTCTTCACAAATATATGAACCAATGTTTACGTGCCTCTGGGCAGTGTCAGTAGGAAAAAGGAAAGAGCTTACTTCTGAATACAGATCCCAAGGGCAGATGTTCCCTCAAATTCCCTACCTATCAACCAAACTAAAAATTGCAAATTTTGTTCCTGACTCAGGCCAGACCTATGGCCTTCAGACGGGTATTGGTTTCTCTTGCCTGAGCCCCAGAACCCCCATGATTCCCTCTCCTGATGGCGGGTGCTCACTGCCCCTCCCCCTCCCCATTCCACTCTTCCCCCCCCCCACTCCACCCCCGTGACATCCCCTCAATCTCCCTGACATCAGTGTAGACAACAAAACGGCATGATCCCCTTCACCTTCACCAAGGCCTGCCTCTGGGTCAGTCACCCCTTTCTCTGGGTGTTTCAGCCCAGCCTCTGTAGGCTGGTATTCACACAAAAGTAGGCTGGGGGTGGGTCTGTCATGCAAAATGAGGGTTTTCAGAGCATTCTTGGCTCCTACACTTAGAACTTTGGAGACCTCCAGAGGCTCTGTAGCCGTACTCTGCTCTGCTTGGTCAAGGGGTGGGGAAGGCTGCCTGGCCACACCAAGCCAGGCCACAGGGGCGAGTGCGCTCCTAGGGAAGCAGATGGGGAGGGGCAGGAGCTCCTCTCCCAGAGGGTCACACTGCTGTGGGATTCCATCCCCGGAACCTGCCCCTGCCGTCCTGTCCTCCTGGCTGAACTTCCCGAACAGTGTCTGTCATCACCGGGAGGCTCACGGCTGGCTGTCTCCATGAATTCACAAATCACCTTCCTGTCATCGCCCGGCAGGAGTAGGGGGGTGTAGGGAGGGACAGGAATCAATAACCCCATTTTCTGTCACCTGGCCCCTCCTCGCCCCCCTCACCACCCAGGGCCAAGAGCCTTTGCAGGCTAAGTTCATACAAAATGTCATTTGTCCAACCTGCCAGAAGATCTTAGCATTGATATGCCCTCTAGTGGATTTTTTAAAACAACCAAAGCACACACGAGCACGGTCCCACCCACACCAAACAATCATCGATTACTTCTGGCCGCGTCCACAAGGCCCCCAAGCCAGAGCACTGACCCCCAAGAAAGCCAGTCACCCAGCCAAGCAGCTGGGTGTCTTGATCAGTGGTTTGAGTGTCTGGGGACAGTCATTGCCATTCACTTCCCGAGGAACTGATTATATTGGCCCACGCTGGAAGTGGGGACCCTCCCCACCCCCGGAAGTGGGGACCCTCCAAGCCTTCTCTGCCTGGACAGCCTGTAACACTCAAGACGCAGCCCCACTATCTCGTTCCCATCACGGCCTCTTCTGACCACCCCCAGCCTTTTCCTGGCAGGAGTGGTCTTCCTTTGTGCTCGGTCCTCGTGCCTTCCACACCATGTCACTCGGTATTGGCTCCTAGAAGAGTGTCTATGCCTACAGGTGAGCTCTGTCTTACTGTCTCTCTCAGGGTTTCTTAGCCTGGACATGTTGGTCCAGATAATTCTTCATCGCAGGGGGACCGTCCTGTGTATCATAGGCTGTTTAGCTGAGCCGTGGCCTCTACCCGCAAAATAAGTGCTAGTAACTCTTCTCCGTCTGTGACAACAGAAATATGTCCAGACTTTGTCAGATGTGCCCTGGAGACGGGGGAGGAGGCCCCAAAATCACCTCTGGATGCGGTCTGTTGCTCTGTCCAATGGTTTGTGGATCTGGGCTAGGCGCTGAGGATGCAGGAAGCCCTTCTGCCCACCTCTGCGATCAGGGAGTTGCCGTTCATGCCTTTGGGACAGGAAGGCCATTTAGCCTCCAGAGTGTCCTATGAGGGTGAGCCTTCCCCGGCAGGATCGATGCCAGAGTGTGCTGCCTTCCATCCGCTGGGAGACACGAGGCCAGGCACGTGCGGTGCGAGGCTGAGGATGCGGAGGGGGGCAGGGCAGGAAACGGGGTGCTGGGAAAAGAGGGGAGGAAAGGAAGGGGGGCTGGTGTGGTGAGGTCCAAGCACCGTATCAGGTACTTTACCTGTCGTAGATTCCATTTCATCCTTAGACGGTCCCAATAATAAATCCCAACGTCAGTTTGGGGCCCTTGCTCTACGCCAGGCATATCATGAGGCTTGTGACACAGATTACCCCTGAGGGCGAAATGCATTCCCTCATTTTACAGATGAAGAAAGTAAGGCTTGGAGAAGGGCAGTCACTTGCCTGAGGAGCCAGTGCCAAGGCCCCACGTGTCCTATAACTCCCCGTATTGTGTCACCAGAACATTAAATGCCCCAAGGGTAGGCGCTCCCACAGGTGTGAAATCAGGTAAGTCCCTGGCCTGATTCGGGGTTTGCTTCAGGGCTGACCCATTCAGGGTCTGAACGCAGCTGGCCTGGATTAATGATTTCCTGTTACCGAGGTACTTGGTAAAGGCTTTGTGGCTGTTTCTTCCACACAGATCCTGTCAGCCCTAGAGGGCAGGGACTCCCTCGTTTCTCTGGCATGTCCCCAGAACACCCAGCTCCTGGCTCCTCCATGGAGCATGACAGACTGGCCGGGAGGCCCAGCCCCACTGTCCTCCTCCTGACAGGGTGTTGTCTCCTCAGCCAAGCCAAGCAGGCGACAAAGGGGGTGTGTGTCAAACACTGAGCCAGGTACCACAGGGCCTGGGTGCAGGCCTCAGTCTGCTGAGTGAACTTAGCCAAGTCATTTCCCTCTCTGGAGCTCAGCTGCCCCTTCTGCCCAACAAAAAGCCAGGTCCTGCCCTCTAACCTCCAGAGACGTGCAGGGCAAATGGTTACCCAGGACTACTCCCTTCCACTGGCCGTTAGAACACGAACCGGCCCCCAGAGAGCTCGAGAGAGGCCTGACCAGCCAGGCTCCGGCGTGGCCACTCCCGGGATCCACTCTCCTCCAGGCCAGCTTTGGCTGTTAAGCTTCCTTCTTCTTGAACCTTGACCAAAAACAGGTGGAAACAGGAAACACTGCTGAGCAGACCCAAGAGGGAAGGTTCTCCATTTCCCCAGCATAGCTACCCTGCATTTGAGAAACCATCCTAGCACGTGACTGATCGCCCAGCTTGACTCCAGTAAAAATACACTGGCTTCCGAAGAAGAGGATGGAGACCAAATTGAGAGGTTTCTCACCTTCCAACCTTCATCTTGGCTTCACCTCCTACCTCCTCAGTTTGCCCCCGGAAGATAAGGATCAAGAGGTGGAGGGGTGGGGGCAGGAGAGACCCAAGGGTTTGTGCGAGCAGGTTCTGGGATTGGGGACACAGATGTACACTTTGACAACCAGGCCATGGGACTGGGTGAGCAGGGCCTGGCCCAGGCCCAGTGGAAAGGCAGCGAGGGAAACCGGGTACATGCTACTACCTCGCAGAGGTACGAATATGGTTCTCCGTCTCCTCCGGGTACAGACGGAGCCCGGAGCGCTGTAGCCTTCTGCACCCCTCCTCCTCCACCACCCACCCTGACAGGGTCCAACTGTGGCCCCTCACCCACGTCTGACGCCCCATCAGGCTTAGAGTCAAGAGCTTAGGAGCTTGGACATGGGGGTCAGAATCACCTTGGCATGAATGCAGCCTCCTGCGCCTACCAGATCCAGGTGGATACAGGCACACCTGCCAGGACTGGGGCATATTATTTAACCCCCTTCGGCCCCCTCTGTAAAAATCCTGCCTCTCGTGTAAGCTGCTTGAGTATCTGATGAGCTCATACAAGGTAGCCAGCACGGGGCTAAGACATGTTGTCTTCCCTGCCAGCCAGACACCCCTTCTCTGGGCTGCATCCGAACCCCGTAAAGGCAAAAGAGGCAGGGAGGAGGGGCTGAGGGGCCGGTGAGCCCCCACATCACAGTCTAATATCCCAGAGGGAGAAAAATGGTCACTGTAGGAAATGAGGTAGGACTTATCCAAAGTAGGCGAGTCTCACGGCTCTCCTGATGCTGCACTGGTTAAAATCACAAATCTCCACTCAAGAGAGCAGGTGGAAATAATGAAAGCTGTCCGATAAGAATCACCAGCCCGCGGCGAGACCTATCACTCACAAGGCCCGATCATCTTGGGCCCATCCTGCCCCCTGACCATTTTTTTCCTTCTTGGCCTACATCCTGGCAAGAGATGGGTTTGTCTGAATAAGCCCTGAGCTCTGGGAAACGTGGAGGTGATTCCCAGTATCCTAGCCCTGCCCGAGGCAGCAAACACAGTGCCCACCTTCCACATGCAGAGGCCTAATCTGGGGTCAGGGGACAGAGACTTGCCAACAAAGGGATTGGACTGTGGCAAAGAAAGAATTTAAGCAAACACTCATACACACACACACACGCACACACACACGCGCACACACACACATGCACACACACAGCATTTGTACCACCTGACTTTCTGCTCCCAGCTCTGCACGACCCCCGCCATCTGGACAGTGGGGAGAGAGTGGCCGGGAAAGGTTATTTGCAGCTGGAAGATTCTGAGAACCACTCTGTAAGGAGATCCTGGGGCTCAGCCTTTGGTAGCAGGAGGGGAGTCACCTCAAGGCAAGGCGACATGGTGGGGGGATCGACCAATGCCATTTGGACAGCACATCCCAGCCCCTACGAGGCACAGGGGCTGGGGGGGTGGCCCACGTGAGCAAGACATCACCCTGCCCTTCAGGAACCTCCACTCCAGTGAGAAACACCTAGAGTTCAACTTTAGTGTTGTCTGCCAAAAAAAAAAAAAAGGCAGGGGGAGGGGAGGGAAGCGGGGAGCTTTAAGGACTGGGAGACCCAACAGTACCCCCAGCCTGATCTGTTCTAGAACAAGGTTTTGCTCCACATAATTAAAGTGCACACAAGACTATATCTCATATTCATTTGTTTTACTTTATTTTGTTTTTTCAGTTAATAACTCAAGCATCCAATGTCTCAACAACAGAGGCCCAGTATCTCTTTCTCGAGACCCCAATTTGTCTGAGGACCCAGGGTACTCAGAGGGCCCAGTGCCCCCCAAACTTGCAAGCAGAAGAACCCCAGGATTTGGCCAGTTCGCTGTCACTATTGTTCCGTCTGCCCCATGGTCAATGGTGGTGAAACATCCTGGCTGGTCCAGGTGCCTGTCCATACCATGGTGATGTGCAGAGTGACCTCCAAGATAATTCTTTGCAGTTCACACTCCCTCCCCAGACTGCATTGGCCCAAGAGAACCACTGTGTGGGCAAAGGGGGGTGAGAGGAGCCCCCAGTGGGGCTCACCACAAGGTGTGCTGGGCCAGCCCTCCCTAAGGACCCCGAACTCATGTGGTGACCCAGGGCCTCACGACAGACTCTCTGTTTCCTTAAAACAATTTTATTTTTAGAGAGCTTGTCACCTTGTTGTCCACTGGAAATTGATTGGACCACTTTCCTTTGAACTTAAGGGAGCAAGGGATGACACAACTGTCCTTTTCCATCTCAGAAGGCCATGGACTTCTTAAGAAATTGATCCCTCTTCTCCCAGGGATCAGATCTGCATACAAAAAAATCCCAAGTCCTATAATCCACTTGTCCCCAAAACAACTGGTGTCCCATTGCTAGTATTTGTGTCAATGTAGGGGAGGGGACTTTCAAGTGCCTGTCTCCTAACTGGAGATGGGTTGAGCCAAGGTGATTTGCAGAACCTAGGAAGAGGTTTAGGACACACTGGCATGATTTCTAAACATCCCCACCTCTACTTTAACAGGATTACACAACAGAGTTATGCAATAACTCAATTTTCAATGCCCATAATTCTGTGGACCACCCCATCCTCCACCTGCCGGCAAACTCCCCCAGCCCTGCCCTCACCCCAACCTCGTATCTCCAGACCTGCCCTCTTAAAACCAATTCAAACATCCCCTCCACCATTGTCCCAGAAGAAGCAGCCCTGACCCATGACAAACTCCTTCAGCAATCTTATTTTGCTAGGGCGGCCATTACAGAGTACCAGAGTCAGGGTGGCTTGAACAACAGAAATCTACTTCCTCACAGTTCTAGAGGCTCCAAGTCCAAGGTCAAGGGCTGGTTTTCTCTGAGGCCTCCCTCCTTAGCTTATAGATGGCTGTTGTCTCCCTGTGTCTTTGCATGTCTGTGTCCTACTTTCTTGTTATACAGAGACCAATCCCATTGGATGAGTCCCCCCGTATGACCTCATTTTACCTCAATTACCCCTTTAGGAGCCCTATCTCCAAAAATAGTCACATTCTAAGGTACCAGGAGTTAGGCCTTCCACATTCCGTTCCTAACAGTTACCTATCCATCCTTCACCGGAATGAAACGCCAGGAGGGCAGGAATTTGTACCTGGTACACGATAAGGGCTCAGTAACTACCAGTGGAATGAAAGAATGGATTCAGCTCTTGGGGCACCTATCACTTTCTACCCTAGAGTGTGGTGTGCTCACTTCTGGCCATACTCACCTCCACTGTCTGGAAGATTCTTTCATGCTAGGCCCTTGCCTACTGCATCTCGGTGGCCTTCACAGGCCCTCGTAGGGGCTCGGTCGGCTGACCCAGGAGCAGCTGAGAGCATGTGCTCACTGGGTTCCTTTGCTGGGCACCAGCATCGGCCCCTGAGCTGTTCACGCAGTCCCTCCAAACCTCAGCTCCCTGTCTCTGAAACCGGCCCCGGCAGCCTCGCAGGCCAGGAGGGACCCGACGGGGACAGCTGTGTGAATGCCTTTTGTAAACTCTCGAGTGTTTTCACAAACGTTAGCCGTTAATTCTCGGGCATTTCATAGCCGTTACTGTGGCTGCACAATAAATTCCTTCCCAAACTTAGTATCTCCAAACAATAATGACATTTATTTTGCTCCCAAACCTGCAAAGGGTCGGGACACGGCAGGGGGAGCTCCGCTCTGCGCCACTCAGCGCCCCCTGGGGCAGCTCCAAGGCCTGAGCCCAGCAGCTGAAGGCTCCCTCGCTCACAGCTCTGCCAGTCGCTGCTGGCAGTCAGCAAGATTTCAGAGGGGCTGTCAGCCGCAGCACCCCCACGTGGCCTCTCCATGGGGCCTGGGCTTCCTCGCAATGCGGTACCTGGAGTCCAGGGCCCAGCGTCCCAAGCCAGAGCCCCGCGAAGACACCCTCTCTCTTATGACCCAGCCCACAGCACCATTTCCTCTGGATTCTAGTAACTAAGCGCTCACAAAGGCTCAAGGGTAGGGGAAATAGACCCTGCCTTTTGATGGTAAGTGGCAAGGTTCTGGAAGCCTATGTGGGCCTGAAAAGACTGTTGTGGCCGGTTTGGGAGAGAATACCATCTGCCGCAGTATGTGATGTATTGTTTTAATGAGCAAACCCTTCCTTCCTGACGTTCAGCATCACTCAGGGCTCCCGTTGCAAGACCCCGTTGGCACAGCCCCATGCTCTAGAGTCTCCCTAAGTTCCTTCCACGATTATAAGTTCCCCTCCCCCATCGCAATCTGTCACAGCCCTACCGTTTGCAAGAGAAGAGTGGGGATAATGGATGAGTAGATAAACCAATTCCTGACACTGGCTTAGCTAAGGGACCCCTCTTCGGCTGCGGAAGGCCACCGTCCCAGGGCTAACATGCCCGGAAGGGCCGCGCCCGGGAACCTCAGAGAGAAGAGGAGCCCACATTTGCAGCTGGGGGTGGGGGGTGGGGGCAGGGCCACTGCCCGGGTCGTTGGCAAGCTTTCCACACGCTTCAGCCTCACAGCCCGGCGGCCACCTGGCCTGCAGAGGTGACCTCCTCGCCCCACACGCATCCACTCCTTCCTGCACCCTGCCTCCCGCCGTTCTCCTCTACCGAACTAATGGGCCAACCCTCCGGGCCGAGAAGGGAACACCCTGGTCTGAATTAGTTGTTTACAGACCTGGCATCATGAGCCCATATTTCTTCACCCTGCCATGGTTCCAGAGACTGGTAAGGGGGACCTGGGCCATCCTGAGGTGTCCCCAGAGGCCACTTCATGTTGAAATGCTCAGTAAGTAATCCGGTTCACAGCAGGAACCATCCAAAAAACATTAACCCTCTTGCCCCAAACCATGTAATTTTCCACACGTCCCTTCTGATTCACGGGCATTTGTTCTCTGAGTCATTAGGTCTGTGTTGTCCTTAATTACATCCTGCAACGATGATGAAATCATTTTCATTACGGTCCTGCCAGTCGGGTGGCTCCAACTCATGCCACAGAGCTCAAGGGGCAGCCACTGGGAGGCGCCACCCTCCCTCTGGTGACTTCTCATTGCCTCAGGATGAAGCCCAAACTCCTCAACGTCGCTTATGCCCGGCTGTGCAGGGCCGGGATGCCTGGGGGCCGGGCTTCAGCCCTGGCCACTCTCTCTTTCACATCAAGACAGGCTGAGCTTCCTTGGGTCCCCTAAATGGTCCAGGCTCTCTCTTGCACGACCCTCATTCACACGGTCCCCTCTACCCAGAGCACGCTTCCGCCTTCTCCTCGACCTTCAGCTGTCCCTATGGAAGGCACTTTCCAGGGCAGCCTTCCTCGACTCTCCAGTGAGGCTGTCCCTTGGCGCCCTGTACCTTCCTCTCACTCTCCGTTTATGTGACTGTATTTATGGACTCACAGCTGTCCACGCTCTGTCCCCACCAGGGGACACTCAGTGAGGGCAGAGCTCAACTGACTTATTCATCATGCCCGGGCCCAGTATTGTGCTTGGCACACAGAGCCCAGCATGAATGAACGAGGCTGGAGGAGGGATGTCACTCCTGAGCAGGGTCAGTGACTTCCCTCCTCAGCCCGAACCCCACCAGCACAAGGCAATGTCCCTCAGTCTGCCAAGGACAGGGGGATGAACAAGAGCAATCGAGGGCAAAGAAGGAGGAAGTGGAGAGGGAAAGTAGAGTGGGGAAAGGATGTGTGCAGGGCACACTGCTTCTCAGACCGGGATGCATATGGCCCCAGGGTACATGCCGGGAGGCCAAGAGCAATTGAAACCACAGAATAAACAGGGCACATCTTAGAGAGTCAATTTTACTGAACAGTATGTCATTCAAAAATTATTCTTCTATTAAAAAATATTTATTATGGAGTCATATAAAAAAACCCACATTAATTTTTTAAGGAAATAAATGATACATCAAAGACACTTTATGTATTTGTGGTAAGATCTTTCCACTACTCCCCCACCTCCCTCCAGGGAGAGTTCACATTTCAAGCTCTTGACTTCTGGTTCTTTGGTTAAAAAGTCTGAGAAAGGACTTCCACACAATATAGTGACTGGATTCAACCCGAGAGAGAGAGCCAGGCAAAGCCATATTGTCTTTTATGACCTGAACTTACAACATGGCTTCCTCTCTATTTTATTGATGAGGAATGTCTGAGGCCTTTCAGGATCCCCTGAAAGGCAGATATTTGCAAAAGATAGAATCAGGAAAGACCATTCTACTTTCAGATCCTCTGCCTTGTTCCTTGGCAACCTGAGGGCCTCACTGAACTCATCAGAAGACTAGATAAAATGACAATTTTTGTGAAGAGCTCATGCCACCCTTCAAAGATGCCAAGATGCCAGCAGCTAATGTGTATGGATTCCAGACACCAGGCACACAAAATGGATTATCTCATTTAATATGCAGTGGCAATCCCTTGATTCCCACCATTTTATAGATGAGGACAAATTGAGGTTTAGAGATATTAAGTAACTCGCTCAAGATCACACAGTGACTAAGTGGTGACACAGGGACTCAGTCCCAGAAAATGACCCCAGAACCTACACTCTCTTCCCCCAAACTCTACTGCCCAGGAGCTTGGGGGGCACTTAATGAATGGCTCCTCTATACCCAGCTACTTTGAGCTCACCCCCACGCCCACGCAAACCACTCCATCCAGGAGAAACCCGTAGACACTGCCAGCAAATCTCACCCTTGCCTGCAAGCTCTAAGAGAGGGACAGAAAGACAGTTTCATGGCCTTTGGCTCAGTGTGTAAACACACACACTTCCCTTTCCCTTGGGGTTATTACAGATCACAGGCACATTTGGCGATCACATGTCACAGGTGACAAAGGAAAAGTAGAAACTCAATTCCTCCTCCAGATGGTGACATGTTTCTTAGAGTAAGATCGTGGGGCACTGCAGGCTGTACCAGGAACAGAAACTACACCCTTTCTTCTCTTCCGGAGACATATAACTCTCTCTCTTTCTCATCACCAGCATCTTCCTTCTCTGCCTGGTTGACCAGAGTAAGTTACAACTGGAAAGCTAAAGGTCCGGACCAAGTATTTCCACTATTTAACATTTGAAGGAGAGAATTCTTTGATGTAGGGGGCCGTCCAATGCATCTGCAGGATGCTGGCAGCACCTTTGGCTTCTATATACTAAGATGCCAGTAGCATCCCTACCCTTTACACTCCGCAAGTCCCGACAGTTAAAAATGTCTCCAGGAATTGCCCAATGTTCCCTGGAGGACAAGATCCTTGGATAAGAACCACTGGTCTAAACAAACAGGCCATTTCAAGCTTTCAAGGAAAGTCAAATCCAAGAATATTTATTGTTGGTGACAGTGAGAATTTCTTACCCCTGGATAGGATTTTAGCTCTTTCCTCTCTCATTCACATGTTTTTTTCCTTCATGGCATGCATCACAGTGTCTCACTGTGGCAGAAGCTGTCAATGCCCCCAGCGGTATTCCTCAGGCTTGCCACATCATTCTGACTGTGTGTACGGCATAGAGTTTAACTTACTGGCTCCCTGTACCACCCGCAACAGCTCTCAACCAATGACTGACAGGAGCTGAGGTATTCATATGCCAACTCTGAATAAATAGCCCAGCTCCCTCCCCCCTTAGGCGAGATAACTCTGGGGCGTATGTTTTACACTGTTTCCCCAGATTTCTCCCATGGGATTAAGTTCTAGCCACCTACACTGATAGCCAGCTCATGGGAACTTAATTAATATTTCTTGGACAGCAAGTGAATGAATCTAATCTGAGACTTCTGCCAACTAGGTAACGCTCTCCCACAGGCCCAGAAAGGGGAAGTGACTTGCTTAAAGCCACACTGCAGGTCACTGTCAGAGCTCAAAGTAGTATCCAGCCCTCCTGGAATTGCCACTTCTGTGCACTGCCTCCTGGACCAGCATAGCTGAAAGGCTGGCAAAAAAGTAGGAGCTTCCAATTCCATGGATTCGTCAGGGCCCAGAACATCCCCACTCCTCCTCAACCCAGATGCAGTTCAGCATTCCTGCACTGGTAAGCTCCCTCTGACCTATTCTAGAAGGCTGGTCACTCTCTCTCGGTGTCCCCACCATTGCTCCGGAGACGTCCTCATAGCGCCGACTGCAGGACTTTCCATCTCTCTGCTCATCTGTCTCCCCTTCCGAACCTTGAGTTCCTGAAGAGCAAGAGATGATCTGTCTTAGGATTTTTCCCTTCCTTGTATCCCCATTATGTAGCATAGGGCCTGAGTAGGTGCTCGATAAATGTTTGTAGCATTACTCTGCAGTTACGGAAATTAATTATGTCGTATCACTTCTAAGTGCTACAAGAATTACAGGAATCTTGGTGCCCTTCCAAGATGCTTTTCCAATCCTCACTTCTGAAATCATCCCTCCAACGTTTGATTGCAGAGAAACTTTGGAGGCGCTGCAAAAGAGGCAGCGAGGGAACAGAGAAATATTTGCTAGCATTTATTGAGCATTTATTGCGTACTTGGTATCTTTCATGCATTATCCAATTTAATGCTCACATCAACCCTTTGAAGGCGACGTAATTATTGGCCCCCGTTTATGAAGGAACCAAGGCTCATTGAGATGAATGTGTATTGTTCACGCTCAGTCCGCAGCATCAGGGGATGCTATGAACCCAGAGAGCCTGACTTTGGAGCCGGCGCTCTCCACTCCTCCCAGCTCGAGCAATTTCACAGTGACATGCGACAAATAACATGCAAATGTGTGACAGTTCCTGCTTATCTCTTGACGTAGCTGTCTCCTTCCTGGGTCTGTGGGTTTGTGCAGGATGGAGACCACATCTTTCTCATCCTTGTTTCCTCCAAGCCCAGCATTATGCCTGGCATACAGTGGGCGCTAAGTAAATGTTAGAGGACTACGTGAATGGATCCCTTACACTCTAGGGGGAGAGACATGAAGTCAGACCAGGCGAGAGCTGCTCATGATGACTCGTGGCCAGCATGTCTGTCCGCAGGGGCTCTGCGAGGGTCTGGCTTGCTGCATCCCCACAAGATGCGGCCCTGGCTTGCCCCGGCCAGGAGGCTTTCAACTAGGACACAGCTCAGTACTCGTCTCCCCCATGAACACCTCCCTGACGGACCCCACCTGGTCTGTTTAAAGCCCCCAACCTGCTGGAAGAGATGATGGTGATTCCGAGGTTCAGAATAACTGGGTCAAGGTCAGGCAGATGGGGGTGAACTTGAGCGTATCACTCCCATCCTCTGTTCCTCGCCCCCTGGGCGGTCCTGTGTGCAGTTATATGGGCACCTACCCGGGTGCTCATGCCTTCGTCCTCCTGTTCATTCATTCAGCACACGCCCAAGACGGGACCAACCAGAGACCTGAGACATGGGAAAGGCAGAGCAGTTCAAGTCTTTCTCAACTGAAGTGTCAGGAACACACTCACCCTGTTCCTCCCTAGAGACATCTGTGAATCAGGCTTTCTGGCTAATCTAGCACCAGTGCTTTATGTCCTGGTTTATAAGAAACGGAGTCGCTTTGGGGTTTGATTAACAAAGAACCCCGAGTGTCTGCAGAGAACGCAGACAAGTCCTATGGTATCAGGGCATTCGGGTTCTCCGCGTTGGCATATGCAATACTCAGCACAATTTTCCAGGCAGGCTGCCTCTCTGTGCTAGAACACGGAATCAGACCGATCCCGAGGCCCTTCAGGGGTGCTGCCGGGGCTCTCACACTGGATCAGTGCCTGGTCGGGGTCCTCACGGTAGCTGGTGCATAAGCATTCTTGGACCTAACCGTGTTACTACGTAGCAGCGTCCTTGTCTGCTCTCCCTACAGCTCTCAGCCCACTTCACCCTTGAGCGTGAATTCTCTAGGGTTAAGGCAGTGATTTTAATAATCTTTATAACCCGAGCACATAGCACACAGTGCCAGCATAACAGATACTCAATAAATGATCTCTAAATTAAATTACAATTATACAGCAATCAGAGCCAAGGCGGTAGAATGTGCTTCCCTTCGCATGTGAAGAGGCAAGGACTTGCTGAACCCGGCGCCACGGAGGGCACCGGGTTTAACAGTGAACGGGAGCCACACGGCCCTTGCCCTTGCAGAGTTTATAGCCCGGTAGGGGCATCGGACAAGCGAACAGATAAATATACAACACAGAGCAGAGGCATCTAGCCCAACTGGGGAATTAGAAACATGGAGGGGAGCATTTGTTCTACCTGTACGAGTTATGGTGCCTTTGTTTTTCACTCGTCATGGGGCAGATCACCTCAACTCACCCACTCTCTCCCTTGGTCCCCACCCTGGTCAGTAGCATCCAATTGCAGGTGAAACCCCACCTAAGGGTGGAGAAGCCAGGAAAAGCAGCTCTTCCTCACCAGCATAAAGCAGACCCAATGAATGCCCAACATAGGCTCTGACACCCAGGAATGTCTGTAGAATTAATCTGGAGCAGCCCCACACGGGCTGGGACGAAGCACTAGACTGGTGGTCTGTCCACGCCCATGTCGGTGACTAAGGATGTGCAGTTTCTTTGGCACAGATGACCGGTGGGAGGGTCAAGCAGGGGGAAAATCCAACCTGTGTTTTGATTGACAAGCTGAGTGCCGAGCTCAAAGCTCTATGGCGTCAGAAGAAAGCACCATCCACCAGACCAAGCTCTGCCCTTAGCAGGGGGCACCCCGCCCCTAAAGATGCTAGCAGAGGCCATGTCCATGCCCCAGCAAGTCAGCTGGTTGGCTGGGAGATGGGGTGCAAGGAAAGAGCATAAAGCATACAAATGGCACCCTCCCAAGTTCGAGAGCTTGGCAGCAGGCCTCGGGGGGGCACCCCTGCCGAATGGACGGAGCTGCCGCGTCCAAAACCCAAAGCACGTGTGCCTGGGGGTGGGGCGTCAACCTCATCTCAGGGCCTTCGCACCACCCCCACGTGGCCTCTAGCCCGGGACAAACCTGAACCTGACCCCACACCACCTGGACCGCGTGGAACGCTGGGCTACCTTCCCCCTTTTTAAAAATAACCCCCCAGTAAGCGGTCCACGTGCTGCTGGCGTGAGCGCCAGCGTGGCCCACTAAATCACCGCCGGCATCCACATTTCAAAGCGGAGCCGGAGGAGTGCCGGTGATTTCTGGGTGCCACACATATCACTCCCAAGCTCTGATCTATGTATTGTTTTGATTTCCTCCTTTGAACTCTTCCCATCCCGCTCCAGCGGCAGACAGAGATACTGAATTAAGCGACAGACAAGTTGGAGACAATGAACGCCGGGGGCCCCCGCCCTCCCCCTGCTCCCCTCCTTCTCCTCTCCGAAATTTGCAGACATCTGCTAGCTGGAGCCCAGCGCTGGAGCCATAAAGAAGAGCTGGCAGGAGAGTGATGTACAGCCCTGGCCCTCCCGAGTGACTGGCGTTAACCTCCAACGGAGAGAGGCTCACCCCGTTTACGATGGAGCCCTTTGTTTTACACCACTCAGCAGAGGTGCCTTGGCCGTGCTGAAGATTTAAACAAATTATCATGAATGATCCTCAGCAGCGCTGTGCCCCTAATTAGAACAAGTCGCACAGACATATTGTCTCCCTGATTTCCTCTGTTCCATTTCTCGCACTCTTTCTCTGCTCAGGACACATGGGCCCCATTAAACATTCTAGTATTTAATGTGGTTCCCTTAAATTACTTCTCAAGTTTTCGAGTTCCATTTAGAATTGGATTTTACTCTTTGGACTGTGTTTTTGATTTGGGGCTTTGTACATTTCGCAAGCGCTCTTTTTCTCCACCTAGTGGAGACGGGGGACACCACCTACTAGCACAGCCGGCTGGAAGACAGGCAGCCAAGCCCGCGAGGGTCCAGGGTCCCGTCCCAAGGTGGTGGCCCAGGACCCTCCACTCACCGCAGTCTCCTTCTGCACCTTTCCTGGAGGAGAGGGAACTGAACACAGGCGTCAGCGGGTATCGTCGATTTCATCGCCCTCAACCCAATCACCTAACCCCCATCGCCCTTAAAGGCGGTGAGGACCTTCCGCGTATATCATAATTTATACTAAAATGAAGAGGATTAAAAACTTCCCTTGGTCCATCCTGGGGGTCCCTATAGAAAGAGCCCATATTTGGATTCACCTAAGGCTGATCATGGGCCTCCATTCTGCAAATTCTCATTGTGCAGGCAAGGACACTCTCCCCCCTTCCTGAAGCAGCAAAGAAGACTCACACTTTTTTAGAGAAAGGTTGGCAACAAAAACAGAAATCGAAAGCATACCTCGGGCAGTTCAGTGAGCTGAAATTCCATCTTCCCTGAGCCTTTGTATGTGTCAATTTTACCCTGGGTGTCTGGATATAGAAGCACTGGATATCCACAGCCTCACCCAAGATAGGGATCTATAGGGAAAGCCGCTAAAAGGGTTCCAGGGGGAGATAGCATCGACTGCGGGCTGGCTGGGTGTGTGTGAAGACAGATTCCACGCCCTGCATGAGTTTTCCAGCAGCAAGTTAGTGTTCTTTGAGTTAGGAATATTCTGCATGAAAGCTCTGAATTGGAAGGGGCTGTGAGTCCTCTGCCCTCCCCCCGCCCCTGTCGCCCCATGCCAGAAAGCCATCTAATGCATGCCAGCCAGCGTTCAGGTGGTCTCTGATGACAAGAACGCCGCGACTTCCCAAGGCAGCCTGTGGCATCTGCAAGGTGCTGCAAGGCGTGTCATGGAGTCAAGAATCCATCTGTATGTCTTCAGGAAAGACATTCAGCCTCTCTACCATCTCACTCATTCAACACATATTTACCAGGGGAACATTCTAGGCACTGGGGATAAGTCAGTATACAATTCCTTGATCATTTCAAACAATGACCTTATCTATGACATGGAAACAATAGCTCACCTCTCCAATGAGCTCATGTTTTTGAAACTTGTGTTATACAATGCTCATTATTTCTTTTGATTATAGTAATTGGGAAAGGTCTCTTTATCTGAAAGCAAATGGGCTTCCCCATTATCTTCCACTCTTTAGTTTTCGTCTTACCCCAGAAAATGGACCGAATTCTCCCTCAGCGACATGCATCTCTCACAGATCCTCTTGTTTTTGCTTCTCTAGGCAGAATGTTCTCTGATCCTCCAACCTCTCCCCACATCAAATAATTTCTGCAACATTCGCCATCTTACCCCACCTTTGGGTACACTCTAATTTGTCAGTGCCCTTCTCAAAATCTCGTGCCCAAAAGTGAGCATGCTACCCCAGGTGTCATCTGACTCAGAAGGGAATGAGACCACTCCTTCCCAAGAGTACTGGATTTCTATTCATTCTTTTAGCTCGACATTGTGTGGGATTGTTAGCAATCACATCACACTGTTGGCTTACTCCGAGCTGGTGGTCATTTAAAAGCCTCAGATATTTTTCATATGACTTCCTGCCAAGGCAATCTCCCCCACTCTATGTTTTTGCCATTTGTTTTTTGCACGTAAATGCCAGACTTTACATTTAGGCCTGTTAAATTGTATCTTATTGTTTTTGACCCAGCATTCCAACCTGTCAGGATCACTCCAGGTCCTCATTCTGTCACCTCTGGTATTAACTCTCCCTCCCAGATTTGTGACATCTACACCTTTGATCAGTATGCCTCCTGAGTTTTTGTCTAGTGATAAATCAGACAGGATCAAGGATAGAGCCCTTGGTACTCCACAAGGAACCTCTCTGGGGTTGACGTCCATTGTCATGAGTTGCACAGGGCCCCTCCAGGAGCAAGGACATGGAGCATGGAGCAGGGGTTCATACATGTGCGCCCGTGGGACTGCCTTACCCTCCCTCTGCCTCCCCACCTGCTTCTGCCTTCTCACCCCTCCCTCCTGAAACCAGCCTCCTTAAATACATCCCCCTCTCTAGGTCTTCCTGATGACCCTTCGTTCATTTCCGCCCCACCCAGTGTCCACCTGGTCCTCTCAGCTTCACGCAGGTCAGACTTCCGCTCCCACACAAGCTCAGGCCAGCTCTCCCTACCACCCCAACTGAATTTAGCACATGGGCTGTGACATCCATCCAATACTCAACACTCCTTGGATTCAGCTGTTGAACCAGCTGCAAATACATAAAACCACGACTCCCGTCCAACCCACATGTCACCATGTTAGCCACAAGGAAACCATGAGAGGAACTGTTAACCCTAAGCTGAAATCAAGACCTGCAATGTTTATGGCCTACACCTGATTCACAAACATAGTAACCTTATCAAGAGAGGAAATGAGGTTAGTTTGGAATAACTTGTGCTCAGTGAAGTCATTTTGCTTTTAACTGACCACCGCATTCCTTCCTAAATGCTCACCCACCATCTGCTTCTTAATCCGTCCTGCTTCCCTGTTGTCAAGGATCTACCTCAAACTTACTTGTCTAGAGTTTCCAGAAACAATCTTTCTTCCCCTTTATAAAAATCAGGACAATCTCTGCCCAGTTCCTGATCCTGGCACCACCTTCTGTTCTCCACAAAATTACTTAAAAGTTATTGACAGTGGGCCTCCCCGCCCCCACCGGAAAGTTCTTTCCACACCTCGGGATGTGAGTCACTGGGTCAGATACTTAGACCCATTTGAATCAGCTCCTTGTCCCCTTCCTATCTAATCTTCTCATCTCTCTTGAGCTCTGAGCCGGTTAGGACGCCTTGGGCGATAGGAGCAGAAAACCCGGGGTTCACTGGCTTAACCAATAAGGAAAATTTGATTATCTCATAAAATGAGAAGTGCTAAGTAGAGGGCCTTTGGGATTGGTTACTTCAGTAGTTCGATTTCATCTTCAAGGATACCTCTCTAACCTACTCGGCCATCGTCAGCGTGTCCATTTAAATTCCCTCATGGTCACAAGGTGGTTTTTGCATTTCCAACGAGCCTGTGCAACACAACAATGCCCAGCAGTGAAAGAAGGACTGTCCGTTCCATTTCTCCTTTCGGAAGCAAGGACACATTTTCAGAAACCCTGACAGACCAGTCCTCACCTTGCAGTGGTCAGAATTAAGTCTCTTGCCTGTCATTAAAGCAATCAGTGATGAGGGGAATGGAACCACAGGGATTGTTTGGACTACTCAGAATTTCCCCACAGAAATGGCGGGCGGGGGGGTGGATACCCACACTTAAAAAATCATCCATCTGCCAACAAGGTGGGAGGAAGAGACCATTGAACCAGATTATCACTGTCTCTCCATGGGCCTCAAATCTCTATACATTGTTTGTTCTGCCCTTTCTGATTTGACATCCTTGATAGAAAAATTATATTTTCAACTTCCATTATACTTTGCCTTTTTATATACCATTATTTCCTTTTGCCCAAATAATGGGTCTACACTTGCCCTGTTTTTCTTTTACAAAGAGTCCAGAGGACTTTCATTGATCTTAGAATGTCTCCCTCTTTATTATTTTTTAAGATTAATTTATTTATTTGAGAGAGAGAGAGCGTGCAAGCTGAAGTGGGGGACAAAGAGAGAGAGACTCTCATGCAGACTCCCCACTGATTGTGGAGCCCGACACAGGACTTCATCTCACGACCCTGAGATCATGACCTGAGCAGAAACCAAGTCAGACGCTTAACTGACTGAGCCACCCAGGCGCCCCTGAATGTTTCCCTCTTTAAATCTGAGCTTATTCTGAACCGTAGCCTCAGTGCCACTCTGCCCACAGACCCATTCTACTCTTCGGTGCTCATCCTCAGGGTCCTGCTGGTCATATGTCTTTCCAAAGCCAGAGTCCATCCCAGAGCAACCTGCATGGCTCCAGTATGGCTTTGGTCACTTCCCCACACCCTCTTGCCTTTTCTCCTCACTGGGATCAGTTCTGACTGTAGTGCTACAGTGGCTTTTCTAGGAACACTCTTCCTTTCTTCATGACATCATTGGCTGCTGGACCAGACTTTTCTATGCACATTTAGAATGTGTTGTGTTGGACATCACTACTGCTGTCCCAGGGACCCTATTTCCATTACGGAACTGCTCTTCACACGCCATACCCAACCCAACGTCCATCGCTGGCTGAAAGAACGACCGGGCCGGGTCAGCCATAGCATGGGGTCCACCTCGCGGTAGGGATTAGTCCAGATGTGGGCACGAGGCTCAGCAAGGCCAATTAGAGATCTTGCTTTTGGTTGAAAAAGAGAGACTGAGAGAGGCACTTTTCCCTCTGGGTAGGTCAACTAGGAAGATATAAATCTGAATTTATTTTTTGAAGATTTTATTTATTTGTCAGAAAGAGAGAGAGAGAGCGCAAGCAGGGGGAGTGGCAGAGGCAGAGGGAGAAGCAGGCTCCCCACTGAGCAAGGAGCCCAATGCGGTACTCGATCCCAGGACCCTGAGATCATGACCTGAGCTTGAGGGCAGACGCTTAACCCACTGAGCCACCCAGGCATCCCTAAATCTGAATTTATAGACAGCTACCTTCCCACCTGTCTACAGATGCCCAAAAAAAGCAGGGGGGGTGGATAAAGGATGAGGCAAGAGAAAGTAGTCCTAATTGCCTTGTTTGAGATCCTGACTGGAGCCTGTAGCTTCCCAGTCACAAGGGCCAATTTATTCTCTTCCTTCAACTGCCAGAGAAAGAGCTCTGACTAGTATGTTTACCCTCCCAACGTCTGGGGCACACGTTTAACTGTGGCCGACGCCCTCCTCTTTCACTATCACAGCCTCCACGATGACATCAGCTCTTTCTCACAAGGTTTCCATAATACTCATAAGATCATCCCCCTGCACACAAAATGCAAAAGGACGGTTTCCTTCCTTATCGCCTTAGTCTTTTCAGAGATGATGTTATTTGTTCTGCAAAGTGAAAAGGCTTTTGTCAGACATTGGACATTGAGGATACTAAGACCTGCACCCCCAGCAAACGACTGGTAAGTTGGGAGCCCTCCTGTTTTCTTTGCCTTGTGTCTGTACTACAGAGGGAATCAGAATTCTTTTTTAAAAAATACCTGTGCCTTCCACTAGCCCAGGTTCACATGTCCACAAGAGTGTAAGCTCCGCAGACTTCTCGGTCTGGATTCCCCCTCCATTTTCTATGTGGGTGGCCTTGGACAACTTCCTTGACCTTTCGGATCATTGCATTTTTCCATCTGTAATATGGAAAAATTATAGCTTTTCCTTTTAAGATCGTAATGAAACTTAAATGAGACATTGCATGCAAAATGCTTTGAGGGTGCCTACCCATGGAAAAAAACCACAACAAATGTTAACAGAAATCATTATCATTTTTATTATTTCATCACCCAAATTTTCTTCTCTGACCACCCTTGAGTTAATCTGTTTTCCCACTCCTTGCATATACTGGACCACTCCTCCCTGTCTTTATTAGAATTTCTATTTCTTGGGGCGCTTGGGTGGCTCAGTTGGTTGGGCGTCTGCCTTCAGCTCAGGTCACGATCCTGGATCTCTGGGATAGAGGCCCCCGCTGGGCTCCCCCCGACTGCTTCTCCCCCTCCTTCTGCTTCTCCCTCTCCCTCTGCCTCTCCCCTCCGCTTGTTCTCCCTCTTAAATAAATAAATAAAATCTTTAAAAAAAAAAAAAAAAGAGTGAGTTTCTATTTCTTTTAAGCCAGTAGCACCCTTTCACCGCCAGAGAAGCGCCATCCCACCAGGTGGTGTCCTCTCTGAAATCATATTTGGCTCTTCCCATTCTGTGTCCGATTCGCTCTATTTCCCCATGCTGTGGAGCACAGGCTTCTAAGCACCTCTGCTGCCCTGTCTGCCCCTCCCCTTCCGCTGATTTCTGCCGATGAGATGCGCTCTGAGCCTTGGCTCATGTCTGCTGAATTCAGTTTATGGATCATCCTGCCCTCTTGTCCGCATCTTTCCCTTGCCGCGTCACCTTGACCCAAGGGGTAAAGCCGAGCTCTTAGCTTTCGTTTCTGCAGGGCAGCGCTCCCACAAGGCATTGAGGAGCAGAGCAGAAACACAACTCCAAATGAACGGGGAGCCTCCCTCCTCCATCGGCCCTGCCGTGAGGCTTTACCTCGTCTTCCCTACCCTCTCTCTCTCCCTGCCTCTCTCCCACTTGCCGAGGATTTTTGTTCTTTACTAACAGTTTTAGCTCACTCTTTTTTTTTTCCTTGACTCATGCTGTATTGTCTCTAAGAGCCATACCTTCAATCCCAAACTGCTTATCTAGGCATTTTTCTGAATAAAACAATACCTTTCTTTTTTTTAACGATTATTTATTTATTTATTTATTTATTTGAAAGTGAGCGAGAGAGAGAGAGAACGAGCACAAGCAGGGTGTAAGGGCAGAGGGAGAGGGAGACTCCCTGCTGAGCAGACAGCCCAACACAGGGCTTGATCCCAGGACCCCAGACCATGACCTGAGCCAAAGGCAGACGTTTAACCGACTGAGCCACCCAAGCGTCCCAAAACAATATATTTCTTAAGACCTCTGGTTCAAGATATAAGAATTTTTTCAGTCATTCCTATCACTACTATCATTTTATCTGAGACTTTTTTCCCTCCTTTAATTTAAAATATTTCAGGTAGGCAAGTCTCCTTCGTACACGTTCTTCTTGGTTTTTATGACAGACACTCCACACCCAGGTCATCCTTCTGTTATCATGAACCGTGGTCCCAGGCAACAAACCCTGTTCTATTTCACTAACTCTAAAGAACCCTGGTTCCTTCTAGTTGAAAGCCCTACTTTGAGGAGAGGAAAGGAAATGAGAGAAATAGAGATGGACACGCTTCCTGAGCCTTCAGGTTATTCAGTCTCTTAGCTATGGTATTAAAAACCCGGAGAGTTTCTGTGGCCCAGACATCTACTGACTCCTTCAGTCATTTCCAGGGGGCTCAGTAAAAGCAGGTGGTGACTGGTCGTTCTGAGGACGACTAGCGGGTTCTTCCTCACACCTGATACGCATGTGCTAGACAGAATACTTTCCAATTAAGTCATGTCAGCACTACTAGAAAATTCCATATCATGTCTCAGGAGAACAATGCTCATCTCTCCAAAGAGGGAGAGATGAACAGATTCCTTCTACTTACTTATACCTGTTAGTGTGCTGGTGGGTGAATTTTGAGTTGGGATTTCTTCAGAACGTCTAGAATTACCTCCTTTTATGCCATACAGATGCTGGTAGAGAGGCAATCTGAGGCCAAATGGGTAGAGTGTAGTCAGGTTTCATCATGGTACATAGTAAAATTGGGTCAAGATCCAAAATACAGCACCAAAAGTGGGCCACAGGGTCATTAATAGGTGTGCTCATTCATAAAGAGCACCTCGGATTATTCCAGAAAGAAATGGCTGAGCTGAGAAAGAAATCAGAAACCTTAAGTCTGGGGGAGGAGGTCACAAAGGAGCGAGGACCTGAGGAATGGATACAGGTGCCAGGGATCAGTATAGGGCAGCCCAGAGAATCTTATCCAAATCTTTGCTGCTGCTAGAGTTGATTCTTATTGGCTAACTGTGGATGTCATGGCTTCTGTACCCACAGGTACCCAAAGCCCCTGTCAGAGCCCCATCATGGGTCTGCGTAGAACATTTCCAGGACAGTTTCTCCCTCTCTTTCATTCCTAGGTCACCTTACACTATCCCGATTCTTGACCTTTTTTAGTAACATTCCAGCCTAAGCCTAGGCTATATGTGTTAGCCAGGGACTCGGATATGTCTCCAAGATGTTCTGGAGTCCCACCAAGAGTTTACTTATTTACATGAGAAGCTGAGGGGGACTCCTAAGAAATAACTCACCCTGAGAGAGCAGGGAGTTGGGCAGAGAAGCAGAGCCTAAACAAATCCTCATGTTCAGAGGAAGGGTGGTTCTGACTAGCATAGCATCTGCCTCTTGGATTTGTCTCCAGGCCAGCCTCCCTCATACTCTTGTGCCTAGATCTCAGGAAATGACAGATTATTTGAGTAAATATAAAAAGAACTAATGTTGCTGAAATTGTATACGAAGTTAGGGCTTCTGTCACAAAGCATAACAAAAATAGATCTCCCTCGCTCCTCATAGTGCAACACACAGCAGTATTTTGCTTACCCAGAGAGATGATTCAGCGGGGGTGCATGGTGGCCAGCTTCAAGATGGCTCCCCACGATCCCCCACTTCCTGGTATTCACACCTTTGAGTAGTCCCCTCCCACATTGTAGCAGGGTTGGTCTGCGTGACTAATAGAATGTGGCAGAAAAGTATGGCATGTCACTTCTAAGGCACTACAGTTTCCTCTCTGCTCTCTCTCTCTCTGAATCATTCAGTCCAGGGGAAGCCAGCTGCCATGTTATGAGGACTCTTCAGGAAATCTGTAGAAAAGTCCATGTGGTGAGGAACTGATGCCTCCAACCAACATCCATGTGAATGAGCCATCTTGGAAGTGGTTCCTCTGGCCCTGAGAGATCCCAAGAGACCTCACTAGAGGCCATGGGACAGAACCAACAGGCCAAGCCGTTTCTGGATTCCTGGCCCTTAGAAACTAGTGAGATAAAAATGTTGTTTTAAACGGTGAAGTTTGAGGGTAATTTTTTATACAGCAAAAGATAACCACTACAGATTTTAGTACCAGAAGTGAGACGTTGCCGTAATAAAAATGCAGGAGAGGCTTGAGAATCAAGCAGGAAGCAGAAGGTTGGAAAGATTCTGAGGAAAGTTTTAGTGAAAGCTTAAAGAGCTTTGGCAAGACTGTTTATAGAGGCATGATGAGCTTTGAGGAGCCTGCAGGTGAGAGCACACAGGAGAGTGAGGAAAATCTTATTGGAAGGTGGAGGAACGGGGGATCCTTGTATAGTGGCAGAAAGTTTAGCAACGCTGTCACCCACAGGTATGTGGAAAGAAAACATAGCTAATGAACTGGTTCTAGCTGAGGAGATTTCTAAGCTATGTGTCCACTTGCCACCTGGTTTCTTCTTGTTGTTTATAATAAAATGTGAGAGGAGACAGGCTCAAGGAAAAACCACTAAGCATTGAAAGAGCCAGGGCTTGATAGTCTTGAAATTTTTCAACCTCTCAGGATGGCGAACAATGCTAAAATTAAGAAATGTCTTCCAGGGATGCCTGGGTGGCTCAGTCGGTAGAACATGTGACTCTTGATCTCAGGATCTTAAGTTGAAGGCCCACATTGGGTGTGGAGCCTACTTTCAAAAAAAAAAAAGGGAGAGAGAGAGAGAGATGTCTTCCATACAACAATCAATTCCAGGGAACTGCAAGGAAAAAGTGCAGAAGATAAAGCCAAGGGAGTGGCAATAAAGCCCTTTGTAAAGCCCTCAGGAAGCTCGAAGGTGGTATAGCTCAGCAGGCTGTTCAGTCAGACAAAAATCCCCCTAAAAAGTAGAAGTGTGTGCCTCGCAGATACTCTTCATCAAACAATAAAGCTTCTAAGAAGCTTAAGGATGTTGTCTTAGCCGTTTCAGCAGAAACCCACAGGCTTATCTCTAAGAGATTTCTGGGTGTGGCCTTTGTCTGATGGAGTGAACCCAATATCGTTTGCTGGAGCTTCAGAAAATTTTTAAGAAGATGATATTTTATAGAAACACAGCCAGCCTGGACTGAAAGGGACAGAAACGCTGCAAAATGAAAATGACCCGGGAACCTCTCCCTCCAAATTCTGGCAGGAAACAGTCTAAGAAAACTACACAGCTGCAAACAAGACTACCTTTCATGGAAAAGCAAGGATGACTCAGAGGAAGAACCAAGACCCCAGAGGGAAGGGCAAAGAGCCAGGGAGAACTATTCCTAGTCAGAAGGAAGACCAAGGCTTAGTCAAGGAACTTCCAACACTTGTCCAGCTGTGTTTCAGACTTACCATGAACTGGTGAGTCCTGTGTGCCTCCCGTTTCCTCCCAGGTTTGGGACAGACACGTGGTTATCCTTTGCCTGCCCCGTCATTGTATGTTGAGTGAGTGTATTCACGGGTCTTTGTATTTGAGAGGAACTATACTTAAGGAACGCATTTAAGGAGATACACCCGAGGGTCCTCATCGCCTCTGGGTTTAGATGACACAATTCTGGAATTCAAGCCATGGTGGCATGATACCTCAGGGGCCTTAGGAAGGATTAAGTGTATTTTGCATATGGGAAGAATATAAATAGTTTGTGGCCGGACTGTGAACTGTGCTGTTTTGTAAATGTCCACAGTTTCTTTACTACTCTTCCCCTCAAGGATTAGAAACCAATTTCCTTCCCCTTGAGTGTAAGCTAGACTTAGTGACTCAATTTTAATGAACAGAAGAAAAGTAGTAGAAGTGATGGTGGTGACAATTCTGAATGCTAGGTCACGAAAGGCACCTACTTGCTCATTCCCCTTTAGACCCTTTACTCTGAGAAAAGCCAGATAAAATGTCATGGGGACACTCAGGCCACCTGCAAGACACCCACATGATGCCCCTGCCAACGCCTACGTGAGTAGGCCATCTCGGAAGTGGATACTCCAGCCTCGGTCAAGCCCTCAGATGATGGCGCCTCCCGCTGATATACCCTGACTGCAACCTCATGAGAGAGCTGGGGCCAGAATCACCCAGCTAAGTCACTTCTGAATTCCTCACCCACAGAAACTGTGAGACAATAAATGATGAGTACAGCTCCTCATCTCTCACCCTACAGATCCACCCTGGACATGCAGTACAGATAGAACTAAGTCTTTCTTGTTTTAAACTACTGGTCCTGGGGGGAGGCTTGGAACTGCAGCATGCCCTAGTGCTGGTGAAGTGAAATAAAGCCCATATCCAGAAAACGACTGCAAAGTACCTGTATTTCAT
The DNA here is from genome assembly GCF_024610735.1 of Ursus americanus. NCBI lineage: Eukaryota > Metazoa > Chordata > Mammalia > Carnivora > Ursidae > Ursus > Ursus americanus. The sequence goes on from NC_142149.1 coordinate 29,911,535, forward strand.
AGGTATCTCAGTGACTTAATAATACTGCTCAGCTCCCTGCTGGACACTTGCACCACACCCTGAATCTCCTAGGCTCAAGGAAAAGTCTGTTTAATGAAAGACCTATTCATTCCCTAGTGGAGTGCTTCTCAGACTTTAATGGGCATCAGAGTCACTGGAGAATTTGATATTATACATTACCGGGCTACACTCCCCGGAGAATCAGCTTCGGGTCAGGACAGAGGTCTAGAAATCTGTAGTTTTAATAAGGCAATCTTCTCAGACCACATTTTGAAAAACTCCGGGCGATTACACGGTGGACGACCCGCAGAGGCACGTTCACTGTCAGCAGGCAGAGTAGAGGCAACGCAACCCCGTGGTTAAGAGCGTGGCTGCCGCTCATTGCTGGACGTGTTGCAAGGGCTCCGTAGCTGCTAGGTCTCCTAGGGTCCACTCCAGCAACGCTCTGCAGTTCTTACACACAGATTGCACCTCACAGACTCTTTCTGTGTTTCCAAGTTTCCAAACAACATATAAAACATTCTGCTCCTGAATGCATGTATGTCTGTGTCACGTCTACATCAAATAACATCACAAACATGAACTATAGCAAATTAGGGGTAAGAGGGATCCTGAAGGCCGTTTAGTCCAATACCCCTACACCCATTTTACAGAAGAGAACTTTGAGATCTGGAAAGATTAAGAGATGTGAGAAAGCCCCACATCTAGCAAGCGTCCATGCCAGGCCTTGAACCCTGTTCTCTCAACACCCAGCCTTTGGTTCTTTCCTTCCATAGTAGTACTGTACTTGGTGTCTGCTCACACATTTGAAAACACCAGGCATTGAGGAAGGGATCGCTTTAATGAACACAGAGGAGGCTTGGGCTGGGAAGGTGGGGGATGAGGAGGGAGTTCCTGGCCATTCCCTACACCAGGATCCAAGTTCCAGATGCTGTTTGTCATCAGGGCCCATCCACATGACATCTGTCACCACAACATTGGCTGGAGACCATACCCTGCCTGGCTAACTTTTAGGGGTGGAAACTTCCTGGAGAGAGACAGTTCTTTGCCTAGATCCACTGGGCATTCACGGAGAAACTAGCATGAAAGGCAGGATGGCGTCATGGGACACCCACCAGGCTGAGATTCAGTTCAGGTTTTGCTTCTGCTACTGACTTGCTGTGTGACCTGGAGCCTCTTCCTTAACCTCTCTGAGCCTCAGTTTAAAAATAATACACTTGCTATTCTTCCTAGTCAAAGTTAGAAGGAGCCTCAGAAAGAGTGTAATCTAACCCCCTAATTCGATGGACAAGAGCTCACAAATTCATTTGCATGAAATCTTAGACATATGTGAGAAAATAGGGATAAAAGCTCACACATCGTGGTGTCTAGGAATCAAATTACATGAAATGAGCCAACCACACACTGCTTACTAAAAGTCCAGAGGCTGAAGACATTTTAGTAGCATCCATCTTAGGGTCAATCGGATTCTTGACGTGGGAAAATGCCCTCGTCAAAAGAGTTACATCAACAGATGTCCTGGAGGGGGAGACCCAGAACGCAGAATGGGAGTGCGCCCCGGGAGTGCTGTGGCCGGACCCGCAGCCCGAGCTCCAAGGAGAGGCCAGGACGAAGGCCAGGTCCAGGGCAGAAGCATGTGCGGGAGGAAAGACAGATTAGCAGGCTCTGGGGGTACATCCCAAACACGCGGAACCCATTGCTCGAGCAGGGCACGGGGCTCCGGAAACAGACCGCGCAGAAGACTGGGAGGGGGGACTTTGTTTTATTTTTGGATTTTGCCAAATCAAAAGAATTTGGGAAATTGTGGGAACTGTTGTGTTAAACACAGCGTCTGCCAGGTTGGGGCAGGCCTGTTTCTAAGTAATTCAATCTGAGGCAGGGAGGAGCTGTAAGTATGCATACACGCACACACTCGCAAGCTCACGCTCGCACACACGCACGCACGCACGCACCGCCTGCACGGGCCAGGGGCGGCAGGAGGCCTGATCTTCCCGTGTTGATTCTTGAGAGAGTGGCCAGGGCCCACGGGCTCAGGGCCAGCATCCATTCATCCATTCACTGCGGCATTTACTGGGTGCCTGCAACGCGTCAGGCACGTGGTAAGCTCTGGGGATAAGGTGGCGAGCACAGCAGAGGGTCCCCTCCCTTCCCAGTACTCACATTCCGGGGGGGCTACGCGGCTGATGGGAAGGCAGCTTCTGCACCTTCAGCTCCCCAGCCCAGCAAGTGGAGAACAGTGGGGGTGCGTGAGGCAGAGATGGTTAGGGGAGGAGAGGAAGGGGTAAGGAGGCCGGGGGCAGACACCGCCTGCTCCTTCCCCAATAGCCATCCATCCTTCCTGCTTTTGTTCCTGTTCCGGCAGCGCTCAGGCTTCCCTTGATCTTGGGGAGCGGGAGACCTTCCCCAGTCCCAGGGGACACATCTACAGGCCCTGCTGAGCTCAGTACGCTTGGCCAGAAACGGGCTTAAGTGTATAGACAGGTGACCCAATTCTGGCTTCCTAGCTGAGAGAACTCTCCTGGGGAGGGCTTCCTTCCCCAAATAAAAAGAAAGAGCCCCTCCCCCTTTTCATCAGAATGTGAATAAAGTGCCCAGAGGCGGTGTAGACACTTGAAAACCATAAGGCCAAATACCAACGAGCAAGCAAAGATGGCAGGACTGAGAGAAGAGTCGAGTGGTTGACATCCTGAGCCAGCACCTGAGCCGTCCTCGAGACCCTCCTTAGGCAGAGACTGAAAATCAATCAATCAATCAATCAATCAATCAAAAGCTCTATTTGGCAAAGCTGGTTTTTATTTGGGTTTTCTGTTGCTAGCAGCTCAGGCCCTTCCAAAAGGGTCTGACCGTCCCTGTTACTAGTATCGTCGTGAGAAAGCCAGCTCGTGAGGGGTAAGTGGACCCCAGGCAACAAAGGCCATTGGAAAGAGCCAGGAGGAAGAGCTCAATGAGATTTCTATTTTAGATGACATCTCCTGGGGGCATCTGGGTGGCCCAATCGGTTAAGCGTCTGACTTTGGCTCAGGTCAAGATCCCAGAGTCCCCGGACAGGATCGGTCAGGCATCAGGCTCCTTGCTCAGTGGGGAGTCTGCCTCTCCCTCTGACCCCTCCCCCTCTCGTGCTCTCTCTCACTCTCTCAAATAAATAAAATCTTAATAAAAAACAAAACAGAACAAAACCATTTCCTGGGCAGCCTGCGTGCTCTGGTGGCCCTAAGAGGATGCGCAGTGGTGGACTCCCTCCCCTCCCCCGTGGGGCTTGAGCACCAAGCCTCCTTCTGAAGAGGGCTTACTGGATCATCCCAACCCCAATTTCTTAATCTTCGAGGTATGTGGGTATTCTGATTGCAGCTGAAGGAACCAGTGGAGTAAGGACTTTCAAATCCCATGGGTGTGGGTATGGAAGAGAGACAGACAGAAGCAGAGACAAAGACAGGGACGTGAAGCTCCCACGTTTAAGTTTCTACTGTTTCATGCCTGGTAAGAGGGGCAGGCGACTGCCTGAGCTTGACTCCAGCCACTCCCTCACTGTGCCCCCCGAAGGCTGTGCAGCCAGCACGTACCCCACTTTTCTCCTCTGCAGAGTGGGATTACTAAAGTAGCCTCTACGTGGGGCCGTTTTGAGTATTAAATAAATCAATTCATTTAAAACTCTTAGGACAAGTGCCAAGTGCGTGGTGAATCCTCAAGGAATATTAGCTAATATTTTCACAATGTGACTGATTCTGAGATGCACGAGAGTCCACATTTTTAACGTCTCTGAACTCACGATGTGTCTTTCAGAGGATGGTGTGTCATAAGTGACTGGAAGCATTTTTCTTTTTTGGTGATGCACTGACTAATGATTTTTCTTTTACAAACTGCAACATCTTACATTCAATGACATGTGAGACTTCATTGTCATTGGAACAGACCTCCCCGTTGTAAAAAGGACCGCTGGAGTAGTCCCGTAGGCATGAAGATATATAAAGCCAGTAGGCACTTCACTTCATTGTCACGGGGAGGGAGTGTTGGAGACTTGTCCCAGGCCACCCTCCCCGAATTCCTTTGTTGGTGGAACTGAAGTCTTCTGGTGAAGGGATGTGCAGATCTGCAGAGGGGACCAGCAGATCCAGATAGAAACGGCAGGGGGGTTGGATTCAACAATATTCAAACATCTGAAGAATTGGCTTGTACCGTTGAGGTCATCTAAACAGAAAAGACATGAAGGGCCTACCAAGAAGGAGTTCTCCAATGGGAGGGGACAGGAGGGTTGTGACCCCAATCAGACCTGGAGCTGAGACTGTCAGCGAGGACACCTTATTGGGCCGAGGTGGCTTTGGGGTGGCCAGAGCCTTCACCACCTCCTGCCTCCAGGAGGCACACTGGCACCTGACAGACCCCCCAGGTGGTGGGGTCTGATACAAACAAGCATTCTGGGAATTGGAGCCTATTGTGGGAGGGGAGACACAGGGAAGAGAGAAGGCCATTCCTCTAATGGAGACACAGGGGCTACAGTCGTTTCAATTCAAATAATAAGAGAAGCATGGCCTTCTTTTTAGCTTAAGCAGGTGAAGCAAATCATATAAGCAAAATTATTAGTAATTAGTAACTATATGTGCCATTATTACCTACAGCAGCCCAAAGTACCCAGGGCCTACTGCGTGTGAAGCATTGGACCGTGTGCCCCATGTGCACGTTGTCCCATTTACTCCACACCACTGGGAAGGGACAGCAGTGATTCGCTGGGCAGGCGAGGCAATGAGACGAAAGAGGTCAGTTAGCTTTGCTACCATCACAGAGCTGGCTTGCCGCAGAGTTCAAGTTCAAATTCAAACTCAGCTTGTCTGACTCCAGAGCCCGGGTTAACCACTGTTCAGGGTGGAAAGTGGACTTTCTTATCTTAAGCGTGCCAGCTGATTCCTGCCGGCAAGGTCTGCATGGGTGTGGCTTCTCCCTCCGCCCGGGCACTCCAACCCTGCTCGGCAGCTCAGTAAACATTATTGAGGGCTCGCGTGGGCCCCCGGGCTCTGCCTCCGTGCCCCTCTCCCAGAGCAACGTCTCAGGCAGCTCGGATGGCCTCCCTGTTAGTGAACACCATATACAAGAGGGCTTACACAGCAAAGTATTTTCTCACATTTGGGGAGGATGGAAAGTCCAAGACCAAGGCGTCCAAGGGGTTGTTTCCGGTGAGGACTTTCTTCCCGGCTTGCAGAGGGTTGCCTTCTCATTGTTTCCTCACGTGATGGGGAGAGAGGGTGAGAGGTGAGAGAGAGAGAGAGAGATCTTCCCCTACTTCTAAGGCCACAGTCCTACCAGATTACACACACCATCTCATGAACTTTCACAATAGCCAGGACAGTGGATATGACAGAGCAGTAAATGGGGCTCAGAAATGAGACACCTCACTCGAGCTCACATGGCTGCATGGTGGGGAGTGCCAGAGCTTAAACCCAAGCTTGGGTCCCAAATCCACGCTCCTTTGTTTTCACTATGGTCTACTCCCACTGAATGAGTGGGCACCTAGTGGGGCCCAAGGCAGTAGCTCTGTGACGATGAGCCAAGGTTTGGGGCCAAATCAGGGTCATGGACTCAGGAGCAGCCCTAAGGACCAAGAGGCTGTGAGGAGAGACAGAATGGAAAAAGGAGAGAAACAAGGACAAACCTTGATGGCTTTCCAACATTGCCATTGCCGGGCTTGAGGAGTTCCACTTCTGTTTTACCTCGGAGGCCAGGGCTAATTTTTTCCCCCTTACCTTCAAGCTCTATATCTCTTGACAGGTAAACTACCCTTGCAGACAAGTACCAACCGTGCCAGCCCACCCTCCCCTCGGGCCATAAAGGAAATGAACTTGGAGTTCTCTGGTCCTCACCTGGCCTGCATCACAACCCAGCAGCCCGGAGGGACTGGGCCGGGTGGCAGGAGGCTACGCTATTGTCTGGAGCTCGAGCGAGGCAAAAGAGAAGCCAGCCTGCAGGAGAAAGGTGAACAGGCTGGCCCCGGCCCAAGAATGACGGAGGCCCCTTGCTCCCGCTGCCCCATCTCTGTTTCCCTGGCCGCTGAACAATAAGGAGGCGCTGTCAGGAAGTGACACTGAAACGCCATTCCCCTTATACCTCCTTCAGCCTCTGGCAAAAGGAGGTTCCCGGAGGGAATATTTTTAGTTTGACAAATGAAAGCCTGGGACCGAGGACAGGAGGGATTAAGGGAGCTCTTCTCTGACACTCCTGGAGACGGGGAGATGATGAGTCAGATACAGAGGGCTTAGGCACGACTTCTCAAGACATTCCTCAAGCATGAGCACAAGCCAGCCGCTCGAATTCCTCCTGCCCTGCAGCCAGCCGGCACTCCGAGAGGAGGGGCCTCCGGGGCGCAGCGCCTCTCCTCCGTCTTCCCTTCCCTTGGCACATTGTTGGACAGCAGCTCCAGGAGATCAAAGCAGCCGCTGGTGCTGCCTTCCGGACTTGGGAGTCAGGAGGCCTGGGTTCGAATCCAGACTTCCCACTTGCTGGCCGGGATACAGGGTGTCCTCGTTCCTCCTTTTGTGCCTCAGTTTCCTGATCTGTGAATTGGAAACGTGGTAATGCCTCAGAATGGTTATTATGAGGCAGGACCTTTGAAAAAAGCACTGAGAATGCATGCATGGTGCTGGAGAGACCTGGGTTTCTGTATTACTCCTAACACCCCATATAGAGATGCGCTCAAAATCTCACATCATAAAACAAACCAGCGACCGTCAAGAGCTTCCCATGAGCCAGCCTGTGGTAACTCTCCTTCATTTAACCCTCTTCATACTCCGGAGAGGCAGAGCTCATCACCTGTGTTATACAGATAAGGAAACTGAGGCTCAGAAAGGGGGCGTGGCTTCCTAAGGTCACAGAGCTGACCAGTGGTAGGTTGGCATTAGAACCCCACACGCCTGGACTCTGAAGCCCACTCCCCGAATCCCTGCTCCAGGGACTTCCCGGCTGGGCCTCTATCTGGCGAGAGAACGTCTCTTATCAGAAGCCACAAGTGACGGTCAGGTCAAGGCAGTGCTCAGGGCAGGACGCCAAACAGGGAGCCAGAAGCGGAGGAACGGGCTGCCAGCGGGAGGAGAAGGGCCAGAGGAGACGGAGACCAGAGCCCGGAGCTAGGACTCCGACGCCAAGCACAGGCTGGAGGAGCAGGACGCCGAGGCGCTGGAGCCTGGGCCCCTCGCACCTGTCCGCAGTTGGCTCCAGCCACTCCGGCCGCGCTGGGGGGTAAGGCGCACCTAGAAGGCAGAACCTGCTCACTTGGTTGGCTTATTTCTCATCTTCCAAACAGCTGGGCTGGGTGCGCGCTCCCGGGACTCAGCACCCAGTCACTAAGTGAATTCCAGCCCAAGTATGTAAAGTCATGATGAGCAACCCGCCGGCAGCGCCCGCATTGCCTGCGCACTTGAATTTCATCGGCCCACAATGGAATTTCAGGATGAACAGTAAAAGGCCACCATCGATGAGTGCTGCTTCTCAAAAATGCCCAGAGTGACTGTTCTGTTGCTAAAATTAGTGTTTTTTCACTCATTAGCATCTTCTTCCCGAGTAAGTGATCCGAGTCCCAAGAAGTCACTGTTTGCCCTTTCATGGAATGTGGTAGAGCTATTTTGTTTTAGTTATTTTATTGTTTTTAAGATTTTTTTTTATTTATTTATTCGACAGATAAAGACAGCCATCGAGAGAGGGAACACAAGCAGGGGGAGTGGGAGAGGAAGAAGCAGGCTCATAGCAGAAGAGCCTGATGTGGGGCTCGATCCCAGAACGCCGGGATCACGCCCTGAGCCGAAGGCAGACGCTTAACCGCTGTGCCACCCAGGTGCCCCAGAGCTATTTTGTTTTAAACAGCAAACTAAAGGTGGCCCGTCAGTTTGGTTATTTTTTTTTCTTTTATTTGCCCCCAGGAATTAAGGAAGGAGTGCATGGGGAAGGAAGAAAAGAGAGAGGGGCCCCTGCTTAGACCGCAAGCTCTGTTCTCTGTGTGCTCATGGGAAGCATGCCCCACTGCCACCACCACCAAACTAAGGTGAAGAGACTGCTAGTAGCACCTCTCCCAGAGCCCGGAGTGATATGAACCCATAACCGACCGGGTCTTTATTTTTGCTTTGGCCACTAAAAATGCTCAAAGTTGATTTTGCATCTTTCCTTCAAGCCACGAGACCTTAACAAGTCACTTAAACTCTGGGAGCCTGAATTTCCTCATCTGTAAAATGGGATTAATTGCCACCTGTCTCATAGGGTAATTGTGGAAATAAAATGAGAGAATATAATATAATATAATATAATATAATATAATATAATATAATATAATATATAATTTACTGAGCATATATATTACTTATTGAGTACCTATTATGTGCCAGGAACATGCCTTATTTATTTATTTATTTAATATATTTATAAATATTTTATATTTATATGTTTTATAAATATATATTTTTATATATTTATATCATTATTGCATATATTTATATTCATATACATAACATATATATGTGTGTATTTGAGAATTTTTTGTGGGAAGGAATTGTAATTCACCTCAATATCATGGAGCAGAGCAGGTAAAAAAAAAATTTAAAAAAACACATAATGAGATGAAGACTGAATTTGCTCTTCCCGGACTCCACAGTTAGGCTGGAAGGTGTTTTAGGCCAAACTTCTTTGGTTGCAGGACTAGAAAATCTCTTAAATACTAAGAATGCAAGAGGTGGGTGTAGGAGAAGTGGGTACTGGCAGGACGCCAGTGGGGACAGAGGGGTCTTACCCGGGTGCAAGAATGCAGCTTCCCAGGACTGGGTGGGGGAACCGTGCCGAAGCCAGACCACTTGCCGGAACTGACAGCTTTGTCCTCCTAGCAGAGCCCTGACCGCTTTGCTCTCAGGGGCGTATAGCCCCACAAGCACGTGTAGCCCCACAGGCACGTGCTGCTCTCTAGCTCCCAGCTGGCCTGCTCTTGCTGATTCTGTGTGCCTCTTCTCCTTCTAGTAGTTTCTGCTTCTAGAAAGCTCTGTGCACTTCACCACCTTCCCTGTATGTCACGCGCTTTCATCTTCAGCCTCCTGTGCCCGCTGCCTCATTCTCTCACCATTTCCAAGGTCAAAGTCCCCAAGGAGGAGATCTGGTTGAGCTTACTCATTAACGTTCTCTGAGATGGATGCTATGTTGGAGGCCGCTGAGTTCCATCTCTGGAAGATCCTGTGGGGCTGTAGGGTCGGGATAGGGGACAGGGCACAGAATACATCAACCACTTACTTAGCTGTCCCTGGAGCAGAGAGATGGTTGGCATATAGGGACACTGACACTTTCCCGTTAGCTTCTTCTTGTGGTCTCAGTCTATAATTACTCTTTGCCCACAGTTTCTGGAGTTAGGAAGACTGGGACCCAAGTCCCAGCCCTACCACCAACCAGCTGCTCTATTTCGCTTTTTAAAGATTGATTGATTGATTGATTGATTGATTTATGAGAGAGAAAGTGTGTGTGTGTGCGCGCACACATGTGTGTGTGCACACGTGTGTGTGTACACGAGAAGAGGAGGGACAGAGGGAGGGGGAGAGAGTCTCAGTCAGACTCCCCGATGAGCAGGGATCCCATCTCAGAGCTGGATCTCTTGACCCTGAGATCAGAACCTAAGCTAAAATCAAGAGTCAGATGCTTAAGTGACTGAGCCACCCAGGCTCCCCCCACCCCCAACTGTTCTATTTTGAACAAGGATCCTCTCAGACCTCGGGTTCTTTTTCTACAAATGGTGATCTTAATAGTACCAACTTCATTGGGTTGCGATGTGGAATAAATTAAGATGATTAGGACAGAGCCTGAAACACGGTAAACACTTAGTTCCTTGCAGTTGGCGTTACGTCTGTGGCTGCCACTACTATTCAGAGTTGGATAGAATTGGCTCATATCTCATTTCTTTCAGCTGAGAAGGCTCGTTTACTCTCCAAGCCTCATTCTCTCCATCAACATCGCGGTGTGTCTAACCCCAACCGCACAGAGCTGGTGCAAGGAGTCAATGCGTCAGGAATGTAGAAATCTCAAGTGTACTTGGTAGACACCAGATACCAACAAATGCTTGCTCTCTTTCTCTCCCTCATTCTTTAGGGGGGTGTTCCTTGAGTGTTTTCCTTGAATGTCCTCCCTACATCATACTCTAGAAGCATCCTATAAAGGCCTTAAGCCCTTAAGGTCTAGATCTAATCAGTGGTTGAAACTCATCCTCAAAAAGCCATTAGACAGTAGAGCAGATCAGAACCGTGGAGACCAGCTGGCTTCATAGTTTGCAGAGGGGAAAACTGAGGCCCAAAGACAAGAGGTGATAGACCCATGTGAAAGAGTAACCAACCCAGAAAGAAGACTCTGCCTTCCTGGCTTCCTGTCCAGTGCTTATGCAGCACTTTCTTTGCCCTCGGTAGATTTTTCCATATGGGGTTCCCCTTTTCCTAGTCATGTCTGTGCCCCCAGAACCATCTCTGTGAAGAATTAAAGGCAAGGGCCTTGAGACAAGCTGGAAGGGGAAAGGTAACACGCCAGACACCACGGGAGAGCGGCGACAGCAGACCCACAGCATGGCCCCTTGGCAGAGCTGAGCCCCTGGCTTATTAGCCAGAACAAGAGTGACTTGGGGGTTATTAGGGAAGGGAGCCTCCGAGCCATGACATCATGCGAATGGCGGGCATCTGTGGGCCTTGAAAGTGAAAGAGGATTAGGCCAGTGTTCTGGGGCTGGGCCATCCTGCCCTGAGGGCCCACAAGCAGACCACCTGCCCTGCCTGAGAAATGTTCGCCAATATGAGAAATGAATTTTAAAGTTTGACATTATTGAAAACAATCAGCTCTGATTTCAAAGGCTGGCGAGCTTGCCCCTGCGCCTGCACCCACCCAGGCCCAGCCCACCCCACCAAGACAGCGAACCCATGACATCAGAGCCTGTCCTAAGGAGAAAGTCTGGTGAGAGGAGGGGAATGGAGTTACAACCTCGTGAACTGGGGAGAATTTGGGAATCCTCCCTGGCTTAGCTCACACTCCCGATGCTTGTCAAAACACACATGCTCAGAACTGCGAGATCGTGACAGCACACCTCTTGCCTCCTGAATCCGTGTGGGATCCCCAGCCCTAGAGATGAGGCCAAAGGCTTCCAGTGGAAAACAGATACGTTGCCAGCCACCACCATCACCCCCTGTATCACTCTGTCTCTCTCTCGGTCAGTACGCCCTGCTCTTCTGGTTCAGGCTGCATCACCCCCGAATTGTATTAAGACACTTACAGTCTTCAGCCGCTCTTCCCCCATATGACAGTGGTCCCCCGAATTGAGCTGAACAAGTGCGTTCTGCCCAAGTCCCATCCCGTCGTACTGACTTGTTCAGGAGCAGAACCTTGACCTTGGTGTTTGTTGAAGCGTTCCAGTAGACACCAGGGAGTAGTGGGGATGGAGAGCCCCTGCTGCAAACCATCCTTCACAGTGCAGCCCGACTCCTGCCCCCAGAACACAGATCAGCTGTCACCTCCAAGAGGAGGGGTCCCAAGCCCCTTCTCAGGGTGCCTTCACCAGCCGCCCCAGCCCATCCTCCTTCACTCCCGTCTCACACTCCAGTCACCAGCACAGAGCTGCATGCTCTAGTCGAACCACCCCTCTCCACTTTCTGGCTCCAACTCTTCCCTCCACCTCTGCCCACCCCCCACCCATACCTGGAAATTATTCCCTTAACCTTCCAGGGCCGACATCAGTGTCACCCCCCCTCAGAAGGCTCCCCCCCTCGTGCCCCGCATGGTATTAGCCGCTTGCCGGTGACCCTGGAAGCCAGTGCTTCCATAGCACTAACCATGGGCAGGCGCCACACGTTGGTTTTATGTTTCCTAATTCATTCCCTCCTCACCCCAACCGTTCAACGTAGGGATTATTATCATCCACATTACACAGAGGAGAAAACAGAGGCCGAGGGATGCGAAGTAACTTGCCCACGATCACACAGCTACTGACAAGGAGGGACTGAACCCAGGCCACGTCTGGTTCCAGAGGCACTGGGCTAGTGACCGCCACTTAGTGCTTCCTTCTCTTCCCTGCTTAGCGGCCCGTCCCACCCACTAGACCCTGAGCTCCTAGAGTGCAGGCGTTGGGTCTTAGGATCATGAGCGTTGTAGTACTGTAAGCACTATCCTGAAGTATTGCTGCTGGCTTGCTAGGTTGTTAGAAATAGTAAGAGTAGCTCTGATGTGTGAAATAGTCTGTGTCCTGAGCTTTCCATTCATGATCTTCTCCCAGACTCAGCAGTCACACTGAGATGTCTATCATCTTCCCTTTAGAGATAAAGCATCTGATTTACCCCTGAGGCTCTGTGAGGCTAACGTCCAAGGTCACCGCTTCCGCCTCTGCCCTGGGTTTCCTCCCCTCACCTGGTACGTAGCCAAGACACAAAGGCAAGACTCCGTGATCTGGTGAGTGAAACGGCGTGTGTCCTCTGTGGGCCTCTACCTTTGAGGTCTAAGACCACCACGGACTACTGCGACCGACAGCTCTCTCTCCCCTACTGTGTGCCCACGGCTCCCGAGACCTCACTTCCTTTATTCCCCAAGCCCCGGGAGGCAGGACCCACTGTTGGCCCCATGGGAGACTCAGAGAGGGTGCGTGACCTGCACAAGGTCACAGAGCTGGTCAGGAGCAGAGCCGGGGGCGGGGGGGAGGCGAGGCCGTTTGGGAGCCCCAGAGGCAGAGTGAGCAAGGCCAACAGTGAGGTGGGACGAGCTGTGGGGTGCGTGCCACCAGAGACAATTTTCTCAGACATTTGAGCAGGGTCGTCGCGCTCTGTAGGACCAGATCTACTCTGAGGCAAATGATGAGACGGGGCCGTCCAGTTGCTCCCAGGGACATCTCGTTTCTGCTCCTTCCGGCCCCTGCGCCGGCCCCGGGGCATTCCTAGTGACGTCACCCAGCTGTGCCCCCTCATCTCCCAGAGGAAGCTCTGTCACCAGAAGGGGGAGGGATGGGCGGGGGTGCCGAGGGATGACACAGAGACAGGCCGCCTCACGGCGCCTGAAGGAATGCGCTCCTGGCATGGCCCCTCAGCCCAATCTGGGGAGGGTCCCCAAGCAGGGTCCCCTCCCCGTAATCGGAAAGTGGACGCCAAGGCCTGAAGTGCCCAGGCTAGAGATGAAAAGTAATGCAACTGAACAAATAAATCACCAAGGAGAGCAGCAACCACCGTCTGCCAAGAAATTCAATCCGAACTGTGGAGAGAGTTGGTAGGGGCGGGGGTGGGGTGGGGGACAGGGAGGACTGAGGCTCTGAAAAGATTTAATTGGTGATAGGGCCCTAAGAATATGTAAATAGTCTCTTGGTTTCTGTCCTAAAAGGAGAAACAGATGCCAAGGACTCCAAGCCGAGTTTTCATATGAAAATCACTAAGACCCAAGAACGCCATTTAAAATGTATATAATTCGATTGTTATCTCCTATGGGGAGGGCCGCCTGCTTGAGGTTTCATTTCCACCAGCCCCCACCCTCATTGTAAGACCCATTTTCTGTGCCCCCTTCCCTTTCCCTCCTCCGAAGCCCGATGGTTAGTCGGCCAAGATGGATGAGAGGGAGACCGGGGAGTTCAGTGTGGGGGTCCTCTCTCTTAGAGTCTTGAAAGCCTGTGGCTAAACCTTTAACTCAAAGATTATCTAAATAAGGTTAACCATTTCCAAGTCCAGCCTCTGCTAAGAACCGTCCAGCGACAAGAAATCGGTTCCCCATTTCTCCTTAGGCAGCCAATCCGATCAGTTTGGACAATACTGAATGTCCCCCCACCATCACCACCATATGGTGAACTACATTTTGTCTCTGTAGAGCTTTTTACTTGTGCTCCTTGGCACTTCACAGAACACAAGGGATCATTCTTCCCTGTAGCAAACTTTTCCAGAAGGGCTCTGGGAATTCAGATACTTTGGACCCTTAAAAATAAAAAGAAGCTGGGAAGCTTAATGGAAGGAGTTTGGGGTGAGAAGTCAGAACACTTGAGCTCTAGGCCTGCTTTTCTTCCCTGATTTTCAAAGCCTCAGCTTCCTCATCTGTAAAATGGAAAGGCTGATACCTGTCATATACTAAAGGAGCCACAGAAAAAAATGAAAAAGGGGGACCATGTGTTTTGAAGGTAAAACGATCCTATAAAAGTGAGTTATGATTAAGGTCAAATGAAGCCATAGAAGGGAAAGGGTTGGGATGTTTTCCTCCTGTGCAAACTGAGGGAGCAGAACCTAGTCCTCTCCAAAGTCCCTCCCCGCTCCCTTGCCCAAGAAGTCTTGCAGGAGCCAGAGCAGAACAGGGTGGGAGTTTCCCAGTCCCCCAAAGTCAATGGGAACTGGCTCACCTTTGATCAAGGTGGCTCCTGTGAGTGGGTGTATTTCCAGAAAAGCAGAGAAAGAAGAGTACAGGGGCAGAAGGAAGTGAGGAATCGGGACTCTTCCCGTGTACTTAACCAGTCCGCAAAAGTGACTGGGCTCCCGGCGCCCGCAGCCCATTGGACAAAGCTGTGCGGGAGAGTTCGCCAACAGCCTACACGCATGGTGTGGGTGGGCTAAATAAGGCCCCCCCACAGACACCGAGTCCTCATCCCCAGAACCTGTGAATACCTTACGCGGCAAAGGGGACTTTGTAGATGTGATTAAATTTCATAGCCAGTTGTCCTGGATTTTCCCAGTGGGCCCAATGGAATCACAAGGGTCCTTACGAGAGGGAAGCGGGAGGGTCTGAGTCAGGGAGTGGGGTGCTGCGGCCGGGGCCATGAGACAAAGAATGTGGGAGGCCTCTGGAAGCTAGAAAAGGCAAGGAAATGGGTGGTCCCTGAGAGCCTCCAGAAGGAACACAGCCCTGTCTCCCCATTTTGGACTTTTGACCTCCGTAACTGTAGGAGAATAAATCTGTTTGTTTTAAGCTACTAAATTTGTGGCGATTTGTTACTAAAGCCATAGGAGACTAACGTACATGTTCACAAAGGAAATTTTCTACGTCAATTCTTACATAATTATTTTCATCTGTATTAGAAGACATGGACCGTGTGAAATACACACATATGCACACACATGCATGCACACGTGTGCGCGCACACACACGCACACACACAGCACAAGCACATGGAACCTAAATTCAGTCCCCCTCAAGGTCTTCGCACTTGTTACCCCTCTGCCAGGAACCCTGCCCGTGCTAGATCTTCACCCGGCTCCCCCTTCTCAGCTCCGTTCCCCTGCTCCAGCTCCGTCTCTGGCCGGGCGTCCCTCCACCTATCCGGTGGTTTTCCAAGCCCAGACTGCAACCCATGAGTGCCTCAGTCTAAAAGTCACGACACATCGCATGTAGTAAAGGTCGGTAGAGTTTCTCAGCGATTTCGTGCTGTCCTGTGCGTGTTTGTAATTTACCTAATACATCACCATACCCCTTTCCTCCAGAGGTGTTCTCATTATCTGAAATTCTCTTGCGTATATCTTTATTCTCCAGCTCCTCCAGGAGGTATAATCTCCACAAGGTAGAGACTTGGCCTGTTAGTTCGTTGCTATTTCCCCAGCATCTAGAAGAGCCGACCACCCCATAGGCATTTCGACCAAGACTTGTAGAAGGAATGAATGAATGAATGGAGGCCATGATTTCCTAAATATTCTGGCTTAGGACAGGAGTCACTTTTGTGAAAAGTAAAGTTAATTTTAAGGCTCATATTCAGTACATAGGAATACGAGGGGTACCCACTGAGGCAAAAATCTCGAAGAGGATACTGAAATAATAATTTTGGGTCCATAAGATGAAAGACTTATTTCCTGCTCCCGAGGGGCCTCCAAGCTGCAGGAGGGCCAGGGAACGGATGAATCCCGTCCTGGAATGTGGAATCACGTCCACCGCCTCGCATTTCACCCCGGAAATGCTGCAGCCCAGGCCACAGAGCGTTCTCTCCCCTTTCAGCCCGAATAAGGCTCTGCGCTTGCTGACCTCCCAGGCTGTTTCCTTTCAGTCCAGCCACACTAGGGCTCCAGAGCCCAAAAATCCTGGATGAGAAGCTTCATCCCAACTCTGGCCTCCCCACCCCATCCAGCTTTCTCTCCCTCTTCTGCAACATGCTGTCCAGGAATCTGGGGGCAACGCCATGCAATGATTCCAGGGGAATCAGACGGACCTGGCTTCCAATAGACCTGAGTCCATTGCATATTAACTATTAAAGTCCTGGGCAAGTTTCTTTTTTTTTTATTCTTTTATTTAAATTCAATTAATTAACATATAATGTATTACTAGTTTCAGAGGTAGAGGTGATTCATCAGTCTTACAGAACACCCAGTGCTCATTACATCACGTGCCCTCCGTAATGCCCATCACCCGGTTACCCCATCCCCCAAGCACCTCCCCACCAGCCACCCTCCGTTTGCTTCCTATGATTGGGTGTCTCTTATGGTTTGTCTCCCTCTCTGATTGCTTCTTGTATGACTTTTTCCCCTCTTCTCCATGATCCTCTGTTGCGTTTCTTAAATTCCACATATGAGTGAGAGCACATGATTATTGTCTTTCTGTGATTGACTTATTTCACTTAGCATAATACCCTCTAGCTCCATTCATGTTGTTGCAAATGGCAGGAATTCCTTTTTTGATGACTGAGTAGTATTCTAGTGTGTGTGTATACATATACACACACACACACACACACACATACACACGTATATATACTTCTTCACCCATTCATCTGTCAATGGACATCTGGGCTCTTTCTTGGGCAAGTTTCTTAATCTCTCTGAGCTTCACTTTTCTGATGTGTAAAAAGTGAAAATAAAATAACTCTGTAAAGTACCCAAAGAATGCATGTTTTCAGAAAATGTGAGTCCTCTTCCCTTCTCTCCCAAGGGATTTATGCATTATTATTATTGTCGTTGTTGTTGTTTAACCTTTAACAAATGCTCACAAAATGTGGGCACTTGAGATGCCATCAATGACAAGCTGCAGGGGGGCCACCCTCAAGTGTCTGCTCCAAGCGATATAATGCAGGCATCCTCGCAAGAGGGCCTTTTCCACTGGGTGGATGAAACCCCAGAGTAAATAAGTACCAGAGCATGGAGGAGGGTGTTAGGGAAGAGTGACAGCCCCCTTCCAGCACTCAGGTCCCCTTTCGCCATTGCTTCTCCACCAAGCTATAGTCTAGCCAGAGCCACGTGATGACTTTCACGGGCTCTAGGCACCTTTGCTTTCATGGGCCCCTTCCTCCACCAAACAAATATTAAAAATCACATTTTTGACCCAAACAAATGGAAAGACATTCCGTGCTCATGGACGGGAAGAACAAATACTGTTGAAATGTCTGTACTACCCACAGCCATCTACACATTTAACACAATCCCCACCAAAATACCACCAGCATTTTTCACAGAGTGACAACAAATGATCCTAAAATTTGTATGGAATCACAAAAGACCCCAAAGATCCGAAACAATCTTGAAAAAGAAAAACGAAGTTGGAGATACCACAATTCCAGATTTCAAGTTATACTGCAAAGCTGTAGTTACCAAAACGGTATGATACCGGCACAAAAATAGACAAATGAGTGGAACATGATGGAAAGTCCAGAAACAAACTCACAATTATATGGTCAATTAATCTTCGATTAAAAAAAAAAGAGGCAAGAGGGGCACCTGGGTGGCTCATTTGGTTAAGCAGCTGACTCTTGATTTCAGCTCAAGTCATGAGCTCAGGGTCCTGGGATTGAGCCCTGTTTTAGGCTCTGCGCTCAGCAGGGAGTCTGCTTGAGCATTTTCTCTCTCCCTCTGCTCCTCCCCCCTGCTCTCTCTCTCTCTCTGAAATAAATAAATCTTTTTACAAAAATAAATAAAAATAAATTTTAAAAAACAGGCAAGAATATACAATGGGAAAACGATAGTCTCTTCAAGAAATGTTGTTGAGAAAACTAGACAGCTACATGCAAAAGAATGAAACTAGACCATCTTCTTACACCCTACACAAAAATAAATTCAAAATAGATTAAAAATCAAAATGTGAGACCTGAAAACTTAAAAATCCTGAAACAAAACACAGGCAGTAATTTCCCTGAAATCAGCCACAACAACATTTTTCTAGATATGTCTCCTGAGGCAAGGGAAATAAAAGTAAAAATAAACTATTGGAACTACCCAAAAATAAAAATCTTCTGCACAGAGAAGAAAACAATCAACAAAAGTAAAAGACAACCTGTGGAATGGGAGATATTTGTAAATGACATATCCAATAAAGGGTTAGCATCCAAAATATATAAAGAACTTATACAATTCAACACTCCAAAAATGAATAATCCTGGGGTACCTGGGTGGCTCAGTCCATTAAGCATTTGCCTTCAGCTCAGGTCATGATTTCAGGGTCCTGGGATCGAGCCCCACATTAGGCTACCTGCTCCGTGGGGAGTCTGCTTCCCCTTTCCCTCTGCCCCTCCCCTGACTTGTTCTCTCTCTCTGTCAAATAAATAAATAAAATCTTTTTTAAAAAATGAATAATCTAATTAGAAATGGGCAGAAAGTATGAACAGACATTTCACTAAAGAAGTTATACAGATGGACAACAGATACATGAAAAGAGGCTCAACATCACTCATCTTCAGGGAAATGCAAATCAAAACTACAATGAGATATTACCCACACCTGTCAGAATGGCTAAAATCAACAACACAAGAAACAACGAGTGTTGGCAAGGATGTGGAGAGAAAGGAATCCTTGTGCGCTGCTGGTGGGAATGCAAACTGGTGCAGCCACTATGGAAAAGAGTATGGAGGTGCCTCAAAAAATTAAAAATGGAACTACTGTACAATCTAGTAATCACACGACTGGGGATTTATTCAAAGAATACAAAAGCACTAATTCAAAAAGATATATGCAATCCTACATTTATTGCAGAATTATTTACAGTAGCCAAATTATAGAAGCAGCACAAGTGTCCACCAACAGACAAATGGATAAAGAAGATGTGGTGTAGATATACATTGGAATATTACTCAGCCATGAAAAGGAATGAAGTCTTGCCATTTGCAACACTGTGGATGGAGCTAGAGAGTATCATGCTAAGCAAAGTCAGCCAGAGAAAGACAAACACCATATGATTTCACTCATGTGTGCAATTTAAGAAAGGAAAAGAGAGAGACGAACCAAGAAACAGACTCTTCACTATAGAGAACAAACTGATGGCTACCGGAAGGGAGGTGGGTGGGGGGATGGGGGAAATAGGAGATGGGGATTAAGGAGGGCACTTGTCAGGATGAGCTCCAGGTGATGTATGGAAGTGTTGAATCACTATATTGTACACCGGAAACACCTGTATAATACCTACACTGGAACTAAAATTAAAAACTTAAAAAAAATTAAAATGAAACAAAATAAATTTTAAGCCATAGTTTACCACTGCACTGGTATAGAGATTAATATAAGAAAAGTACATAATAAAATATTTTCTTCAAGTAAGAAGTTCCTTTTTACTGATTTTAAAAGCAATTAAAACATGTTCAAGGCCTCTACAGTATTATATGCCCTGTGTCCACCATGCCAAAGGATAAATCAGCCCTGATTGTTCACCTGTAATGACAGGAACTTGCTGCCTCCACAGGGAGCACAGGCCACCTCGGTTCACTCTGACTCACCAGAAAGTTCTTATTTATAATGAGTAAAAACTTGTGTCCCTTAAGCTTCCACTCTTCTTGGCCCCAACCTTAGCCATTGGAGCTCCAGAGACAAAAGAACACCTGCTTTCCCTGCTGGAAGATGGCTGTCCGTCATGGGTTGAAGGGTGGCCCCCAAAAGACATGTCCACCTCCCCAAACATCTGAATCCTGCCATATTTGGGGAAAGGGTCTCTGCAGCTGTAATGAGGTTAAAGATATGTGGATAACATCATCCCAGATTATCCAAGTGGGCTCCAAAGCCAATGACAAGTGTCCTTCTAGAAACACATAGAGGAGAGACAGGAAGAGGAGAAGCCCCCGTGAAGGCAGAAGCAGAGATTGGAGTGGTGCCCCCTTGTGCCCAAGAACCCCAAGAGCTGGAAGAGGCAAGAAGGATTCTCCCCTTGAGCCCTCAGAGATGTGGCCCTGCCGACCCCTAGATTTCAGACTTCTGGCCTCCTGAACGGTGAGAATACATTTCTGTTGTAAACCCACTCTGTGTGTGGTAATTTCTTGTAGCAGCCACTGGAAACTAATACACTGCCCGTCCCGTGATGCTTCCACAACCCCCTTCCACCCTGGGCTCCAACCCAAGGAACAGGAGAAAGAATAAGGACTTTAACATCTGGATTCTAATTCTGACTCTGCCAGTTTGTATCTGAGAAAACTGGACAAGTTACTTCCCCTCTCTGTACCCTGTTCACTCACCTACAAAATGGGCACAAAAATAGCCGCCTTGCAGGGTCGTTGTGAGGATCAGAAATATAAACCTAGAGAATGCTTAGCTCACACTTGACCACACAGGAAGTCATCAATTCCTGTTGGGCCCAGCGATGACCACAGAGCCCAGCACAGGCCACTCCCCAGCTCAGATTCCTGGGCAGACCGGTCCAGGCACTCACGGAGAAGAAAAGAAGCCTGGAGTCCTGCGGAGAGGAGCCAGGTCTAAAGGGAGTGACCAGGAATATTCCCAAATGAGAGGCAGGGTTCGTCTTGGCGGAGGGCCTGGAGAATCCAGCTCAGTGCTTATACTTTGAAAAAAACTTGGGGTCCACTTTCTTCTAGAAAACTAAAAAAAAAAAAAAATGTTTTTTTCAAGATATTTCCTATTGGATTACTTAGGAGAAAGTGGGAGGATGAACGGAGGAGGAAGGAGGGCATCATCATGAATAAGAATAAGTCTTAGCAGAAGATTTGGGCCCACGAGGAGGCCACAGGGTGGGCACAGGGCTGTGAAGTGCCTCTTCCTGAGCACCAGGGTAGTGTATAAAGAGTAAGGCTCTGTGGGACATTCCAGGTGGTTGGAGAAAGGACTCAGGGATCATCCATTTGGGCAAAAGACATAGTAAGGGAAAGGACTGAGGGGCCCCAAGTGATGGGAAATGTGAAGGATACAAAGCAGGCGGCCAAATGTCCCAGATCCCAAAGGCACCCTAAAACCCTCCACTCAAGTCTGATCTTTGCAGGCTTGACCGACCCCTCCATGCGGGCCTCCCCTTCCCAGTACCATCCTCGAGGCTTCTGTGGGTCCCAGGCAGAGCGGGACACCTGCAAATACACAGACACATCTGGTAGACCTGGGCCTGTAGCTCCGTGGAAGAGGTAGGCTTCAATCTAGGGACCCGACACCAGAGCCCACGCTTTGAGCCATGATGCTGTGGCCTCCTCCTCCATAAAGTAAGGACAGTAACATCCTCCACATAGGCTGTTCTGAGGGTTAGATATAATGGGCCGCTCATCCCTAACACATCCCAGACCATACACGGAAGCTTGCATCGTGGCCAACGTGACTCCTCCTGGCCCAGGCTCTCATCAGTCTCCCAGGACATTGGTAGCTGAGCAATTATTTTGTTAACGAGGTACTAATATTCTTGTTCTGATCAATGGTTTTATGCCTCCCCTCTATCCCCCCCTTGTCCTACGCACCCCTGTTCTTTATTGAATTTGTTTCTGTTTATACAATTACAACCGGCAATACAGACCAACATGTATCTTCTTGAAAAATGAGGAAAATAAAAGAAAAGCTGACTTATGGGTTCAGAAACAGGAAGATGCAAGATGGTATTTTCCAGAAGGTCACATGAATCCTCCATAACTCCAAGCTGAATTTGCAGTTTCCACCAAGAGAATGAACGTACAAAATGTGAAAAGGCCAATGACTAACATCACTTGTCAAGAAAAGAAACAGCACAGTGCTCTACAGGGCTCAGAGATGCCCGTGTTCCCCCACAGAATCTCTGGAGGACCCCGTTTCTTTGAAACTCCGCCAGGGGTCTGACATTGTGCAGCTGTTTCCCAGATAATCCACTTTCAGCTGGGCCCGGTAAAACCGAGGCTGGAAGGGTGCTGTGAAACTCACGAGTCAGGTCTTGTCTTCCTTTACAGCCCAAGAATCCGCAGATTTGGAATTTAACAGACCTGGTTTCAAATCCCGACTCTTTGATTTTAACTCTGGGAATTTCACTCCAATTACTTAAATTCTCTGAGGCTCCATACAAAGGAGATGCCAACACCGTTGGCAGTTCGGGGGCTCAAATGAGGTGACTTATGGAAACACGGTCAAGGACCCGTGGCTCTGATGACAACATCGAAAGCTGCTTTCTCAAGGCACGTTCGCACTCCCCGAAAGGCCTGTGTAGTAGGACCGTATGTTGGGCCAACAGCACCACCTGGTGGTCAGCTCTGAGATCTGGCAGACGTCGCCTCCGTCTTCGACTATCTCAACCTGGTCCTAGGGAGACTCGTCACAAAAAGAAAGACTGCCTTCAAAAAGCCACCTGGTTGAAAAAGGCCCTGCCAGTCAAGAAGGGAGCATAACCTGATCTATTTACAAGTCTCCCCTGAGGGAATAAAAACGTAGTGGTCAAGAAGTTGTCCATGGACACTGGGTTCAGTCTACCTTACAAGACAAGACAGGCAAGACGTTTCCAACTTCTCTGAGCCTCTGTGTCCTCATCTTCGTGATACCTTATTTGTAGGTATCCGAAAAAATGAAGTAATATAGGTCCAGTGACTGGTATTTAGCAGATTCTCAAGGCGATTGTTTATGTTTAGGAAGCAGCTGCCTGTGTCTCATTTCCCCCAGAGCTGTCCCTGGTCTTTAGGCAATGAGGATAGCTGAAATATAAACCCCCAGGAGCTTTCCAAACAGACTCAGCCAGCAGCCAGCGGTCTCCTGGTCCCGGCTCTCCGCTCCCCACTTGCTGTTTCACCTCCCTGCCTCTGGGGGGCACTGCTCCAAAGTCAGACCTACTCGGGAAGCCCCATAGGAGGCTGGGGTTCTGGGGACCGCGGAAGGAAGATCATCCCTTATGCGTTCAGTTAACACAAGTGCTCAACATGGAAGATACAAAGATGATTTGGGCATGGCCCCTGGCACCAAGGCGCTCGCATTGTAACTGGGGAGGCAGAAGAATAAAGAAATACTTAAGTGCGATGGGGCAGCTACTGTGATAGAAGTGTGTACCGTTTCGGAAGGTAACACAGAGGACGAAGTAGCCAACTCAAGCCGGAGGAATCAGGGGAATTCATCAGTTCAGCACATATGAGAAAGAACCTACTAAGTGCCGAGCACAATATGAGGACCTGGGGGAAGAGGGTGAATAAGTCCCATTCCTTGCCCCCAAAGAGGACATGAGAAGAATGCAGAGAGAACACCACATGTGGTTTGGGGCTGCAGGGGCTGTGGGTTAGGGGGAACGGATGCAAAGGGAACAGCCTGAGCGAGGAAAGCCTTAGAGGCAGGACAAAGCAGGATCCGCCAGTGGCTTCTCCACACCCACCCACTGCTTCCCCTGCTTTGGGATTTAGGAAATGCAAATATTATTGTTTCATTCGATGCCATTTTTAAAACTTGCTTACCCACCACTACACTCCCTTCTCCCAAGGGTCCCAGGTCGGGGAGCTCTGTACCACGTCGACCAGAACATGCCTGGGCAAGCCTCCTCCCTGCCCCTGCCGCTGGCTTAGCACTAAGGATGGCCTCCTTTCCAGGGTGACCTTCGCAACAACAGCCTGGCCCCTTTTCCTTGGTGTCTGGAAGCCCTGGGCCTCCCTCGACCCCCAGCCCGCCTGAGGCTCCAGAGTCCCTCAGATCTACCAACTGGTGGGTACTACGGTACTACTAAGGTACCATGGAAATGCAATCAGACGGGGTGGGGGCTGCCCCCAGTTTCCAAGTTCCCCCTCTTCAGTCCCAAGAGAAGTAACTGGAAACCACCACCCCACAGCTCCATGTCCTGAGAACAGACTGTGTCCCTTCACTCTTGAGTGGTCGCAGAGCAAGGACATGAAGAGCTGAGGGCCTGAAGTTCACATCCAAGTTCCACCACTTCCTAGCTGGGTGGCTTTGGACAAGTTACTTAATCTCTCGGTGCCTCCATGTCTTTGCCTCTAAAGTGGAGAATAGTACATACCTCACAGGGCTGTGGTGAGGATTGAATAAGACAATAGGGCAAGGTCCTTGGAAGGCTGCCCGACACATAGTAAGAGCTCATGAACTATTAGCTGTTATTCAACAGTGACTATTTATTGAGTTTCTACTGTGGGCCAGGACGGAGCTGCAGGTGTGAGCCAAAGACCCCTGGTCCTCCGCTCACAGAGTTTACAGTCCACCGAGAGGCGAACTGCTAATACTGAGCAAGGACACAATTATATAATCACCCGCTGCGATGAGTGCCGGGAAGAAAATGGATAGCACGAGTGGGGAGAATACGAGAAATAGGAGGAGGCATTGGAATTAGATTGGCGGTAGTGACACTTAAGCCGGGAATGAAAGGAGGTGCAGGAATGAGGCGATGAGCCGAGAATTGCGTGCCAAAGCTCCGAGGTGGCCATGAACACTGTGCCATCGGAAATTGGAAGGAGAGGGCCAGCGTGGCTGCAATGCAGCAAGCTTGACAGAAAGGGCCCTGGGGAGGGGTGGGGCGGCAGGGGCAGCAAGAAGCCAGCTCCTGCAGGGCCCTGTGTGCCACAGGAGGAACTGAGCGCCTCTCTCCAAGTCAGCAGGCAGCCAGTGAAGTGTTCTGGGTATGGGCGTATAGTTCAGACGTTTTTAAATTTACATTTTTAAAAGATCGCTGTGCCGATAACTGAAGAGTAGAATGGAGGACATCAGAAAGGAAGCGATTATAAGCAGGGAGGAGGCGTGTGTGGGGACATCAGAGATTCTCCCGCAAATAGAACCCACAGGACTTGGTGATGGAAAGGATGTGGGAAGTGAGGGAGAAGGAGGATGAAGATGACAGTTAATGGAGTTGGGGAAAGACTAAAGGGGGAGCAGGTGTCGAGCAAGATAAAGAGTTGTCTTTGGAGACATCAGGCAGGCAGTTCCCTATGAAGATCTAGAATTCCAAAGAAATAAACATTTAGGAGCTATCCATTTGGACATGAGAACATATTGATGTCATATGCGGTCATGAGAATGAGTAAAATCACTTGGGAGAGATTATAGAGAGAGAAGAGAGGAGGGCTCAGGACCAGGGACCCCAACATTTGGAAGGCAGGAAGAGAAGAGCTGGCAGAAGAGATTGACCAGGAACTGCCCAAGAGATAGGAGGAAAACCAGGAAAAACTAACGTTTTTTAAATGAATGGTCCACAGGGTCCATAGCTATTTCACTGTTAAGTAGGATGAAGACAGAGAAGGAGACCTTGGGTATGGCATTGTGGTGGTGGCTGGTGACCTTGGCAAGAGCAGCCTCATGAAGTAGTGGAGTGGGTGCCATATTGGATTAGGTGGGTGCAAGGGCAGCGCCTGCAGGCAGTTCTTTTCAGCGCTTGTGTCTGGGGGGAGTGCAGAGTAGAGGAAAGGTAGGAGCTGGAGCAGGATGGGGGAAGGGGCCAAGGAATGTTTTCAACCTTTTAAAAAGTTGGAAAACTTGGGCAGTTGTTAGAGCCTGGTTGGAATGATCCAGTAGGCAGGGCAAAAGGACAACACAGTCAGGAGAGGGGATAAAGATAGGGAGAGGGCCTTGAGAGGTCCCAGGGGGCTAGGGTCCAGAGCATGAGCCTTTAAGGAGACAAAGGAGAAAATGGGAACAAATAGAGGATCGTCTGTACATTGGTTGCAGAGAAGCGAGGACCAGCTCTGTGCAAGACCCTTCTACATTTGACTCTCAACACAAATCCTGAAAAGTTGGTTTTATTTCCCCTACTTCAGAAACCAGGGAGATGAAGCCCAGGAAATTTTAGTCCCTTTGCCCGCCATCCTATTCGTGAGCCGCCGAGCCAGAATGCAGACTCTAGTCCGTCCAACCCAAAGATTATGTTCTCTTCAGCATGTCACCCTGAAAAGCTCACAGAACAGTGCCCGTTTCAGGGGGGGTTCTCCATACGTGTTAGCGGAATGAAGTGTTGGTCGTAAGCGTGGGTTGGATGACCCACAACCCAGCTTAGATACTGATTTGAGTCTCTGGCAGCAGAGCGTGGAGCCCTGGGGAGCAGGTGTTGGTAAGGCGGGGGAGGGTCCCTCAGAAAGGACCAGGGAGAGCTAAGAGAAATTGCGGTGGACAGGCAAGTAAGAAAGGAAAAGGAGGAAAGACATAATCAGCATAAATTGACTGGGATGCAGACCCCCACCCAGACGCCTAGAAGGTCTCAGGCTTCTGAGCCTACGTGTTCCATCCCTGTCGAGATCCTTGAGTTTGCCCAAGCGTCGCCGGTCCCGACACCACACACCAGAATATGGATGAACCGCGCTTCTCCTGGATTCTCGGCCTACCAGGTGTTATGGTTTGGGCATCCCCAACGAAGAGTTTGGGGCTTTAGATTCCGAATCGAGCCCCCAGCCCCAACACTGTGAGCTGTGCAGTTCCCAACAACCTTTACCTCTTAAAGATCGTGAAATATTTGTCGGTGTGTTTTTCTCTGGTGTTTCCTATTTCTAGAAAATGCCTGTTTCCCTTGTCCCTTTAGGCAAATAGACTTCACAGCATCTACTTCTTCAGGGAAGGAAAACTACCTCGGAAGCAAAGAAATGGTGCTTGGGTTTCAAAAAGAGACCCTGGAGTCTCGGGACACAGCAATAATATGATGAACTGGAATTAGGTTGCTTGATCTGAGATTGACTAAAGGACCCCCCCCATATAAGGAAGAAATGGGGTGGCAGAGACAGGCTAGCTGTTTACCAAGCCCCTCACCCCTCGGTCCTGGGCACGAGGGAGACTACCTCTGCCAGACGCTCCAGCAGGTGTGCCTGACCGCGTAACTGAGTCCTCGCAAACGGAATGTGATCTGCAGTGAGGTGTGGCACTTCTCGGCCTGGCCCAGAAACACCTTCCAAGCTCAATCCTTTGATGCTCTTCCCTTGTCCCCTGGCCCAGTGCCAGCACACCCCGTAAGTTTGGAAGCCACATGCTGAGGGGAGCGAGCTACCGGAGGGAGGTGCCTGGAGATCCACCTCCTGACGACGAACGCCCACTTGTCAGGGGCCTGACGAACTCTCCTGCCTTGGTGGGGTGAGCGACTGGAGAAGCTGGGGATGAATAAGGCCTTGGTTAGTTGGTTGTGAAGGGGGCGGCATTGGTCGCATCGATGGCAAATCCACAGTGGAGTGGCTGTGCAGCATGTCCAGCAAAGGAGGACCCAGGGGAGCCTTGCAGAGTCACACATCCCCAGCGTGGCCAGAGAGCAGGTGACTGTGTGGCTGAGGAGGCCCACGTGTTATCTGAGAGACAGCCAGACCTCTGCGATCGGGAATAAGGAATGGCAGACGCCGTGGTGACCGCACGGACCAGGAACCAATAGGACAAGGGACGTGTCAGTGGAGACCTGCAAAGACCAGTGTGCCTCTTGGAACTTAGGCAGAACCCCACGAGAGATGTCACGGGGCGCAGGAGAAAGAATCGACCAAGAATTGAACTGTAACCTCTCAACACCGTGGGAGCTTGAAACAGAAATTTCAGTTGAGGGGCGCCTGGGTGGCACAGCGGTTAAGCGTCTGCCTTCGGCTCAGGGCGTGATCCCGGCGTTATGGGATCGAGCCCCACATCAGGCTCCTCCGCTATGAGCCTGCTTCTTCCTCTCCCACTCCCCCTGCTGTGTTCCCTCTCTCGCTGGCTGTCTCTATCTCTAAATAAATAAAATCTTTAAAAAAAAAAAAGAAATTTCAGTTGAATATTTGCACATCTGAGTTTATGAACTGAGATTTTTATTTGCTGCTTCTCCAATAAGGAGGTGAAAATTCCTGGCCTGCCTTCTTCCTAGGAGAGCTGTGAGGACCAAAACCACATAACGTGCTTCTGCACATCGCTCTGGACTAAAGCTCGTCATTACTGCATCATTGTCATCAGCTTCCGCCAAGGTTGATGGGGAAGGGGCCTCAATTATCCAATTCGGGGGGCTTTTGAAGCCCTGGAGCCATACCCTTCTGACAGCCCCGGGGGGGGGGGGAAGAGGAGTGTCCATTCCAAGGCTCATGCCCATAATCCCCACCTTGTGGGCCCCCAGCCCACAGGCGCTAATTCCAAACACAGGGCTCTCTCTCTGTCCCTCCACCCTCACCTCCTATTTTAAGTGAAGTGAGGCCTGTTTCCTAGAGGTCCGTCAGCGGCAGCCGGACTCACTCTGCAGCAGACGACAAGAGAGAGAAGGGGCTCTGGATGAAGGACTAGAACTCAAGAAGGCTGAAGAGCGTCATCACTTCACCCAGGTGACACTGTTGAGCCCAGGGCTGCCTGTATCCCCTGTCCTCCCCTTATCCCCGTGTAAGGACAAGATGACGTTCCACTCCGAGAAGTCTCCAGCAAATGGGCCTTCCATCTCCTCACAGCCACTTTTATCTTCACTACGTTTAGTGGAGACCTTGCTTTATGGAAACAAACATTATTTTGCATTCAAAATAACAGCTAATAATAATGATGCATTTACTGAGCACGTAACAGCTGCAGGCTCTGTACTAAAAGGGTTAATAACCCACTTCACGTCCCTCTCACAAAAATGATTATCCTCGTTACAAAGATGAAGCACCTAAGGCTCCGAGAGGCCAAGTAAACTGTCCAGGTCCCAAAGGCTGAATGTGGCCAAGTCACATTAAGAATTCACATCTAGGGGCACCTGGGTTGCACAGCAGTTAAGCGTCTGCCTTCGGCTCAGGGCATAATCCCGGCGTTATGGGATCGAGCCCCACATCAGGCTCCTCCGCTATGAGCCTGCTTCTTCCTCTCCCACTCCCCCTGCTTGTGTTCCCTCTCTCGCTGGCTGTCTCTATCTCTGTCGAATAAATAAATAAAATCTTTAAAAAAAAAAAAGAATTCACATCTAGGGCTACTGACTTCGGAGGTCAAGCTCTTACTAAGCTACACGGCGCCCTGCTCTCCACGCTCTACCTATGTTGGGGAGCTGATGATTTTTAAAAAGGAAATGTTCGCTACTATAAAAAATAGAAAATATCCATAAGCTGTGAGCAACTGAGATGCGATTGCGCTCTTCATTGAACATTTCGGGAGGAGGGCTCAAGGAAATGCCACACTCCGTGGTTGAGGAGTGAATGGAAAATGATTCTATTGCAAGAATCCTGGCTATAAAGAGGAGGAAATCAATAACTTACAAGACAGTTGTTTCTTGTTTATTCGTTATTTCTTTTCCTTTAAAGTTTAAGAGCAAAGATGAAGGACGTCACAGAAGGGCAATCTTCTCTGACAGGAGAAAGAGAAGGAGATGAGTCCCGTAGTTTGAGAGGAGTGTGGTGACAAGTTGGGAACGTTTCCCTCCCAATGGCCTCTGTTTTCTCGGGAACATGGCTGGGTAGGTCATCCAGTGTGACCAAGGGATTAGATGAGAATTTAGGGGGTGCTACGGTCTGAAAGTTTGTGTCTCCCCCAAATTCAGATGTTGAAATCCTACTGCCCAAGGTGATGGTATTAGGATGTGGGGCCTTTGGGGACTGGTTCGGTCATGACGGTGGGACCGATGCCCTTCTAAGAGACCCCACAGAACTGTCGGGGTCCTTCTGCCATGTGAGGATACAAGAAGCCTGCGACCCGGAAGAGAGCCCTCCACCCCCCCCCATGCTAGCACCCCGATCGTGGACTCCCAGCCTCCACAACTGTGAGGAATAAGTTTCTGCTGTTAATTTTCTTTCGAAAGGAAATGCATTATTAATTCTCACAGGCCAACCTCACTTTGCACGGTACCATATTACTTGAAACATGTGGCATCGGAGCCAGGTTTTCACACTTGCCAATGTCGGCTGCACGGAACCGGACCAATCGAGGACTGTGTGCATCATCCTCATTATTGGGGTGTAGGACTGCAATAATGCTGCATCGCAACACTCCCCAAAACTCAAGGACCTACAACAACAAGCCCCGGTGTGGCCATCGGTCTGTTGCCTGGGGCAGCTCCGTGGCAGGGCGTAGAGCAGCTGTGCGTGGCTCCAGGCTCCGGGGGACGTGCAGGCCTACCCGTGGATCCACACATTCTTCTTGGACCAGTAGCTACTGGGACACGTTCTTTTCATGGCAGATCTTAGGCACACAAGAGGCCAAATTGCACAAGCGCTTTTAAGGTCTCTGAATGCCTCTTCAACATCTCATTGGCCAAAATAAGTCAGGATGGCCGAGCCAACACCAATGGGGTAAGGAAGCGCCCTCCGCCCACAGCGGGAGAGCGCTGTAAAGTCACATGGCAGAGAGCGGGGGATGTACAACCCTTTTCCGGGGGGGGGGGGCAAAAAATTAAAACCCAGGGCCAGAGGGCCACAGTCAGCACCTTCATCATCAGGACCAGCCGGCTTCTGGCTTGGTTAAAAGAAGAGATTGGCAGAGAGCCGTCCTGGGGTCCTCTGGAGCCCTGCACGGGGCACATCAGCCTGGCTGGTGGCCGCCGGCCTGCCCTTCCCTTCTGCCCCCTCCTAACTCCCAGAGGCATCTTGGCTCCTCCCACTGCCTCCAGGCGCCACCCCCTCCACTCTCCTGTTTCCCTGTCTCTGACTTTTGCAAAGACAGGTTGCTCAGCAGTATCCAATTGAACCAAGATAGGGCTGAGGCAAAAATCAGAATCAAATTGATTATAACAATCCAAATCCCTCAACTTCGCAGCCATTTCCTACTTGAACTTGACGACTCTTTGGAGTCCACAGGGCTGGGAGTGTTGTCCAGGTTGCCACTGCCGAGGTGAGGAAATCGAGACCCAGAGAAGTTACGCAATTTGCTGAGTCTCATGATAGCCTCCCAGTGGTCCTGCAGGAACCTAGATACAAGTCTCTCTCGGGCCCTGGTAATGGCAGGATCCAGAAAACAGCTCGGGTTTGGGAAAGTCAGACTGGGTTGGGAAAAATGTCTGGGGGAAAGGCGTGTCCACAGACTCCCTGCACACACTTCCCTCCGGAAGCTTGGTCTGCATGGCCATACACACAGCCCAGCTCCCAGCCATCTTCCATTTGGACATGGCCAGAGACGTCCAGGCCACAAGCGTTCAGTGTCCTTCTGAGAGCCTTAAGAAGAGCAGATTTTCGTCTAATTCTAGGAACTGTATGAGTTTATTCATACCCATCACTGAGCACCGAAGACACATCATTTTCTCCAGGGATTTTTCCTCCAACCGCTCTCCCTCCCTGTTCTCTCCACCCACCTCATTCCTGCCCCCACTTTCTCGAGGCATGAAGATCATCTCCTGGGTCGACTGGTTTGGAAATGGGATGAGCAGTTTAAACAAAATCCATTCTGCCGTCTTTTAAGCTACAAAGTCGTGTTGCTATGTTTTGGGGATGATAGTAAAATAAGGATTTTTTTTTAAGTTAATGAATTGGCTGACGTTATGATGTCAGAAGGACTGGAGCCAAAGGTGTTTTGCTAAAGGGAGTCTCCCCACCGCCCCCCTCCAGACGACACGGCACCCCTGCAGCCCATAGTACCTGGGACTGTTCAAGCTGTTTACACACCCAGCTCCCCTGACTGCCTCTTTGTGGGAAGTTGTTTACATGAATTTATTTTGGGAAAATTCCATTAGACGGGACCAGGATTTCTTCACAAATCATTGCCTCTCACTTGTGTCTTAATCAAATCTGGGCAGGCACTCTCTCTTCAGAGCCTAGACTCCTTGTGTTTCTGTGAGGCCTGGGGGGAGGGGCGGCGTGGAGGGGTCTCAAAAGATAATGAAGTGGCCAGGGATGGGCTTAGAAAAAACGGGGTCTGTCTGGTGGGATCGGAAGCAACAGCACTGGGAGAACAAAGGGATCCCCACTGGCTCGGGGACTACAGACCCACGGGGGCAGTTTTCCCGACGACTGCTCTGTATGGACTTGCCGTCTGTGCCCGGTTCTGTGCCAAGCTGCCAGGACACAGAGACACATCGGTGGGGCTCCCTGGCGTCAAGAAGCTCAAATCTAAAGGAAGAGAAAGCGACATAAACAATTCAATCCAATGGTCTTGGGGCCCTTGGGGGAGGGGGTCTCCACACTCTTATCCCACCCAGCCCTCAGGGAGTCACTGAACACACCGATTCCGTCTGTCAACTCACTCTCACCGTTCTCTCTGTTGAAGGAGAATCCCCAATATTAGATGCACCCCAGTTTGTTCCCATTGGTTTGACCTCCCATTGGCATCATACTTGCATAGACCACATAGTGGCTTCTTTAGTGCCAAAGCAACCTTTCTTATTTCCCAAAGAAGGACTTACCGGATACCTAGGAGGTGCCAGTAAGGAGGCATCATCCTGGCGCTGCAGCAGCTCAGCCTTGGTCCCGGGGAAAGGGGAAGGGAACGGGGACCTCAGATAAGCCCAAAGTGGACACGTGCTTTGCACGGTAGTTGCTGGCTGACATTCCAGGTGCACTCCGAGAGCTGGAAGGAAGGAGGCAGCTCCTGGCAGTAACTCAGCACCCCCCATGGGTCAGGGCACCCTCTGCCGTCATCTGCTCGGTGGGTCTGGCTTCCCTCTCTAGAAGCACTTCCCCTGACACTGCAGACGGGTGAAGCCCATGGTCATAGAGCTCACTGAGCAGGCCTGGGCAGAGTCTGCTTCCCTGGATGGATTTCCTCCTCTCTAATAGGCAGGGGCTACACCACCAGTTTTGCAGGTCTGTGAGCCATGGAAAGCTGTGTGGAAACAAAAGCGTGGCCAGCGTTCGTGGCTCATGTTTATCGAGCACTGACTACATACCAGGCACGGGTCTAAATGTTTCACATGCCTCAGTCTGCGTAGCCCTCCCAGCAACCCTATAAATTCAGTACTTACTAGAGATTAGCAAACTGACAAAATATTAAGTACAGTAATTTGCTTGAAAATCCAATATGTGACCCAGATAAAAAAAGAAAAAAAAAAGGTTCCTTTTGCTAGTGAGAGGGCGGGTTTGCTTTACCCCTACAGGTCTGACTGTGGGCTCTCAGGGTCGGAAATAAGAAGACCGTGCTTTGGAGACACTGACCCATGACTCCTAGGGATTTAAAGCCACCAAGCCCCAGGGTCCTGTGACGTAGAGAAGCAGTGGGGACAGCGGACAGAGAGCACCCACTTCAGACTCCAATCTGAGGTCATACTGCGGTTCCGTTCCTTGCCGACACGGCAAGTCACTTCAGTAAATTCCTTACACTTTCCGGCTCCTGCCCTCTTCTAGGGATGTCATGAGCCCTGCACGAGAGCACATGTCCCAGGCACCCAGTGCAGCATCTGTGGGAGCCACTGTCGTTCTTCTTCTGTCTTCGTCAGATGGGTACCAGAGGCAGGGTGTTGCAGGGTAACAATGGGACATGTGGCGCCATTATGGGCTTTTCCTTGAGCCCCAGACTAGCTATACTGGGGGGATAGAGACCAGGGAGGGACTGGCCTTATTTTACTTTATATCCCCCACTGCTCTCCGCAAATTTCCACGCACGTTTTAAGTGCTGTTGAATGAATGAATGGTTTAGTGCATGGATGGATAGATGGATGGATGGATGCTTGGATGGATGGATGGTCCAAAATGGTCAGTTTTCTATAAAAAGCTCCAGCATACCCCCGTACATGTCTTGTTTCAACACCTCAGGAAAACACTTCAGTCTTTGACCCCTCCCCACTCTTCCCAAACCTCGGCTCATCTTGCCAGATATTTGCTTGCGGCCTCTCTGCTCAGCCCTTCACAATAAAGCATTGTCCCACTATCTGCTGGTCAGTGACTCTGGCTTCGGCTCAGAACAGGGTCTTTTGAAGCCACACTCCACGGCCCACGGGCCAACTCCATCCCAGTTCGCAGTGGTGCCCTCCCCAACCCCAGCCTGTGCACAGTGCTTCCAGGTTGCTGGGGAGGAGGTAACGTGCAGGCATTCATTCCCTGGAGCCCCAGTCCCTAGGGACCGGGGCTGGGACAGTGGAGCCTGTGTATCTTGGCATTCCATGGCCAGACTCCAGCCATGCTGTGAGGTGGTTTCACGCACAGCCTGAAGTGCTCTGCGCTCTGCCCACTCAGGAGCCGGGAGCAAGCCCAGCCTGAGGCTCTGTCGCCCTCCCTTGGTAGTGGCTAGAGGTGAAAGGACAGCCCAGCCTCCAGCAGACCGACAGCCTGCTCCAGCTTCCCGGAGGCCCAGAGCAGCCCTCCAGCTGCTGTCAGTCCAGGTGCAGCTGGCTTCCCCAAGGCCAAGGTTGCCAGCCCAGCATACTCATGCACCGCCAAGGCCGTCATAGCTCCTGCTCTCACCATTCCCTGATACCTTGGAGAATCCATCCCTTCCCCTTACAGACGCCGTGGTACCAAGAGAACCGCAGGTGCAGGGTCTCCGGGTATAATGCATGTCATCGTCCTGCTTTCATACCTGATGGGGAAGATAGAAAGGGCCCCGTGACTTCTCTCCCAAGATTGGGGAGATGGATGAGGCCATGTTTAGCCTGCAGGGGCATCAGCTGGCTCAGGTCAAGGTTTCAGGCCAGGAGGGCCCACATCCAGCAGGGTTCTGGGTGGTGGGATGCAAATTAGCGATTATAGATTCGGTGGAAGGGCGCCGGTCTCCACCGGCCAGAAGATCAGGTCTCTGCAGGTTGACACGGACCAGAGCCCCCCTGGCTGGGGGCAGGGCAGACCCTGGTGGGTCTCAGCTTGTGACCCACACCTTGTCCTCCGCGGGGTGTGTGGGAAGCAGAGCCAGGGGTCGCTGTCGTCCGCCACCTGCGGCTAGTCTTACCTTCTGTCACTGGCGTCTCTTGCCGGGAGGCCCTGAGGCTACCTTCTCCCCG